>NC_142873.1:11459736-11773552 GCF_051225735.1 Oryctolagus cuniculus | reverse complement strand
AGGCTTCACTGAGGCCACAGCACTGTGTCTGGGTCCACAGCAGAGACAGACAGTGACTGGGGCCACCCTGTTTGTCGCTGGGCTTCCTCAAGGAAATGGCTAAGGAATCTCGTCTCCATGAGATGAGTCGCTATGGAAATCCCAGCACCACCATGCTGGGCTGAGAAGGCCTTCCAAGCAAAATGCAGCCCTCATAGATGGCTCCCCTGCTCATCCACTCACAAGCTGACGATTGGGAAATGTGTCCGTCTCTTAGGGCTGCCTCCATAAACACCACAGCCTCGGGTCCTCAACAATGGAAATTTCCTTTCTCATAGGCCAGGAGCTGGACCCGGGTCTCCCGTGTGGGTGACAGGGGCTCACACACTTGGGTCACCTTCCACTGCTTTCCCATTAGCAGGGAGCTGGACTGGAAGCGGTGCAGCCAGAACATGAATTGGCATCCATAGGAGATGCTGGCACTGAACTACTATCCCACAACAGCTTGGAGGGCTTTGGAGAAGGAATGAAAAATGAATCAATATCTACACTCGCTAAAGCTTCTGACTTCTGCATGGTGGGAAAGTATTAAATAACTGCTCCGACTTCGCGTCATTTTAAGGAGAAAGAGAACAGGTGCGAAAAACCAAAAAGGCGAGATCTATTTCCAGAAGAGGCGGCCAGGGCTCCTCACGGGGTCTGTGCTTGTTCACTTAGCTCCATCCACGCCCACACAAACAGGATAAATATATCCCACGTTCATTATGACGGCTTCAAGCATCTGAAATACCCTTCCGTGCTTTCTAATTATCACAGAGAGGTTTAGCATTTTGAGTTTTTGCCTTCCACTAATTTTTATTTATTTTTCCAAATGTGGAAGTCATTATAAAAAAAAAAAAAAAAGAACAATGCCACCCCTCTCCCGGAAACTCTGCACTGATCTTTCTTCACCCGGGGCTGTGAGGGCTTCGGGCCTTTTTATTATTGGTCTTTGCACAGTGCCTGCAAAAAGTGCTGGCAGGTATTTAATACATTGGGAAAATAAATAATGCTTCCGTAAAACTCTTATTTCTATATTCTCTCCCATGCACATAGATCTTTCTCAAGGCCTAGTAAGTTTTTTTTTAAACTTTCACTGTTAAATATGCATGTTGGTGAATATGAGTGACAGTCGAATGCTTTATCGGCAGCAGGTTTTATCATACACGCTGATATCCACCACCTCCTTCTGAAATGTTACACACAGACTTGCTCCTTTCACCTCTCCTCGGTTCCAAGCTCTCTGGAAGCCCAACACCATGGCCTGCCTGTGTGATCAGTTCTTGGAGATGTAGTGGGAATTCTCATTCGTCCAAAGCAACAAAATCCCACCCAGTTCCACCCACGTGCTCCCTGGGAGCAGCAGGACATGTGGTCCTCTCAGTGAAATGTACTCACGCCCGCGTTGGTGTCGGAGACAATTTACAGTCAACCTCTACAGGCTGCACCTGAAAATCCCTTCACCAACCTGTTACCCAACCTGTATCTCTCCAGTGTGTTTGCAAGCATCTCTGAGGCACCACACTGGCTTCCAAGTTCTTTGTCGACAAGGCATTTCCCTAAGGAAGTCTTTATTCTAGATTGCTACTTGCTGTTATCCATGGGAAAGGCAAAATCTTATTTTCAATGCAAATGAAGTCAATTCAGCATTAGAGAGCAGAACCCACGAATGAAAGAAAGAGTGCTATGCATGATTTGTAAGTCACAGTGTATTAAAAATGTAACAGAGAAGAGTTGCCAATGATGAGGCCCTCCTTCTTAATGATAATTGGGTAATCTTAATCAAAGATCGTAGACAAATAAAATTTTCACACTTATGTAAAAAACCATGACATTGTGCTGCACAACAGGGATACATTTAAATCCTGGCCAAAGAGCAAAAATCATCCCTGGAGTTCCAGCCCCGTCTCTTTCCACTGTCTGCCTGGGCGTGGCTCTTTCTGGGCTTAGGAAGAGTAATAAACAGATCTGGTTAAGCCTGATGGGGAAAAAGTACCAAAGGCAACACCAACCAAGCATATGAATGTCCAGTCTGGAAATACAGATGTTGACAATGAGGCACTTGTTTTTTTTTTATTATATTTATTTATTTATTTATTTTTTGACAGGCAGAGTGGACAGTGAGAGAGAGAGAGAGACAGAGAGAAAGGTCTTCCTTTGCCGTTGGTTCACCCTCCAATGGCTGCCGGGGCCGGCGCACTGCGGCCGGCGCACCGCGCTGATCCGAAGGCAGGAGCCAGGTGCTTCTCCTGGTCTCCCATGGGGTGCAGGGCCCAAGCACCTGGGCCATCCTCCACTGCACTCCCTGGCCACAGCAGAGAGCTTGCCTGGAAGAGGGGCAACCGGGACAGACTCCGGCGCCCCGACCGGGACTAGAACCCGGTGTGCCGGCGCTGCAAGGTGGAGGATTAGCCTAGTGAGCCGCGGCGCCGGCCGACAATGATGCACTTGTTACAAACTCAACATTCCTGAGTTTCCCACACAATTCAGTCATCGATTCCTGCCATTTCCCGAATTCCCAGGGCCCTTCCTGAGCTCGTCTGTGTGCTGTGTCACCCTAGACCTGCAGGACGGAGCTGGACGCAGCCTGCACTGGCGCTTCTTCCCCTTCAGCACCCTCGGGGTGCTCTGCCCACTGCAGCGTCTCCACCGGGCTCCACGGGTTGTCTGTGTCCTCTGTCATAGCGTGAGGGCCTGCAGCTGGGAAGCCTTCCGTGCCTGTCCTCTATTCCCTCTGCTTCTCAACCCAACAGCCCAGCACTGACCCCCGAGCTTCAGATATGACAGGTGCATCCACAGACGGAAGCCACAACCACAGAACATTCTATTGTTAGGTCGCACTGGCAGCGTAGGGTGGTTCCCAGTAGGCTGCACACATCAGATCCCAAGACTGGCAAGCAAAGCGGGGCGGTTGCGGGGGGTGGGGGGGGAGGCTGGAGAAGCATCTTCAACAGTGGATTTGCTCAAAACTGCAAAACAAGTGCTGACGAACTATTCCGCAGAAGTCAACTCCATTTTCCCATGCTCACTGTGCTTTTAGGTTAACACACAGTGAATTAAGCCTTGTGACTCTATAAAAATTCAAGTTTTAAGGAAGACTACTGAGCATCAATGAGATAAAGGTTCTTCCAAACAAATTTAATTGTGGGATAACTCCCTGCTACCTACAGAAGCGGCAGTATGAGAGGTTTATATACTTTTAACAGAAGTCTATTTTTAAAGTCTTATTTCTCTGGGGCTGTGAGCATGCTAGAATGAACAAAAACTAATTTATCCGGATGACTAAGACGCCTAACTTCAAATATTAGCAAGGCGCTCTTGGGTACCAACCGAGGGCCTAGGATGCTATTAAGGCAGGTGGGCGGCTTATCCCTGTTCCAAATGACCCCCGGGGGGTCCTGAGAGGGAGGAACCACCCCATTTTAATAAGATCTTTCCACTTTGAATAACAATCACTTCTACACACAAATGGTTTTAGAAGCCCACCAATTTAGGAACACAGGTGGGACCCTGGGAGGGGACAGTCAAGGTGTACTTAGAAATGGCCAAAGTCATGTTTCTTAGGGATCTCCGTGGTGACTTCACCAACACCACGCCTGTCTGCAGATCATCCACAGACAACATAAAAGTATTCACATGAAAACTCCGCTCTCCCATGATGTAAGAAGAAGGAGGAATTTACAAAAGAACAGCACCATGGTCTGTATCTCTCAGGGTGGATGGAAGCAGCCTCCTCTGTGTTACTTTTGTCTCTGAAGTCCTTGGTCAAGAATTACCAGTGCCCTGAGTCGGAGCCGAGCCTGCGTTTGGTTCCATTCCAGCCTGAAGCATCCATTCAACCAGAAGAGGGAGCACATGTTTAAAAGAAGCCCCCGAACCACAGGCCCCGGTCACAGAGCAGCCGGTGATGAAAAGGTGCACAAAGTGAGGACACAGCACAGTGCCTGACTTCACAAGGACCTAGAAGCACAGGCACACGCAAGAGCCTACGATACCAAGACCAAAAGTGGAAGCAGGCACCACACCTCGTGTGTTGTCCCCTCTGTTCACTTGTTCTACAAACGAACGATCATGACGCAGGGAAGGCCAGGGACCATTGCCCTTGCTCTAACGCTGTCTTACAGAGAAGTCCCATGAAACCCAACGAGAAAGCAGCAGGAGACACGTGAAAGACCATTTCTCATTTTAGAGAAAAAAACCATCCTACAAAAACGAAACAAAACAAAAAGCCTCACTGATTTAACTGATTATAGATATTTTACAGTAAGGTGCTTTATTATTTTTTTAAATCAGATTTGCCTTCCTCATCCTTCTCTCCTCTCATTCCTTTTTTAAGAAACTGTAACAGCAAGAGAGCAAAGGACTATAGAAATCTTTTACTCAGTGTGGATGAAGTCACTTCTATCTCCATTTTGCATGAGTTATTTGTCCCATCACTAGAGGATGACTGTTCCCTCCTAGCACTTTCTCTAATAGACTGCAAATGCACAGCAACCGGCGCCACCACTCCTGCATCCGTGTGTTTTGCACAAGGTTACAGACACGCCTTTCCCAGAGCAGATGTTTACAAGAATCTACCAGGTGAGCGAGTGAATCTGTGCAACAATAAAGGAGGCAACGAATGCAGAAGTTAGAAACCTAGACTGTGATGCTACCTTATACCCATTACATCACCACCAGGCAGACTCACTCAAGGGCATGTAATTTAGACAGCCATGTTTCTAAGAAAAATAATCTACAGTGTTTAGTATACCACCGTGGGTGATTTTAAAGTAAAGAGTAACAAATCCACATGGAAGAATTACCAAAATACACAAAACGTAGGAGGAAGACTTTGAAAAGTCTGGGCTGGGATGAGAGGAAACACAGTTTACAGTGGCCCCAAGCAAGTGCAGCCCGAAGCTGCTGCCTCTACTGGCACAGAGTTTGGCCGTGAGAGAATGGACAGTCCCCACTAACAGCACCTTGAACAACAGCACGCTTCTCTCTCTTTCTGTTCCTCGTGTAAAACTGTGGAAGGAGGCAGTCTAGAGTGACTATGAGAACTCTGATGCACAAAGCCTTCTTTCTTTTTCCTTCCTAAGTCACGGGTCAGCTCACAGAGACCATGGTGCAGCTCTAGCTCCAGTCATCACGTTGGAATTCCGGGAACAGGTACGAGGAAGGGAGACAAAGAAGGGACAGAGGGCATACACAGAACATTCTAGCTGATATCTCCCTGGCCAACACCTAGTCCAGTGGCCACACCAATAAAAGGGAGCTTGAGAAACATAGAGCTTATTCCAGGTGGAGGTGACCATGAGCCCAGACTAAACCATCAGTCCTGCTACTATGGAAGAAGAATGACCTACACGCAGGGTTGGTGAGGGGCTGGTAGTCTACACAGAGGCTGGCATCAGATGGAGTACACCTGGTAGGCTACGATGGAGACAGTGGACAAAGCATCAGAGATCTAGGAAAGTCTGTGTACCAACCCTCCCGCTCAAAGACAGTGCCAGGGATGCCCACCCACATTGGTCCTCAGGTGGGCACCCCGGGAGAGCACCAAGAAAAAGGGCGTGGAGGTGCTCACCATGGTAACCTCTCACCGTCCCAACCCACACTCTTCTGGTGGCTCTTTGGGTCTGTCGTCACCCACTGCAGCTGTTCCACCATACAGCACGAAACGCATGGGGTTGGTGAGAACTCAGCCATAAAGGAGAACGGGTAATGTTATCCCCTCACACCGGTGGCAAGTTCTCTACAGCTGAACAGCGTGCTCCTGGAAGGAAATACCATGTTCCCTGTGTTCCACCTCCGAATCACAGCCCTAATGCCTTTACTTCTCAGCCAGTCAGCCCTCCAGCAGACTAAGCACATTTCTAAGATGCTCATCCAATAGGTGGTATTATTGCACCTGTTGAAGATTCTCCAACCGTACCTTCAAGCAACCGTCTATCCAAGCATGCCTCCATCCTGTTACCAATTGTCATCCAGCCATAATCATCCATCGATCACAGACCATCCGTTATGCATCATCCATCCATCCATCCGTCCATCCACCTGTCCACCCATCTATCCATCATTATCTTTCAACCGTTCATCAGCCTACCTGTTCATTCCATCCATGTCCATCCATCACCCACCCATCTTTCCATCCATCCATCCATCCATCCCCACTTCTACCCATCTGTCTTTTCCCTTGTTCCCAACAAGATTTAAGGCTGTTATCTATTATACAGTCCTTTTTTAATGCTAAAGTGTATTTTCTTTCCTTAAGCGAATCCAAGTTTCTCTAGAATGTCTTTCTTCCTCTTCTCTCGTTTGCTTCTTTTTTCTTCCCTTCAATATCGAAAACCCTTGGGAAAAAAGTGGCTTGCTGAAATGGGTGGCTTAGATGGAGCAGAGGAAAACAGTCCCAGCTCCAAACACCCAGGGAGTATGGGCAGTCAGCTGACCTTTCTTTGCGAGCAATGCTGAGTGCCAATCTGGGCCTCATTTGTACTCCATGCTGAATCTAATTATTTGGTTGTCTACCTTTGAACTTCTCTCAGCCATGAGATTTTCAATTACCGTTTTCTCCATTTGCTGTTCTGTTTATTCGTTTTGTTTATTAATTAAAGTGAACAAATTCCCCGTCTATTGATAAAAAAGATTTGGGGTCCTTGCAGTTAATCTGTGACAAACACAGGGGAGAGGAGTCTTAGGGGGAGACAGGGAACAAGGACACAGGGAAGCTTGGATGTGTGTCCTCCGGGAAGATGCTGCCCTTGACCCACCCAAATGCAGGAGCTGGAGACTCAACCCCAAGTCTGTTGACCGCAGTCTCACACTGTCTCCCTCTTCCCTGCTGATGACAGAGAGGACGGACAAATGCCCTTCCTCGGTCCATCCTTCCCTCCCCTCCCCCCACACCGACCGCCTGGTCTGTGCATCTGGAACCCACTTCCAGGAAGAGCACTCTTCTCATCAGAAGCACACTTTTTAATTTTTAACTAAAGAGAACTGCTTTTTTTTTTTTTTTTTGCCACTAGCAGAGCACATATGAGGTCTTTCTTCTTTTTTTTCCCCTACAGTTAAGCAACTAGCTATTTGTAGGAATTCAAAACAAATAACAAACACGTCTGTCTGTTACAATTGTCTGACAGCCCCCACGTTCAACACTGGGGAAAACATCCGTTCATTAGAGCCTGGTAATTAAGACAAAAATATACACAGAACTTCGGATGGGGAGAGGAGGGGAGAGGCGAGGCAAGGCTCCGGTTCAGAGAGGCTCAGCCACGTCACTGGGGGAGCTGGGTCTCCTTCCTCACGTGTGACGGGGACAACGTGCAGTCGAGTGTCTCACTTACGTCGCCTCAGGTTCTGCGAGCACACACAGCATGGGGAGTGAACACTGGAGGAGTGTTAACTCGCTTCCGAGGGAGCTCTTGCACAGATTCTGCACACGAGGGGCAGGTGCACAGTCTCCCTCGGGACAGGCACAGTTCCTAGCTCAGGACCCACCCAACAGCCCTGAGCCTCTATACAACCAGGGGATGTCGGGGTGGGGGTGGGGGTGGGGGCTCCAGGTGACACCACCGAGGTGGGCACTGCTCCACGCATCGCAAGCCACGTGTTTCTCGGGTGGCCACCCTGGGGTCACGCACGTGCCAGGTCACATGCTTGGGCTTGGCCGCAAGTGGCTGAGGTGGGGACAGGATGGGGGGGATCATGTGTGACTGAGGAGGAAGCCACACAGAGCTCGGGATGTCTCACTTAACCACTGCCCTGGCCAGGCACAGAGGGTCCAGGCGGCTGACTTCCTCTCTGAAGGTCATTAGAGACGAATTTCAATAAACACACACCCCCACCATCAGATTAACAGACAAAACGGTCTCCATGGCAACGATCGGACAAGAGTGTCGCCTGCAATCGGCATTCATTTAAAATATTTTCCCCGCGTCTCCTTGGAGTCGGTTCCATGAAACACCAGTGCGTGCCAGCTCTCTAATCTGCGGCGTCCTTTGAAATCCCATCCAGTGTGTGTTGAAGCTGAGCCAATTAACGGGAAGAGAATTGGGTGGTTCGGGGAGAAGCTGGCAAGACTGTGTTTACCAATTAGTTTTTTTTTATGATGCAAATGTTGCACACCATGCAGCAGGAATAAAAGCTAGCTACACTGACTATGAAACTGTTAATTGCATTTTCAGACACACAGCTACAAGGTGAAACTAATCATACAAATGATAACCGAGTTGCACCACCTACAGCGCTTAGCTATTGCACTTCCACTAATCTCTACTAAAACAGTCCCCGTGCATCTTTGCGGGAAAGGAAAACAGAGCATTTGGTATAACCTTCCAATTTCAACAGGGGAAAGTGTGTGTATATGCGAGAAGCAGTAGAAAGGATAATTTTCATTTAAATCAGATTAATAATGTTAACAAACACCACGGCAAAGGGCAGAGTGGGCTTCTGGAAATGCATATATTTTTTTTTTTTGGCTTCAAAATTACAGAATGGTGCATTTGCCGGTGACACCAGTACATTCTGCCAAGTGTGGCTCCCAGTGAACAAGCTTGTTCAAGAAATGGCCAGGACAGGTAGCGACAGTTGGTTTTCCCAGCTCAATGAGGTCATTCTGGAATCACTGGGCAGAGAGTCCTGTGTCCTGAGCATCCTGGGTGGCCTGGCCCCCTCCCTGCGGCAAGAGGACTGGGGCCCAGGGAGGACACTGAACGGTCTTCGCTCTGGGCTCCATCGGCACCAGCACCTGTCAGGCATGGAGTCCAGGTCTGAGTTGACTCACTCTACTGGGATGCACCCCATTAAGGGGTTAAGTTTGGGTTTAAAATGCCCTATAAGAACTTTCGTTCTTTGTCTCATTTCTGTATTAACTACCCCAATTCTGCCTCAGTTGAATTGTTAAATGCATGGACAGTGTCTGCGAAGCAAGGAGCGAGCAACTTAGAAAGAGCTGGGGGAGTAGAGGGATTACCAGGCCCCCACACAGACAGCATGTACGCAGAGGAAGGAGCCATCCAGGAGAGCTCCAGTGGCCCAGGTGGGCCCTAGGACCTGCTCACCCAGGGCTCCTCCCTGGAGCCCTCTCCAATAAGGGACATCTGGAAAGACCTGGGACGCCCAGGGATGGGGTGGAAGGGAACACAGCTCCTAGCTCCCATCTCATGAGGATTTCAAACATCGTCCATGGACTTCTCACACAGACGCCACCAGAGGTCTGTGTGCAAGAGGGCTTGCAACACAACCTGGGCACCGTGTTCTTTCTTTACTGGAAGCCTAGCAACACCAACAACCAAGCAATCTGACAGCTCAGCAGAAAACAGGACGACTCATGCATGGGACCGATTGCCTTGAAGAAGCTTCACTCCCTCGCTACCTTTTGTCCCTCTGCAGTAACAGATCGCTGCAGACACAGGAATTAAATGAGCCTCATTCTTTGCTCAGGCACCAGCAAAGGTGTCCAAGCCCATCCTTTTGGTGTAGGGTGTAGAAGCAGACTTCCTGGTATCGCTAGGAACCTGCTCGCTGATTCTAAATCCTCAGGCAACCATCGCTAGCTCACGGCCCTCCCATACTTGGTTTTGGGGACCAAGGGGGAAAACGGGACTGAATGTGCATGAACTTCTTCATCATCAGGGCCAACTTCCCAAAGAGGTGGGGCAGAGAATGTAGGAGGACCAGCCCGATTTCCCAGGAGAAGACTAAGAGAGGTAGAGCTGTCCTGTATTCATGGTTCGAATTGGAGAGTAACTACAACAACCTTATACACCCAGCATTGGGCAAGGATGGCTCAGCAAATGTGGTCCTTAAACAGAGGAGGCCCTGAAATGGTAAGACGGCAGCTGGCATATTGTTAACATGGCCAAACAACACCAAGGAACATATGCACACTCTGTTAGAAAGTATCGCTGTGATACACAGACACCTGTGGGTGAAGCAGACAAAAGTCAGCCCGGATGCACAAGCAGGTGCCAACTTCTGGGAATGTGCTCAGAGGGGCAGGGGAGAAATGTGGGTATTTATTTCATGTCAACTTGTATGGCTTAACATTTTTAATCAAGGTGCCTTGGGTTTATTTCTGAAAATAAATACAGATTTATTTCAGAAGATGTACCAGCATAACAGCCCCTGTCTCCAGTCGGCCACTTCAACTCTCCCCTGAGATGATCTTCGTTCCTGCAGTTTAAGAGCTGCCCCTCACATGGCCGTCCATGGCCCGGCTCCAATCCAGACAGACCAAGGGGGATTCCGATGCTGAGTTCCCACCCCTTGTCCAGAGGCTCTGCACTGAGGGCCTGGAGAGGCCCAGCATCCTGGCTGGATGCAGCCCCAGCCCCGCTCTGCCCTTCCCTTTCCTAAGCAGGGTCCCTGCCACTGTTAGTATTCCCTGCAACACCACCCCTTCGATCTTTATTCTTTCAGCTCTTCTCTGGTCAACGTTGGAAACAGACACACAGAGAACAATGGGGCTCAGGGAGGGTCACCTAAGGTGGGTGTTTGGTTAGAGCCGTGGAGAGGGTCAGTGGGTTTGCTCTGCTTGAGCTGAGCTGTCAGAGATGAGAAGTTTTACAGCTGGGTGTTCCTGACCAAGGGAAGCTCAAGAGCAGAGGTGAACAGGTAAGAAACAGCAGGTGACAGTCTGGGAGCTGGCTGCAGCTCAAGGTTGCCAGGAACCCGAAGGGAGGGGGCAGGAAGTGGCTGGATAAGGGGAAAGGAGGTGGGCAAAGCCGTGGCCTTGGTCCACGCCCAGGAGTCCCTGCAGGGTCCAGTGAGACGCATGGCAACAGGGCGTCCTGCAGACAGGTAGGAAGGATGGCCAGTGGGGGTGGCTCTGTAGATGGGACAAGAGAAGAGACCTGGACTAGGCACGTGGTGGAGCCATCAGAGGCTGGAACACACTCGCAAATCCTTGTGGAGGTACTGTCAACGGGGTAAACTCAGACTTGGCTGAGTCCGAGGTCCCCAAGGCCCAGCAGCCAATGTCTGACAAGCATGGCCGAAATTGACACGTCAAAGGAACAGTATAGGCAGAAGCAGTGACTATGTCTCATTTAGGGGTGTGGGGGGCAGCCGGTCAGGAGTTGTGTTTTGCTAAGTAGAAGGAGGGGTATCACCAGGTGCCTCTGACAGTTGACATGGGCCAGGCTCACGATGAACCTGCCCCTTCCAAGGCACGCTTCACCCTGGGTCTGGAAGGGCAGATGCCCCTCTGTGCTGGGTCCAGCTCTGTAGAACAGAAGGACTTTGGTAATTAAACTCCCTCCTCCACCCCAAAAATAATTCTCTCGCCCTGAGATTTCTAGACTTGAAATTCCCGGCGGCATTTATAGCCCGCCTCTGTTGCTGGTTTGCCAAGAAAAACACACTTAGTTCCTGGACACTTTCCTTATGAATAAATCCTTCAGCCTCTTAATCATTTCTGTCGCTTTTCTCCGTGTTTTTCTCCAGCCTGTTGATACCCTTTGGTGTGGAAGGTTTTCAATGCCTGGACTCTCTTTGTTAGGAAAAAGCAGGTATTAGGAAAGAGCTGGGTGTCATTCAAGCCACAGTAATTACGGCAGAAAACAAGTTCAAAAGCCCTGAATGAAAATAGCAAGTTAGAGAGGATTAAAAAAAGAAAAAGAAAGAAATGAAGATAATGGACATAGAGTTTTATAATTCAAGACCCTGAGAAACTTCTTCAGGTTGCTGGCAAAAAATAAATACATGAGTGTGTGTTGTGTGTGATACACACACAGAGAGAAGATAGTATTAGGGAGTCCTTAAGGCAAATACCAATCGTGTGCAGACGGTGAGCAGGAGCCATGCACAAGGCAAGGCCACTCAGGGGAAACCAGTGTCGCCACAACACATCTTGGATGTGTAAGCCACTCTGCCTGTCGTATCTTACGGCAGCCTGGGAAGACTAACACAAGAAGCAACGCACATCCCAATAAAACTTTATTTATAAAACAAGTGGCTGGCTCATGGGCCCTACCTCAGCCACTTCTGTTCTAGAGATGGGCCTGAAGCCAAAGACAAGTGACCTCACCAGGTCCCCAGGGGGACGCTGGGAAAAGGCTGGTGAGGACCCAGCAGCCCAGCTGTCAGTGTCACCTGCCTCCTGCAGGAAAGCAGGACACAACACACACTCCCTGTCCTCCCACCTCGCAGGACCACAGAGAGAAGACGTCCCCAACGCCTCGGCCTTAGAACCGATCAGCAGGGCAGGTCTGCCCGCTACAGGGCTTCCTCTACTTTTCAGCAACTCCCACAGATGTGGCGAGAGGAGACGGCTTTGGGAGCGATGACGATGACAAAATGAAGTGGCCTCTTGCGACTGCTTTTCCCTTCACGCAGCACTGACACCCTAGGCGTTGTGACACTGCTCCCTGCACTGCTTGGATGCCTCGCACCCTCACAGCGCACACGTCCACGTCCTGGAGGTCTCCCATGATGACTCTAGCTGGCCCTTCCATCAGAACCTGAACTAGCACTCCCATCCTTCCGGTCCGTCACTGCCTGAGCTAACGCACTGAAGGAAGACAAGCTGAGCCCTCAATGCATTTATCACCCAGGAGTAAAGGCCCAGGCATTTTGTTTGGGCTGGCTTCTGGTTCCTCCTGACACAGCAAACCTGCTGTTGCCCCTGTCAGAAAAGCCTTAACCCTGTGGAGGCCTCAGCCAGGAGCCCAGAGCGCTTAAAGGAGAGGTCCAGCCCTTAGCAACTTTAGGCTGTGTGCAGCGGTGGCTTCTCACTGGTCTCCAGGGGGAAAAGCGACACAGGGCTTTATCCTCAGTGTGCGTCTCTCCCCGATACACGGAGAACAAACAGAGCATACAGCCTGCTGTGCTAAAAACAGAGGTCCCTGTGCCAACACAGCAGCTGCTTCCTTATGACTCATTATTGATTAACAAATTTTAAACATGTTCATCATTACGGAGAATTGTCTAACAATTTGGCAAAGATGGCCACATTCACGCATCCACATAACCCATTTCAAGCCATCAGAAACCAGCCCTTGGTTTACTTCTGTGACAGCTCAGGTCAAGGTGGGCTCTCCCCAGCCCCCTGGGGTGGGGGTGGGGGTGGGGTAAGAACTCTGGGCTTTGTGACTCCAGGTGCCCCGGGGCCACTGGAGAACTGGCTGTCAGGCTCAGCTCCTGGGGCTGCTCTTCTGGGCCTCTTGCCAATTTCTCAGGACCTCTCCTATGGGTCTTCTCCTTCATGGTAGTTAACACTCCTTGAAAACGTGGTTTTTTTTTTTTTCTAATTTCCACCCTTTGGAGTGGCTCAGGTAGATCTGTTCAGATGCACAGTGGCTCCTGGTACTGAGCCATCCAGGGCAGCAGGTCCATAGCACGGAGGGACTCTGTTGTTCTCCTCGGCTGTGTCTCTCTGCCACCACCGTGGGCCGTGCACAGGTGGTTTAGAGCTTTCAGAGAGACTATCAAGGTGCAGAGACCCTCTGAGCTTGCAGCCGGGGAAAGTGTGCACTTTGAAGAACCTATCTTGAAATCAGCAAATAAATCTTCATTGCCCTAATTTCTCATCTCATCACCCTCTTTCCTCAAGTCATTCAGTCTGTTTCCCCTATACACGCAGGCACACACAATCACACACATACACACACATGTACACACACAGCCAGCACATGCTTGCACACACAGCCACACACACACCCCCAGCGTGGTGCGTGGGGTTTTGTATTTGGCCCACGCCAAGCGGCTCCTCTAAATAGAACTGCCAGGTGCCTGTATCTGGCCGCATTTTTAATTCCCCTTGAAGAACGAGGCCCATTGTCGTCTTGCGTCAAAATGCCCAAATGCACTCCGGCAAAGCCTGACGGTGATGGAGTTCAGAATACTAGCTGCCATTCGGCATTAGCGCATCAAAAACCCAAGGAGCCTGGATGCACTGTCCTGACTTAATTGACTGGTCAGTCCAGGCAACCCACCGATCAGTTCGTTCCAAGAAGCAAATCAATCAAAAGCGCAGTTGGCTACACTGAACAGTCCACTCAACTGAAATAATCGCTCCTTGGCTCTCTGTAGTTTAAAGGTTTCTAGTGAAACGTATGCATTTAAATTTCTAGAAGAAAGAAGGGCCAGCCGACTGCCAAAGGATATTGAAAAGGGCGTGATAACCAGAGGACAAGCAGGCACGCCCTGGGCGTAAGGGCCTGGTGGCCACAGCGCCTCGCCCCCATCCACTGTTCCCACCCATTCATGAGCAGCATCCCCCCACCCCCACCCCCACCCCACCAAGGCTGGAGGGGCTTCCCAGCCCCTGATGATGAGGTGACCACCCAGAGCTGGTCTGTGGGGCAGAGACCATGATGCTTTGTGACAAACTGATAATAGAAGAGGAAATTGCCTTGGGGACCTGGGGCGGGGGTCGCGGGGGGGGGGGGGCGAGGCCAACTTTGCTACAGCTGAGATGAAGGCACTGGCTGCTTTGACTCTTCTCTGGCTGCTACACACTTTTCCTCTTCCTTTTCGTCTCTGCTGTTTGCATGGAGAAAACAGCCATCCATTCAGCAGGTTCTCAATAAACCACAGATCGCACCCAGCAAAAGAAAAACAGAACCCAGAAGATGGAGTGGGTCCCCCTCTGGCTGCGCCGGTGGTGGTTGGGTGGTTTGGGACAGTGAGGATCAGGTTTTCTTCCTCACATACGGGCAAGTGGGCTGCCGGGCTGTGGAGTGACAGGTGCCCCCAAGGGAGGCCGGCAAACATTCTGCCACCGCTGGCCAAGCGCAGAGGCACAGCGCGAGACAGCTGTGCAGCACCAGTTGAAGGAGGAGTCGGCTTTGAGCGTGCAGCATCCTGCACTTCAGGGGCCCGGATGAGGACAGCCTCGTTTCAGAAAGAGGTCCCTCTGCTTACCACGCTAATGAAGATGTCAGCCGAGGCGTCAGTAATTCGATTGACAGGTAGAACGACAATGCAATCAGCCACAGCCTCTCCCGCTCTGCTAATATCACACATACAGTTTTAAATGTAGACAAAGGCTCCTATAGTACGATTCCCTCGGCTGGGTTTCTGTTCTCAGTCCTTCCTCAAGAGGGGCCGCCCCAAAGCCACACTCAGCACTCCCACCCCACGGCCACCCTCCCTGGTAACCAGCGTCGGATTTTCAGATGCCGCGCTGGGGAGCCATCTTGCTGGACTTGTACAGTGGTCCTGCGAGACACAACTTCATCTATGCAGCAAGGTTTGACGCCACACACATATCATACAGCCTCAATTAAACTAAAAAGCACACAAATGCAGGCAATCTTCGTCCCTGGCCCCGACCCTGGAGCTGGGTGTGTGTGTGTGTGTGTGTGTGTGTGTGGCGGTGGTGGTGCAGGGTGGAGGAGAGAAGGGGCTGGATTCTCTGTATTTCCCCACTCAGCTGATCAGCTGAATATCGGCAAGTAAGATTTAGAAGCAGAAACATAAAATATTGAACAAAAACTCAAGCACTTATGAAAAGGATTCGCCGTGTGGAGTGAAGGCTTTGTGCTGTAATTGACATAAGATCAGAAAGCAAAGCCCTGCAGAAGAAGCGGGCCACGCTCACAGCGCCAGGCCTGCGGATTAACGAGCCAAACAGACAATTCAAATCCAGAGCGGGATTTGCTCTTCAGTTTATTTTCAATTGTCTGAGTCTTATTTTTGCTTTCAATTCCTTTTGTAATGGAGGTAGCGGTTGTTATTGACAATTAATAGGAGGCTTCAAAGGCGGTGTGTTTTGAAGGGGAGGCGGCTTTCACTAAGACCCTCTCAGCGGCTGCACAAACACGGCTCTCTCTGTATGCCAAGCACAGCACACGCTGGGTCCCATCACGGCAGCGCGGATATCGATTTAGATGGAAACCGGGGGGCTGGGGCGGTGCGAGGGGCTCAGCGGGCTCCCACATGCTTATGTATTATTTAGGCTTCATGGTTTCATCCGGAGTAAGTGCCTATTTAGGGAAAATTATAGAATCGGTATCCCTGCTATTGATATATTTCCCCAAATATTAAGATGCTAGGCTACACATGACGGCACTTGGATGCACAGCAAATGCGAGAGGAGGTGGCCCGATCTGGTCCACGTAGCTCTTGCAACAGTGGGAGCTAGGGTCTCTCTGCTTAGATGCTGGAGGACACCCCGGGTCAGACTTCTGCAGGGTCCAGGAAGGCCCCATTCCTTCTGGAAGGCCAAAGACTTGTTCACCTCATCATTCATGGAAGTTGCTTCCCTTTCCTTTTTATTAAGCATAAACACAGGCAACTTCTTATGTTCCTAGTTCCCAGAGAGTCACCAGACGAACTGTAGCGTGGGCATTTGGCACAACAGTTGAGATGACACTCGGGTGCCTGTATCCCCCACTGGAGCGCCTGGGGTGAGTCCTGGCTCTGCTTCCCATTTCCAGCTCCCTGCTAATATGCGCCTGGCAGGTGGCAGATGATGGCTCAACATTTGGGTCCCTGCCACTCATGTGAGAGACCTGGATAGAGTTCCTAGCTCCTAACTTTGGCCTGGTCCACCCCTGGCTGTTGTGAGCATTTGGGGGAGTGAACCAGCAACCAACAGATGGAAGATCATTCTCATCCATATTCTCTCTCTCCCCCCATCTTTGCCTTCCAAATTAAAAAAAAAAAATAAGAAACTCTAAAGTCCAACTTAGGACAATCAGAAATCTATTTAGCAATAGATGAAGGCAGTAGACACCATGGCAAGCGGCGGTGAGAATGCTGTTGCTCTTGACTTTAAGTCTGCCTTCCGGAGACCCTGTCACACTAAGTGCACTTCCACTTCAGAGGCATGGGATGCTGGAGGAGAATTCGATGGTGGGTCCACAGTAGGGATGCTTTTCATGACAAAGGCCTCCCCACAGGACCTGCGCGGGCCCTACGTGACATGTAGGGGCAGGTGCATCCATGGGGACGAGGCCGTAGCTCTCAGATCCATGCCCATCACGAGCACAGTCCAGGCCCTGCCATGGTGACCTGGAACTCCAAATGACTGCCACAAGCTGGGACACTCCCTCCTTCTGGACAAATTGACAGACAGGGCCTGCCTTCCATCCTGGTGGGGGCAGGGAAGACAGATGTGGACTATCTGCACTACCTACGGGATTTATGTGGCTGACCTCACCCTGCCCATCCCCGTAATGACATCTGCAGTTCCTCACGACACAGCCTGAGGGTCTCTGTTCTTGGCCAAACCCTAAGGCCAGGAGGTGAAGAAACGCCCAGAAACGTTAACAAGAACTTCCGGGGCAGGAGCAGTGAGAACACCCAGGTCCTCCCACCTGCCATTGCATGCCGCTGTGGCTTCCCTCTGGGAATTTTTTTTCTTTGACAGGCAGAGTGGACAGTGAGAGAGAGAGACAGAGAGAAAGGTCTTCCTTTGCCGTTGGTTCACCCTCCAATGGACGCTGCGGCCGGCGCACCACGCTGATCCGATGGCAGGAGCCAGGTGCTTCTCCTGGTCTCCCATGGGGTGCAGGGCCCAAGCACTTGGGCCATCCTCCACTGCACTCCCCGGCCACAGCAGAGGGCTGGCCTGGAAGAGGGGCAACCGGGACAGAATCCAGCGCCCCAACCGGGACTAGAACCCGATGTGCTGGCGCCGCAAGGCGGAGGATTAGCCTAGTGAGCCGCAGCGCCGGCCTCTCCCTCTGGGTTTTGGAATGGATCTCGGTCTCCCACGTTGCTGTAAGCGCTTCGGTTACTCCTTAATGCTTCTGAGGTGCACAAGTTACCCCACCACGGGTACTCTGAAACCAAGGCTGAGCCACGTGTTCCCCAACAGGGCAGACCCGCAGCGCTCCTGTGACACATTATGAGTGTCACAGTTAAAGGGGAAATGGACCCTACACCAAGAGAGGCACCCAGGGAGAGTCAGATGGGGCAGCACCCACAAGCTGCAAGAAGCTCGGGGCGCCCATGGGCAGGTTTGCAGATGTCGGCGTCATCGAGACCTTCGGTCAGAAACCGGAGATTACAAAGAGCATTGAAAAGCCACGACTTTCTTCTGCAGCCCTGAGTTTGAACTTCACTTACACTGTAGAAATGCCAGATGAATCAGGAGAATGGCCACTGCTATGAATAATTAATGCAAAGATGATGGCATGAAGGATCTGAGCGGGACGTGAGCGTTCCCTCCCCAGGTGTGACTGTCCCAAGGTACCAGCTGGCCTGCCACCCTGCTGTCTCCTCTCCAGCTCAGACAAAAGTCCAGTGGACATTTCGAGGGCTGGAAACCACACAAGAACACCTGCCCTGACAGAATTTTCCACTGACATCCCTGGGGATTGGGCTAGGTCGTACACTGTTTTGAGTGGCAGTCAGCTTGCAAAACCTACACAAACAGAAACAGAGGCGAGAACTCTGCTCGAGGGGAGGAGGAGGGGGAGGATGGGAAAAAAGAGGTAGCAAAAATAAATTAATTTAAAGAGGGAGAATTCAGTACGCAGCAAAGTGAAGGAGCTGCCAAACAAAATGTTCCTAGAACCAAACAGCTCCCTGCTTCCTCCTCCAAATCTAGAAGAAAGCGAGGACCACAGGAACTCCACCAACAAAAAACAACCAAGCCAGATCAGGAGAAACACGAAGGGAGTATCAACAAGAACCAAAAGGGAAAAGGATCACAGGGGGAAAAAAAATTAAAGTTAGGAACAAGACATAGAAATTAATTAAATTAACTGATGTTGGGGGCCGGCACTATGGCATAGTGGATAAAGCCGCCGCCTGCAGTGCCAGCATCCCATATGGGCACTGGTTCAAGTCCCGGCTGCTCCACTTCCAATCCAGCTCCCTGCTATGGACTAGGAAAGCAGTAGAGGATGGCCCAAGTCCTTGGGCCCCTGCACCCATGTGGGGCACCCAGAGGAAGCTCCTGGCTCCTGGCTTTGGATCGGTGCAGCTCCAGCCATTGTGGCCAATTGGGGAGTGAACCAGTGGATGGAAGACCTCTCTCTCTCTCTCTCTCTCTCTCTGTCTCTCTCTCTCTCTCTCTCTCTGCCTCTCCCTCTCTCTCTGCCTCTCCTTCTCTCTCTCTGTAACTCTTTCAAATAAATAAATATATCTTTAAAAAAATAACTGATATTGATTTTAAAAAAAAGACTGACATTGTTTAGACAGTGGAAGCCCTGAATTTATGAAACATGGACCCACGCACCCACCCTCTCCTACAGGTTGTGTCACGTGTGGGCAGTAACCAGCAAAATGAATGCAGCTGCTTCCGTCCCAGGACAGGATGTTAGGGGAGGGACTTAATGCCCATGGAAAGGAAAGAAAAGCTCACGACGCAAAGGAAGAACCACATCTTCTCATTGCCTTCCAGGGTCTCAGGAAGGGATGAGGACCCCAACGCTACCGACAGCAGGGAACTTCAAAGGGTTTCTGAAAAAATGCAATGAAAAGCTAAGTTTATTGGATGCAAAATATTCTGGCATCCATATATAGTTTTCTTCATAATGTGCATTTTCCATGAACTTTGAAGATCCCATCATCTGCATGGACTTCAAAACATTTTTGTGCTAAACTAAACTTATCTTTTCCACAAAATTTTGAAGGCCCTCCATGCAGATGTTCCTTGGGTTACAATGGGGTTACATCCTGATAAACCCATCCCGTGTTGAAGACCTCATGAATGGAAATGCGCTGACCATACCTAAACTGCTGACCCCTAGACCAGCAACGTGGCTTACTGTAGCGCATCAGCCATGGTTCACAGTGATTGGTTCACGCTGTTGCTGAGGCTGACCCTGAGCTGTGGCTGGGCCACTGTCCAGCATCAAGTCTGCTGAATCCCACAGCACCAGCCTGGGGTTCAAACCGTGGTTTAGGCTGAATAGGCATTGCTTTCAAACTTTATCAAGTCAAAAACTTGTAAGCTGAAACATCTTAAGGCAGAACTGTCTGCAAAGTGAAAATCTGCAGGCTGAAACTGCATTCACCTGGTGGAAACGGCTGCTTTAACTTCCAAACCAAGATGCTGTGTTATTAGCTCCACTCAGCAGCCTGAAGTCACACAGTAAGAACAGTCACAAACTCCCAGAGAGAGGGCAGAAGAGCCACATCACTCCAAGGTTATGAGCAGACCCTGGCTGTCCATTCCAGCCGCCTTCCTAGTGCTTCCCAGAGGGCAAATGGTGGGAGCCCTGTCATTTTGTCTCCTCTGTGCCTCCCTTAAGTGCAGATCCAATCCCATGGTTTTCCTTCTCATGCATCCTCTTCCCCTTCCCTAGGTGAGCAGCCACGTTTCTCAGCACCAGCGTCCTAAACCCTAAAGACCCACATTAAGGAGAAGAGACACGTGTGCGACTGTGTCATTTGAAAATAAAAGTACCAATACCTTTCACCTTTTGCCCAGGGAGAGATCATTCATTCACAGGCGCTGGGACTCTGGCTCCCAGCATCCACACAGCAATCAGAAACAACCAGATGCCCATTTCTCTTCCCCAATCCCTGCTAAGCGGGAAAATATCAATAGAAATGGGGACAGGTGTGTGACATGTGTAAATGGTGGTTGCTCTGCCAACTTCAGATATGACCAGAGATTCATCGAGAGGAAATGCACACAGAGGTGATAACGCTGCTGACGATGAAGACTACAGTAGCAACTGCATTTTGTCAGATTCCTGAGCAGACGTAACACCAACTTGGGTCACCCTGGAAAGACAGAGTAGCTCCTACTGGGAATAGTTCAGAAGACAAAGCCCAACCTACTTATCTTATTTTCATCCTGAAATTTTACCTTCTCCTTGCAGTCTGGTTATTTTTTAAAGTGAGAATAATGTGGATATAAGTCGGCCAAAAGAGATGCGACATATAAGCAGGACAGATTCTCAAAAGCACTCTAAGAAACTTGTGGGACCACACAATGCTGCTTAAGTGCTGGGGCCATTGCAGGAGTGAAACCATCTGCAATGCACAGCACTGTGCCCCACCCCCGCCCCGACAAGGTCCGTGTCCCAACTCCTGGTTCCTGTGAGTAGGGTGTTTTGAGAAGGGGGTCCTCTACAGAGGAAACCAGGCTAAAATGAATTCATGTGGGTAGGTGCCAACCCAATCTGCCTGATGATTTTTTTTTTTTTTGACAGGCAGAGTGGATAGAGAGAGAGAGACAGAGAGAAAGGTCTTCCTTTGCCGTTGGTTCACCCTCCAATGGCCGCCACGGCCGGCGCGCTGCGGCCGGCGCACCGCGCTGATCCGATGGCAGGAGCCAGGAGCCAGGTGCTTCCTCCTGGTCTCCCATGGGGTGCAGGGCCCAAGCACCTGGGCCATCCTCCACTGCACTCCCTGGCCACAGCACAGGGCTGGCCTGGAAGAGGGGCAACCGGGACAGAATCCGGCGCCCCGACCGGGACTAGAACCCAGTGTGCCGGCGCCGCTAGGCAGAGGATTAGCCTAGTGAGCCACGGCGCCCTGATGATTTTATAAAAGGGAAACTCTGGAGCCCAGGATGCAACCCTGCACCGGCAGTGGAGAGAGGGAGGAGCTGGTATGATTCACAACACGTCATCAAAACTCAGGAGCTGGCAGCGCTAGGTACTCCTGGAAGCTGGGGGTAGTGGAGCAGAAAATGCAAGGGGAAGGTGTTAAAGGGACAGGGCTGGTTGAAAGTTGCTTAGGACGAGGCACTAAAATGCACAATTTGGGCCATTGTAGAGTAGTTGGTTAAAAAGCAGCGACTTAGATCCATACATGCCAGCATTATTCCTAACAGTCAGAAGGTGGAAACAAGTGTCATTCAGCCGTAAAACAGGAGGACATTCAGACACACACTCCAATACCGAAGAAGCCTGAAAACATTGCGCCAAGTGAAATAAGACAGGCAGCAAGGGACCAGTATGATCCCATCCCACTTAGATGAAACACTGGAAAGAGATGAACTCATAGAGGTTAGGCTGCCAGGAGCTATGTGAAGGGGAGAACAGATAATTATTTTTAACGGTGACAGCATTTTTGTTTCAGATGATAAATGAGTTTTTAAAATGATGATAGTTGCACAGCACTGAATGAATTCAATGCCACTGAATTATATAATTAAAATGTGTTACATGAGAAATGTCAACGAAATATGCATATAAGCAACAGGTAAAAATGGGTAAGAGGTCAGATTTTATGATGTATATATACATACACACATATATCTATATTACATTACATATTTTTAATTTTAAAAAAATTAAAGGGGAAATTTGGACGGAGATAGAAAAACGCAAAAGGACAAGAGAACCCCACGTAAAGAGGTAGAAGCTGGAGAGATGCAACCACAAGCCAAGAAAAGAAGGCCAAGGACTGCAGGAGGTGCCAGGACCTAGAATAAGTGAGGAGAGACCCTGCTCTGGGACCAGGGCCCCGCCGATGCCCTGACATCGACTTCTAGGCTCCAGAAGCTCGAGGGACGAAGCACCTGCTGTGGTCAGCCCCCCAGGTTGTGGCAGTTGAGGGTGGCAGCCGTAGGAAGCCAACCCAGCGCCTCCACCATCCTCACCCCACACAGCTGTCACCAAGGCCACGGCTTCCTTCTCTCTCTGGACGCCTTACCTTTCCTCCGTCACTGTGGCTGAACCAGAAATAGACGAGAAGGAGTCATACTAAATAATATCATCAGGCAGTATTTGCAATATCTGCCTAAGATCTAAAGGTACTATGTTTAATTCAACAAGCCATGGTGGAGGATGCTAAATAAAATACAACTTGTTGATAAATTAGACGACTGCTACCTTTAATATTGTCCTATTCTACCCAGGCTTTCTAAAACCTAAAGACAGACAGGACCTCGTAGGAGCTCCCCAAGACTCTGCGTAAGATCTCAGGGGCTCCCTTGATCCCGCAGCGACTGGTACATCAATGACAAGATGATAAATTTTACATTGCACCTTTCTGAATTTTTTCTTACATTCCTGTACTCACTTGTTTCCAATAGTTGACATTTGGGGTCTATTTTGTTTTCAAGGAAAAGATCTCCCAGAGGGTAGAGCAACAGACAATAAAGCTCCAGAAATGCTTCTAATTGTCATAAAATATTCATTCGCACCCAGGATGTTTGTGCCAAATGCTATCAGTGTGTAATCATATAGTACGCACAAATGAAAGTGTGCGTGCGTGTGTGTGTGTGTGTGTGTGTTGGGAGGGAGCCCTTTAAGTTGCCCGGTGTTTATTTTTAAATGAAAACATAGGGTAGTAATGCATATTCAGGAATTGGCAAATTAATGCTTATTCTGACTTCGGGAAAAAAAATAATAAATGAAGGGCAAGCAAAGGATATTTCCTAGGCATGGCATTCTCACATACACGTTTCCAAAGGCATTTTCATCTTCAATAGATGTTACTGTTCATTTGTTAAAAAAAAAAAGAGGGAGAGAAACGAAAAAGAAAAAGAAAGGTTAAGAGCCACTAAATCAACTGACAAAGTCAGAAAAACAATTTAAGCCATCCAGGAAAAAAAAGGTGGGCAGGAATCAGCCGCGGCTGTGTACAGTGGCGCTATTTAAAATGTATTAATTATAGTTAGCGTGAGACTACAAAAGAGAGGGGCTGCTTTGAAGCCGGACCGCCAAATGCCACAGAAACCTTTGAAGTTTCTCGGCTTCCTTTGTCTCCTCCTCCGTGGAGCGGCTCAGCTTTAACTTTCAAGGGACCTTTGGCTGTTTTCTCCTCCGCTGATGAGAAACCAGACCGTGCATCTCTGGACTGCTCGTGCCCAGGTCATCGGGGTGCTGTGTGCAGCCTTAGGCTTCTTCTTCACACCCCAGCTCCCGGCTCCTGGCCCTGGCTGAGCCACAGAAGCCAAAGAGGCAGCGCTCACAGACCCGATCGGCTCCCCATTTTTTGCAGTTAATGTTTTGCACCCTGCCCAGGAGCAGAAGCCGCGGGAAGGAGGCGCTGCGCTGTCCAAGGCCCCTCCGTGGGCCTTAGAGGACCAGGTGAAAGGGAGCCAAGTCTCCCCAGTCCTCCTCCCGTCCCACTGTTCCCCTGCACTGGGCAGGTCTCACAGCCGGCGAGAGTGGCGTGTGCTGCCACACTCATACCCCAGGCCCAGCGCGAGGGGGGCTGGGGTGCCAGGTGCCACCTGGCACTCTTGTCCAGCCCCCAGAGCTGCTGCCTCTGTGTGTCAGACTTGGGGGCACACCACCAGCCACAGAGACACACCCTGAACATGGGGAGGAACCTCATTTTATGAATAAGCTAAGGAACAAACTGACAATCTACTTATTTATGTGCAAATAAAACATAGTTCTATGACTCAGTTACCTCCAAATACATATGATGTTACCTGAAAATACATATGATGTCTTTGAAACCAAGACCAAAAGCATCTGTGTTACGGTGTTGGTCAAAATCCCTCTTCTTTGACTGTCTTCGGTTTACATACACAAGGAAGAAAACACGAGTGTGAGATGTGGGGCCCCATCGTGTCCCCTTGAGAGCAGGGAACTTTGTGACGGAAGAGGCAGCAGCTACGGTCTCCAGGTGTCAGGGCCACCTCACAATCAACTCTGAGGAGCCATCATTTTTCTAGCAGGGAACAGTGAATTTAAAAACAAGTGTTTTTTTTTTTTTTTTTTTTTGACAGGCAGAGTGGACAGTGAGAGAGAGACAGAGAGAAAGGTCTTTCTCTGTCATTGGTTCACCCTCCAATGGCCACTGCGGCCAGCACACCGCGCTGATCCGAAGCCAGGAGCCAGGTGCTTCTCCTGGTCTCCCATGGGGTGCAGGGCCCAAGCACTTGGGCCATCCTCCACTGCACTCCCGGGCCACAGCAGAGAGCTGGCCTGGAAGAGGGGCAACCGGGACAGAATCCGGTACCCCGACCAGGACTAGAACCCGGTGTGCTGGCGTTGCAAGGCGGAGGATTAACCTATTGAGCCACGGCGCCGGCCTAAAAACAAGTTTTAATCTTGGGAAGATGGGAAAGGATCAAGCCACACCAAGTGACCAAGTCAGTGCGTGCCCCATATCATCACGTCACCCTAGTCGTACATGACACGCATGCATCTCAGAATGTAACCAAATCAGAGGAAGACAGGGCAAGATAAATCCTAAAACGGAAGAGCAGAATGAGTCTACAGCTGGGCAAGATGGACGCTAACGTTGAGAAGCCGGGCTCTGAAGTTCTGACCGGTGTGTGCAGAGTAGCCACGGGCACGCCTGGGACTTGCTTTATGTTCCAGAATTACATGGGCCTTGTGCGTCTCAGCCCAGGAAAGTGTCAGGCAAAGGGGGTTTAATCCCGAGAGTGTTAAGTTTATACAACTGTAAATGCAAAATGATTCTAAACTTCTCAGATGTAGGTGCACGGGGAAGCCAGGGGGACACTGGAGGGGTGGAGAGGCCCACGAAGTTTGGACCAGGAGGGCCTTGTGCCCAGTGCTGCAGAGACAGTGAGGGTGGGTCTCCTCCACGCTACACAGGACAGGGCTGAGAGGTGCCCAGAGCTGTGAAGTGGTTAAACTGCAGAGGGCAGGCGGGGGCGGGGTGGGGGAGGGCTCCTTGTAAGAACCTCTGTGAGTTGAGTTCCAGCATGTTTCTGTTTCTGGAAATCATCGCTGATGCCACCGGCCAACTTCTAGGTCCCAGGCCCTGTGCCCTAGAGCAGAACATGGATTTGGTCCAGAGGGAGGTCAGGATAGTGCTGGGCCAGAGGTACCACCTGAAAGATACCAGCTAAGGCCGGCGCCGCGGCTCACTAGGCTAATCCTCCGCCTAGCGGCGCCGGCACACCGGGTTCTAGTCCCGGTCGGGGCGCCGGATTCTGTCCCGGTTGCCCCTCTTCCAGGCCAGCTCTCTGCTGTGGCCCGGGAGTGCAGTGGAGGATGGCCCAAGTCCTTGGGCCCTGCACCCACATGGGAGACCAGGAAAAGCACCTGGCTCCTGGCTCCTGCCATCGGATCGGCGCGGTGCGCTGGCCGCAGCACGCCGGCCGCGGCGGCCATTGGAGGGTGAACCAACGGCAAAGGAAGACCTTTCTCTCTGTCTCTCTCTCTCACTGTCTAACTCTGCCTATAAAAAAAAAAAAAAAAAAAAAAAAGATACCAGCTAAAGCAAGAGCTGTCACCATGTTTGTGAAGGCCACATGCAGGTGCAAGGTCATGCACGGAGCCAGGAAGACCCGCATCTACCACTCAGAAGCAGAGCAAGAGGAGCGACAAGCGACTTGTACCTGAGAGATGGGTGGAGCCCAGGATTCACAGCCGGCTGGTCAGAAGTGTGGGTGGGGCGGGACCCCTAGTGTGTGGATAGCTGTGGGAGGCCCGGGCCTTCACCTGGGGGCTCAGTCTGGCTCTGGGGCTCAGAGCCAGAACCGCTCCCAAGCAGTCTCTGACTAGTGATATCCCCTCCCCAGTAACGACCATGACCATTGGGGCGATGTGTTGCAGGGGTGGACTTTGTATTTTTCCGAAGGAGGCTTTGTGGACGTGCACACAGGAACCTGTCAGTCAGCGAGCGATCCACACGGAATCTTCCCTTGCTATCTGCATTGAACACAATGGGAAAATTGAGAGCCGGCTGCTGTCACCATTTCTTTCAGAACTCCAAAATCAAAACACGTGTCCTGCCGCGTGCGGCCGACCTCAGGAGGACCGAAGATTTGAAAGTCTACTGTGTACAGAATCTAATGTGAATAGTCCCTGTATTTGTAAGCATCAATACGGCATCAATACGCTTCCAAACGCTCAAGATTCGCCACCAGCGAGCATCTTAGGCTCGTCTACAATATAACAACTCGAGAGAAAAAAAGTCAACAGGGACCTCAGGTACAAGCAAACATTGAAAAAAGAAAAAAAAAAACACACACACAGACCCTGCTGCAGTCTAAAGCATGAATATGCTAAATAAAATGTGACAGACAGAATGTTGATACACTACTAAACTTGAAGGGAAGAGAGGGGAATTCCCCGATGCCGGAAACAGAACCAACAGCTCGAGGGATGCCAGGCAGGGAGGCGGGCTAAGCAGTGGTGGTGTTGGGGAGGGGTCTCTGTTAAGGCCCTGGAGGGCAGGAGCTGGTGTTTTACCAACCACACAAGGGCAGGCCACTGCTTGGGTGGCACATGGTGTAAGGCTGCTGGGTGACACACAGGGAGCAAGCTCTGGATTGAAACAAAAATATTTCCCATCACACAGGACACATAGTAACACTCTTCCCTCTAACAGAACAATGATTTTCAATTAAAATCACTTTGGGGCCAGCTCCGTGGCTCACTAGGCTAATCCTCTGCCTGTGGCGCCAGCACACGGGGTTCTAGTCCCGGTCAGGGTGCCGGATTCTGTCCCGGTTGCTCCTCTTCCAGTCCAGCTCTCTGCTGTGGCCCGGGAGTGCAGTGGAGGATGGCCCAGGTCCTTGGGCCCTGCACCCCATGGGAGACCAGGAAAAGCACCTGACTCCTGGCTTCGGATCAGCAGGGTGCGCCGGCCACAGCGCGCCTGCCACGTTGGCCATTGGAGGGTGAACCAACGGCAAAGGAAGACCTTTCTCTCTGTCTCTCTCTCTCACTGTCCACTCTGCCTGTCAAAAAAAAAAAAATCACTTTGGAAGGATACTTCCATCAATGAGGACTTTTTGGAGGATATTTTCATGCAGCTCTCATAACAAGGAAAAAAGATCATAATGAAAAGTTATAGTAACTGATGCTGTGGTGTGGTGGGTTAAGCCACCACCTGCCACACCAGAATCCCACATGGATGACAGTTGGAGTCTTGGCTGCTCCACTATCAATCCTGCTCCCTGCTAACACATCTGGGAAAACAGCAGAAGAAGATGGTCCAAGTACTTTCTCCTGCCACTATGTGGGAGACCCCAGAGACCCGGGAGACCAGAGGAGTTCCTGGGTACTGGCTTCAGCCTGGTCCTGCTGTGGCTGTTGGGGCCATTTGGGGAGTGAACCATGGATGGGGGATCTCTCTCTCTCTCTCTCTCTCTCTCTCTCTCTGTCTACCTGTTTCTTCCTCTCTTTCTGTAATTTTGCCTTTCAAAAAAGTAAATCTTTTTATTTAAAAAAAGTTTAAATCACACAGGAAACAATACACAATGGGAAACTGTCAGCAAAATGTAAAAGATAATACAAACTAGAGAATTAACACCATATAAACTTGAAAGATTATAGCAGCAAAAATTAATGAACAGAAAAATGATAAAGTATTGACAAGAACATAAAACTGGCTATGTGAAAATACTAGTAAAATAGTAAAACATCCCTAGAAATCATCAAGAAAGTAAAGAAAGCAAAAATAAATAACACTTAGGAACGAATAAAGGATATAATAACACACACAAGCTTGGGAGAGATTTACAAAATCACAAGAGAATACGGTATATGACAGAGAGGTAATCGGAAGATATAAATGCAACAATTTCTAGGAAAAGTCTACAAGATGCCAACACTGAATTGAGAGACCCAGAATCTGACTGCACTTGTAGCCATTAAATATTTAAATCAACAATAAAAGCTCAACTCTCCCGAAAAGGAAATACTTCAGGCAACAGTCGCCTCCCACTGTAGGCAATTTTCTCATTTCTAGAGCCTCTGCTTATTTTATGAGGTTACTATTACCTCAGTGCTAAAACTGAACAAAAAAAAAAAGAAAGAAAATAAGGGACAGAAAAACAAGTGGATCTCACTTCGCAAAAAAGCAGACTGAACCTAACAGAAAACCAATGAAATGCAACCTACAGAAAAACGTCCAGCCCAGAAGTGGAAAAATGGTTTCACATCAGAATGTCCATCAACGTAATCTGCTCTACTAAGAGAGTAAATGGAGGCAAAAAAAAAAAAAAAGCTGCAATGTTTCAAGGATTCAAGAACAAGCATTTCATCCACTCAACATTTTTAAATTTTTAAGAAATTAGGAATCATACTTCCTTAAGTTGATAAAGGTTTCCTACCCACATACTTCTGCAAAGAAGAGCTTTTAACACCATGAAATATGGAAAACTTTTTCTTAAAGTCTGGGAAAGAAAATGATACCTACCATAATTCCTTTAACACTGTACTCGGAATTCTAGCTAATTTAACAAAACAGCAAAGCCACAAGATAGATGGGATTAGGAAGAAAACAATTATTCATAGCCACAAATGACAAACTTGCACAGAATCTGACAGAATTGACAGACAACTAAAATCCAAACGGAATTTCTTCAAGGATCCAAGAATACAGTCAGAACACAAAACAATGTGTCTATACATACCACTAACAAGCAATTATAAAATAATTTTAAATGGTTAGATACTTATTAAAAATAATCCAAATCATGTTAAACTACTTCAAAATATTTAACAAAATACTTTAAGGGCTTTATAAAAAAATAAAAGTTGACTAGCAAAAGAACATGTAAATAAATGGAAATAGATTAAATATAAGTACTCAGGAAGACTCAATATTGTAAATACGTTGATTCTGTCCAAAACATTAAACACAACTCCAATAAAAAAGATTAGAGAGTATTTTTCCATGATTTGACAAGCTCATTTGAAAAATTATATTAGAATAAAGGATATTCTTAAAAAGGATTAGGCAGGGATACAGTTCACCTTACCCATTGTCAAGATGTCACAAAGCTATATCAAAACATTAAAAGTCTGTTATAAGCCATGGTAGATGAACCTCAGAGACACAACAGTGAGAGGGCAATGCCAGACACAAAAAATGTAAAATGTTTCACTCCACTAACTTTCCACTTGGGGGATGGTTAGGTGGGGAGGACACTGATGGACACCTCTGGGGTGTCCCAGCCTTGTCTTGGGCAAGACAGTGATAACACAATGAAGCTGTTTTGTCAAAAGTAAACCAACAGTACAATTAAGATCTGTGCATCTTAGGTATGCTCTTCTTCAACAGAAATTCACACATGCAAGAAGGTACAATGAGGAAACTGAATTGAAAAAAGAAAACAGCATGATATTGGAAAGACTGGCAAATAGAACCAGTGGAATAAAATTGAGAAGCTGGAAACTATATGCTCATGGGAATTAGACATACAACAAAGGTAAAAACGCATATTGCAAGAAGAAAGGCTACCTCACCTCTTAAACAGGGGTGCCAGGACACTTCTCTACCTAGGTAGCAAGAAATCAAATTCAATCCCTAGCTCATAACAATGATAAAAAAATGCCAAGTGGATTAAAGAACATAAGATTTTAGAAAAAATGTGGGCAAGTATTTTTATGACATCATTGTAGAGGGAAAAATACCATGGCTAAAACCCCAGAATTCTAAACTACAAAGAGAAATCTGATAAAATGAGATTAAATTTTTAGAAATCCTATGTAATAAAAGATATCACATAGAAAGATTAAGATAAGGCATATCTTTATTTTTGTATTATATAATATACTAACAAAGTATTCAAATATGCCATATATTATGCATATTAAAGTATTCTACTATACATAATATATAGAATTATATATCAATATTATATTTACATATAATATTTGTATTTATATGTCATAATACTTGTATAAGATATATAGTATTTGTAATACATTATATAAATATTATATAAATATTATATATATCTTTATAAAGTATATCTTAAATTGTATATGTAATTATAAAATATGTAAATGTGTATTTATAGAATAGTATAATCAGAATAAAGAACCCTTATTTTCAATAATAAGATGGCAAAAAAATCCACCATGAAAATTAAAGTGTTTAGAAAGGTAATTCACAGAACAGCACTGTGACACAGCAGGTTAAAGTCCTGGCCTGAAGCGCCAGCATCCCATACAGACGCTGGTTCTAGTCCTGGCTGCTCCTCTTCTGATCCAGCTCTCTACTATGGCCTGGGAAAGCAGTAGAAGATGGCCCAAGTCCTTGGGCCCCTGCACACACATGGGAGACCTGGAAGAAGCTCTTGGCTCCCGGCTTTGGATCAGCCCAGCTCCAACTTGGGAGTGAACCAGCAGATGGAAGACCTCTCTCTCTGTCTCTACCTCTCTCTGTAACTCTTTCAAATAAATAAAATAAATCTTTTTAAAAAAAGAAAGGTAATTCACAAAGAACAAAATATAAATAGCTAATAAATCTACAAAAAGTTGTTCAACCTCAAAAAACATGAGATAAAGGCATATTAAAAACAATGATAAAACACTTCTTTATGACCATCCTCTGGCCTAAACTAAAAGGCTTTATAGCAATTAAATTATATTGTGGAAAAATATTTTAAAAACTGCCTAAGTATCCTTCAATAGTGGACTAATGTATAAATAATACAGTTATGCCACACCATAGTTACTGATTGATCTACAAGCATCAATATGGTAAACCCTCCAAATAGAATTGTGAGTGAAGAAAGACATATTTCATCCTGTTCTGGACAAGGCCTGCTCTCAGTGGGAACTTTTAGCAGAGCCTCCCTCACCAGAAGCCAGTGCTGTCCCTAGTCCAGCTTCCTCAAGCCTTCCTACTTCACTGAGGGGAAAAAAAGGCAGCTGAGACTTGGTAAGTCACAACCCAGGACTCACTCTCAGCAAGGAAATAAAACCTAAGCATGGAACTAGAGAGTGCCTCCCTCCCTCCACACCTCACCCCCACGTCAAATTACAATCCTGCGCAATAACAGATTACAGGTAAAAGAACTGCACGCCTTCACTATGGAGAACTCTCCAGGGAAAACCTGAAGAGTTGAAATTGTATATGTGCGGGTGTAAAAAGTTAAGCTTAAGCTTACAGGTTTAAACCTTCCTGGTGCAGCTGTAAAAATAAGACAGAGTGAAGTAGCACCTTGACAGTAGGGACTCCATTTTGGAGCACTTGAGACTCCATTCTGGGAAAGCACCCTCCCACCGTGAGACTCCGGTCTGAAACTATGATCTCAAATAGTCGGACAATAGCAGTGCACTATATCACCCTTGGCAGAGCACAAAAACCCCCTAGCATGATTGCTCAAGCTTAAAAGTAGAAAGGTTGCACCTGGGTTACCTGGGCTAATAATAAAGATGTGATTTGTCTATGTCTTAAGATCATAATTGCTGATTGTAAGATTTTTTTTTTTTTTTGACAGGCAGAGTGGACAGTGAGAGAGAGAGACAGAGAGAGAAAGGTCTTCCTTTGCCGTTGGTTCACTCTCCAATGGCTGCCGCTGCAGCTGGCGCACCGTGCTGATCCTATGGCAGGAGCCAGGAGCCAGGTGCTTTTCCTGGTCTCCCATGGGGTGCAGGGCCCAAGCACCTGGGCCATCCTCCACTGCACTCCCTGGCCACAGCAGAGAGCTGGCCTGGAAGAGGGGCAACCGGGACAGAATCCGGCGCCCCGACCGGGACTAGAACCCGGTGTGCCAGCGCCGCAAGGTGGAGGATTAGCCTATTGAGCCACGGCGCCGGCCTGCTGATTGTAAGATTTTAGCAACCGCTTAGCAACCGTGTATTCTCTCCCCGCTCCCGATTTTGCGGTTTTTGCCTTTATAAACCCTATGCTGTAGTTCCTCGCTGCTCCTCTGTCCTTGTATGTTCAGAGAGCCCCAACATTTGGATCAATAAATCTTTAACCCTTTGCTGGTTGCATGAGAGAAAGTCTCTTGGAGTCATTCCTCGGGCGGTGGGCGTTTTTGGACCCTAACAAACCAAAGAAAACGTACACCAGCAGAAAGTTTGGCCACCGACAGCTACAGCTACAGCAAACAGTAAATAGCTTGACTTCTAGCCAGATACAGATAAGACCAACACCTATGGCTTATTGATTGTGGTTAATTTTCTATGAAACATGATGTCTAGTTCCAACAAAAAATTTACAAGTCATCCTAAAAGGGAACAATAATACAGTCGAAGATGCAAAGAATCAGAGTTAGATATGGCCAAGATGCTGGAACCTTCAGGTCAGCAATATAAAATAACTATGATTAATACCCTGAAGGTTTTCATAGGAGAAGTGGCCAATCCAAAGAACAGACTCGGAATTTAGGCAGAGTGATGGGAATGCCAAGAGGAAATTAAAAAGAAATGTGTGACATCAAAAGCACTGTGACTGAAATAAAGAATGCCGTTAACGGGCTCATCAGTAGGCTAGAAAGGGCTGAGGAAAGACTCAGTAAGCGTGAAGATATGCTAACAGGAAATCCCCAAACTGGAAAGCTAAAGGCTTAAAGATGGAAGAACAAAGAGGGATATTTCCTTACATGCTTTTCAGTTTCTTAGTCTCCCCATATGGCTACATGCATGCATTTAGTTGGATAGTCTAACCATGTATGGCAGCTGTAGAAGTTGATACAATACCACCCATGCCCATCTAGTTACTGATGATGTGACTTTTACACACATACTCAGCATATGCTGTCTAGCAAGGGTTAACACCATGGTTCTATGCTAGCAAGCAGAAGCTCACCAGTTACATGAGAGCAGATAATGACCCCATTCTATTCCCAGGGTAAGTTTTTTCTCTCTCCTGTTTTTATTTTGGGAAGATCTCTAGCACAAGAAAGCTAAAAGAAGAGAAGAGAAGAAACATTCCAAGTAGTAATGGCTGAACGTTTTCAAAATTAATGTCGGACATGAATCCAAAGATCCAGGAAGCTCATGGAACAGCAGGCAGGATAAATACCTCCAAAATCTACGCCTGGGCATGTTAGATTTAAACGTCAGAAAATCAAGCACAAAGAGAAATTTCTCAATGCCAGAGGAAAAGAAGTAGAGAATCACATTGGACATCTTTTCAGAAAGCACACAAGCAAGAAGAGAATGACGTGAAATGGAATAGTTATATATTTACGGAGTACGATATGATACTTAAATGCATGTAGAAAGTGTACTATGATCAAGTCAAGGAATTAGCACTTTCATCTCCTTGCCACTTCCATATGCTTGGTGAGTTTAGGATCCCCTGTCTAGTTCTTCTCAAATATATAATGTTGCTGTAAGGTACAGACACCCCAACTTACTGTTCTACTACCCAGCCTCCTGCTATCCCTTTTTCTCTCAACTTCCTACCCTCAAAAATCACTACCCCACTCACATCAACTTTAACACCAACTTTTGTTAGTTTCTGCATGTAAATGAGAACATGCTGTCTTCATTTATCTCTGCCTGGCTTATTTCACTGAACTACTCTCCTAAGTGACATCTTGGCTGACTGTCTCTTGGCCATTGCCTATAGCGCTGCAAACACACATGGAGAGCAGGTCCCAGGGATGCTGCCACGAAAGTATGTAAGAGTTCACTTTATAAGCATCCTCACCCAGGATTGTTGGTTTTGGTCTTTTTAAATAACTGCATTGTGATTGTGAAAAGACGGTATCTCATGGTGGTTTTGAGTTGCATTTCCTGGATGGTTTGTGATATTGAAGTTTGTCAAACAGCCTTCGGTCATTTCTCTCTCTTCTTTTTTAAAAAACCTTTATGTATTTAAAACTTGAAAGGCAGAGCTACAGTGAGAGAGGGAGACAGAGAGAGAGATCTCCCATGTTCTGGTTCACTTCCTAGATGGCTACAATGGCCAGGGCTGAGCCAGGAGCTTCATCCGGGTCCCCCACATGGGTGCAGGGGCTCCAGCACTTGGGCCATCTTCCGCTGCCTTCCCAGGCCACTAGCAGGGAGCTGGATTGGAACTGGAGCAGCCAGGACACAAACCAGCACCCAAATGGGATACCAGTGTAGCAGGCAGCAGCTTTACCCGCTGCCCCACAATGCCAGCCCCTATATTTTACGTTGAGAAATGTCTATTCAGGTCATTTTCCCATGTTTTAATTTTGGTTGTTATTACTGATTTTGAATTTCTTATACATAAGCAGTCTTCAGAAAGTTAATAGAAAATGTTTACTGTCAGAAACCACATATGGATTTCAAAATGGTTTTGCAGCAAAATAAATTATTTTAATTCAATATTCCACATTTCTTGTAGTCCTATCATATTCTAAGTATTAATCTCTTATCAAATGAGAGCTGGTAAATATTTCTCCCATTGTACAGGTTTTCTCTTAGCTCTGTTGGTGGTTGCTTTTGCTGTGCAGAAGTTTCTTTGTTTAATATAATCCCATTTGTCCAGTTGTTGCTTTTGTGTCCTGTAGTTTTTTGGCTGTTACCCCCCCCCCCCCAAAAATCATTGCTGATGCCAATGTCTTTAAGTGTTTCCCATATGATGTCTCCTGGTAATGTTACAGTTTCAGTTTTACACTTAGGTCTTTACTTTGTTTTCAGTTCATTTTGTTTATAGTAAAAGATAAGGAGGGCCATCTTCCACTTTTCATATCCTAAGACACGGTCACATCTTAGGTGGATATCCAGTATTCACAGCACCACAGCATCATTTATTGATGAGGTTGTCCTTTTCCCCAATGTATATGTTGTGGCATCCTTTTGAAATGTCAGCTGGATGAAGATAAGTGGCTCTATTTTGGGTACCTCTGTCCTGTTCCATTGCTATGCGTCAGTTTTCATGCCAGTACCACACTCTGTTGGCTACTATAGCCCTGCACTACATGTATGTGCTGAGAGCATGTGTTATAATATATCCAGCTTTGTTCTTTCTGCTCAAGCTTTATTTGGCTACTCTGGGTCTTTTTTGCTTCCATGTGAATATTAGGATTTTTTAATATATTCCTATAAAGATTATCATTGGTGTTTTAATGGTTATTGCATTGAATCTATAAATTACTTTGGGTAGTATGAAGAATTTAGCAATATTAGTTCTCCTAACCCATGAACACAGGAGTTCTTCCAATTTTTTATTTTTCAATTTCTTTCATCACTATTTTGTAATGTTTTGTAGAGGCCTTTTACTTTTTGACCAAACTTATTCCTGGTTTTGTTTTGCTTTTTAGTTATTGTAAATGTGACTGCTTTCATGAGTTTATTTCTCAGCAAGCTTGTTATTGGTGTATAAAAATCCTACTGATTTTTGTTACATTGATTTTGTACTCTGCTTATTTGTTGAATTCTTTCAATTCTAATAGTCTCTTGGTGGAACCTTAAAGTTTCTCTCTACATAGAATCATGTCATCTGCAAAGAGGGACAATTTGATTTCCTTCCTATTTGTACTTCTCGTATGCCTTACTCTTGCCTTATTACTCTGGCTAAGACTTCTAGTGCTATGCTGAAGAAGAGTGGTGACAGCAGACATCCTTGTCTTGTTCTGGAACTTAGAGGAAATGCTTTCAGCTTCTCTTTAGCATAATGTTGGCTGTGGATTTGTCCTGTGCAGCCTCTCTTACGCTGAGGTGCATTTCTTCCATATCTAAGGGGTGCTGAATTTTGTCATTTTTTTTGTACTTCTATTGAGCCGACTGCATGGCTTGTAGCCTTCATTCTGCTGATGTATGTATCTTATTTATTCATCTGCATGTACTGAACCATCTTCTTTTTTTAAAAAAAGACTTATTTTGTTTTTATTTGAAAATCAGAGTTACACAGAGAGAGAAGGAGAGGCAGAAAGAGAGAGAGGTGTCTTCCATCCACTGGTTCACTCCCCAATTAGTTGCAATGGCTGGAGCTGAGCCAACCTGAAGCCAGGAGCCAGGAGCTTCCTCCGGGTCTTCCCATGTGGGTGCAGGAGCCCAAGGACTTGGCCATCTTCCACTGCTCTCCCAGGCCATAGCAGAGAGCTGGACTGGAAGTGGAGCAGGCGGGTCTTGAACCGGTGGCCATAGGGGATACCAGCACTGCAGGCGGTAGCTTTACCCGCTAAGCCACAGCACCAGCCCCCTGAACCGTCTTTTATCCCAAGGATAAATCCCATCAATCATGGTGTATGATCATTTTGATGTGCTCTTAGATTTGGTTGTTACTATTTTGTTGAGAAATTTTGAATATGTGTTCATCAGGGAGATTATGGTTTTCATTTTTGTTGAGTTCTTGTCTGCTTTGGATATCAAGGTAATATCAGGGCTTTGTAAAGAGATACTTTCACTTCATTTTTTTTTTCAATAGTTTGAGATTTCGGCAGTTGAGCCATCACATACTAGGCTTTACTTTGGAGGGAGGCTTTTTACTTCTGATTCAATCTTATTATTTGCTGTTGGTTCATTTGGGTTTTCTATAGCTTCAGTTTCAAGTTTGGTAGGTCACATGTATCAGAAACTTACCTGTTTCTTCCAGGTTTTCACACTTGTTGGTGAATAACTGTTCATAACAGTTCCTAATGATCCTTATATCTCTGTCGTATCAGTTTTAAGCTTTCCTTTTCCATCTCTGATTTGATCTGAGTCTTCTTTTTGTCTTGGTTAGTCTAACTAAGGGTTTGTTGATTTTGTTTATCTTTTCAAAAATTCAAATCTTCATTTTGTTGATCTTGTGTGCTTTTTGTCTTTATTTCACTTATTTATGCACTGATATTTGTTACTTTCTATTAATTTTTTTTTGACAGGCAGAGTTAGACAGTGTGAGAGAGAGAGAGAGAGAGAGAGAGAGAGAGAAAGGTCTTCCTTCCGTTGGTTCACCCCCAAATGGCTGCTAGGGCCAGCGCACTGTGCCGAGCCGAAACCAGGAGCCAAGTGCTTCTTCCTGGTCTTTCCTGCGGGTGCAGGGCCCAAGGACCTGGGCCATCCTCCACTACACTCCCGGGCCACAGCAGAGAGCTAGACTGGAAGAGGAGCAACCGGGACAGAATCCGGCGCCCCGACCGAGATTAGAACCTGGTGTGCCGGCGCCGTAGGCGGATGATTAGCCTAGTGAGCCACAGCGCCAGCCTCTTACCCTCTATTAATTTGAGGTTTAGTTTGTTCTCACTTTTCTAGTTCCTTACGTTGCATCATTAGGTTTGTATTGAAAATTAACCTTTCCTCTCTCCCTCCCTCCCTCTCCTCCCTCCCTCCCTCCCTGTTTTCTCTAGTTTTGGATGTAGGTGCTCATTGCTATAAATTCCCTCTCAGTACTGGTTTTTCTGTGTCCTCCATGCTTTGGTACACTGTGTTTCCGTTTTCACTGGTTTCAAGACATCCTAAAATTTCCCTTTCGATTTCTCTGATGACCCACTGTTTATTCAAAGTGTGATACTTAGTTTCCACAGGCCTGCACTGTTTCTAATGTTGTTCTTGCTGAATTCTAATTTTAAAACACTGTAGTCATAAAGGATACATTACAAGCTTTAAAATTTTTTAAAGTTTGCTGAGACGTGTTTTGTGTATAGGGTCTATTTTTTACAACATTTCACGTAGTGATAAGAATACAATGCTCAGATGTCCATCAACTGCTGATTGGATAAAGAAATCATGGTATACATACAGTATAGAGTACTACGCAACTGTAAAAAAAAATGAAATCCTCTCTTTTGCAACAAGATGGTCACAGCTGGAAACCATTATACTTAGTAAAATAAGCCAGTCCCAAAAAGACAGATACCATATGTTTTCCCTGATGCGATGCAACCAATAAAATACTTGAAATGTAATGTGTTGGAGTGAAACAGACATTTTCAGAATAGATGATTGTGGGCCGGTGCCCTGGCTCACTAGGCTAATCCTCCGCCTGTGGTGCCGGCACCCTGGGTTCTAGTCCTGGTTGGGGCACCAGATTTTGTCCCGGTTGCTCCTCTTCCAGTCCAGCTCTCTGCTGTGGCCCGGGAGTGCAGTGGAGGATGGCCCAAGTGCTTGGGTCCTGCACCTGCCTGGGAGACCAGGAGAAGCACCTGGCCCCTGGCTTCAGATTGGCGCTGTGTGCCAGCTGTAGCGGCTATTTGGAGGGTGAACCAACGGAAGGAAGACCTTTCTCTCTGTCTCTCTCTCTCACTGTCTAACTCTGCCTGTCAAAAACAAAACAAAAGAATAGATGATTGTTTATAGCCCTTGTCACTTCCATTGAGGAAGAATCTTTTGTTTTGTTTGTTTCCGCTCTCTTCATACTATTTACTAACTCCTTTACTTAGCATAGGATTAACTCTACAATCACTAAATATACTGATAATGTATCACTGTAAAAATTAATAACGGGAATCCATGAGGGAGGGAGAGGAAGGGTTGGAACGTGGGCGAGAAGGAGAGTGGGGGGAAGTCCCACCATGTTCCTAAATCTGTATACATGAAATACATGAGACTTGTGTAACTTAAATAAAATTTTAAAAATCAATAATACAATTCTGTGGTTATTGGATGAAATGTTTGGTAAAAGACAATTGGGTTGGCCGGCGCCATGGCTCACTAGGCTAATCCTCCACCTTGCGGCGCTGGCACACCGGGTTCTAGTCCCGGTTGAGGCGCCGGATTCTGTCCTGGTTGCTCCTCTTCCAGGCCAGCTCTCTGCTGTGGCCCGGGAGTGCAGTGGAGGATGGCCCAAGTCCTTGGGCCCTGCACCTGCATGAGAGACCAGGAGGAAGCACCTGGCTCCTGGCTTCAGATCAGCGTGGTGTGCCGGCCACAGCGTGCCGGCCGCAGCGGCCATTGGAGTGTGAACCAACGGCAAAGGAAGACCTTTCTCTCTGTCTCTCTCTCTCACTGTCCACTCTGCCTGTCAAAAAAAAAAAAAAAAAAAAAAAGACAGTTGGATCCATTTGGTCTGTAGTACAGTCTAACTCCAATGTTTCTTTGTTGACTTCTTGTCTGGATAATCTGTCCGTTAAGGAAAGTGGGGTATTGAAATTCCTAATTATTATTGCAGTAGACACACTCTCTCCTCTTTTATATCTAATAATGTTTGCTTTATAAAATTGGGTGCTCTGCATTAGTGCACATACATTTACAATTGTTACATCCTCTTGATGAATTGATCCCTCAATCATTACATATGACATTTCTTGGCTCTTTTTACCATTGTTGACTTAGAGTCTCCGTTATCTAAGTACAGCTACTCCTGCTAGCGTTTGATTTCCATTTGCACACAACATCTTTTTCCATTTCTTCTCAGTCTGTGTGTATTTTTACTGGTGAACTTTCTTGTGTGCCCCTTATTGTGGGGTCTTGCATTATTAATCCACTTATCCTCAATTCTGTATTTTAATCTGTTTGGATTCAAAGCTATTATTGATATATAAAGAATTCCTCCTGTCATTTTGTTAGTTTTCTTCTGGTTGCTTTGAATAACCCTGTGTCTTTGTCTCTAGTTGTTTATCTTCATGGTTTGGTGGTTCTCTGAACTGATAAAAGTTTGATTCTGTTTGCTCTCTTCTTTGTGTGTCTGCTTCTACTGGGATTTGTATTTTCACATGTTTTCATGAAGGTGTTTACCTTCCTTTTGCTTCTGGATGTAGGACTCCCTTAAGCATATTTTGTAAGGTCGGTGACGACAGTTTCTGTCTACTTCATTCCCGAAGGATGGCTTTGTCGAGTATGGCATTCATAGGTGGCAGCATTTTTCCTTTTACAACTCTCAATATGTCATTTGATTCCTGGCCTGTGGGTTTCTGCTAAGAAACCTGTTATTAGCTTAATAGGGGTTTCCCTGAAGGTGACCGGGCACTTTTTTTCTTGGAGTTTTTAGAATTCTTTTTGTTTTGGACTTCTGGCAGTTTGATGATAATATGCCACGGTCAGGACTTTGGTCAAATCTGCTTGAGGTCATTTGAATCATCTAGACATGCATGTTCATATCTGACCTAAGATTTGGGAAGTTTTCAGTCCTCTTCTGTTGAATTTTCTATGCCATTTTCCTTCTCCTCCAGATACGGCCATAATTCACTACGTTGTTAATTTAATGGCATCCCGTGTGTCTTCATGGCTTCCTTCATTCTTCTGAATTCTTTTTTCTTTAAATCTGAGATTCTTTCAAAGGACCCATCTGCATGTTCAGAAACTCTTTTCTGCTGCCTGATATAGTCTATTGTTGAGTCTCTCAACTGTATTTTTTACTCGACTTAATGAATTCTTAAGCTCCAAGATACCCATTTGGTGCTTTTAAAAATAATGTCTATGTCTTTGTTGAATTTCTCATTCATAGCATGAATTGTTTTCCTAATTTCATTGAATTGTCTATTTTCTTGTATCTCATTGAGCTGCCTTAGACTTCCTCTTGTGAACTCTTTTTCAGACATATCATCTCTTTTCATCGGGGTCTGTTGGTGGGGAATTATTGTATTCCTCTGGAGGCATCACATTATCGTGCTTTTTCATACTACTTATGTCCTTATTTGATATTTACGCATCAGGAAGATCATTTTATCTCTGCCAATATTACAGAATGGCTTCTGTAGTCAGTGACTGTCCTCTAGATGTGTCTCAGGGCATTGGTCCAGCATGTTCTGTTAGCTGTGGTCCTAGTTGGGCACCACAATGTAGTCTCCTTACAGCTCCTTCAGCTGCAGTCAAAGGCTCTGGGTACAGTGGTTGCTGTGGCAGGGTCAAAGAACCTGCGCCCGTCTGAGGCCATGCAGGTATGAGGCATGGCAGCAGCCCTGGCAGGTGGCCACTCCAACAGGACCAGGCAGGTGCAAAGTCATGACCAGGACCACATGCTGATGGCGCACTCCTGCATGCCCGGTTGGCTTTGGGGCTGTGCGTGCAACAGCAGTTGCAAGACACCAGTCATTCTCTGTGGGCCTCACTGGAGCAGGGCCACTCCAGTGGCCCCAGGCAGGTACAAGGTACCTTGCATGGCACTGAAGGCAATGCGCCTGCGTGATACGTCTTGTTGCTATCAGTCTCTGCAGGTGGCACGGAAGGAGGGGGTTCACTGCAGTGGCTCGGCTGGTGTGGGGCAGCTTGTTTGTCAGCCGTGGAGGGCACCTGTGCAGCGTGGCACACAGCTGTGAGGCCCCGCGGGTGGTACACAGGTAAAACCTCCCCTGGAAATGAAACGTTTGACCTTTTCAAAGAAAAGAACTACCAACCTAGAATTCTGTATCCAATTAAATCAGCCTTCAAAACTAAAGGAAAGGCAAAGACCAAGGCAAACAAAAGTTAACAGGAGTTTGCCAACAGTCGTCCTGTCTTGCAAGAAATGCTAAAAGTTGTTCTCCAGAAAGAAAGAAAACGGTACAGGTCAGTAACTTGTGTCCACACCAAGAAGCCATGCAGACACCAGGGAAGGCATTCCAGGAGTCACTGGGAAGAATCAACACAAAAGCCCCAAGCAGGGAGCTTGCTTAGAATGCTGGAGAAACGGCAAGAAAGTCAGAGTGGCAGAACCGAACCTCCTAAGCCTCAGGGGAAGTTGAAAGTAAAAATGCAAATACATTATCTCTATAGTTGCCAATCGCTTTCTTCCAAGTAGTTCTTAATAACATTATTATAAAGCAGGGCTGGGAACATCCAGCCCACAGGTCACATAAGGCCTGCAAAATCATTTGTTCTGGCCCTGCCAAGGCAACCACAGGCGGGACTCAGCATTCGATAACCTTATAGCAGGCTAATTTTTAAGTTGATCATTTTGTGTGGCTCACGAATGATGCTATAAATATCCAAATGGCCCTTGGAAGAAAAAAAGTTTCCCCACCTCTGTAAGAAACAATTCAAAGTCACACATAGTCAGTATTTAGTCTCTTGAAACATCTATAGTCAAAGAAATACCTAGATACTTGGGTTCAAAACAGAGGAATTAAGTTTATGTGGACTTAGTTAAGTTCAGCTTTGAATCTGCTATTATTTGTTACCTGACTCTTCCCAATACTGCTTCCTTCCTACTAATGATTAAGTTCATGTTGAAAACACAGACTTCCTCCAAGCCATGTCTAGCTCCTTTATTAATTTTTGTGCCTTGCAAAGCTCTTATTAATCACGTGGTTTTGAATTCTTTAGATATAGATATTACTGATGTGAGCTTTTGCGAAGACCAGCATTGAAAGAAAAACATGTGTTTTAAAAGATGATGCAATTAAAGAAACCAAAAATTTTCAGAGCCAGACACACAACTTTGCCTGTGGATCACTCTGTGAGGTGCTTATGGTAACGAGATGCAGACGGGAAGTCAGATGTATTGAAACACCCACTTCACAGGTAGACTTTACATCCAGAGAAAATATCGCATGGATTTCCAAATCTATGGCAGAAAAGGAGCCAGGAAGGGGCAGGTGCGGTGGTGCAGCAGGTTAAGCCATCGCTCAGCATACACGTGTCCACTATCAGAGTGCAGGCTTTCAAACTTGGGCTGTTTTTGATCTAGTTCCCTGCTAATGCACCTGGGAAGGCGGTCATCAATGGCCCAAGTACTTGGGTTCCTACCACCTATGTGGGAAACCCAAATGGAGTTCCTGGCTCCTGGCTTCAGCCTGGCCTAGCCCTGCCTGTTGAGGTCATTTGGGGAACCAGCAAATGGATGACTGATCTCTCTCTCTCTATCATTCTGCCTTTCCAATAAATAAGCAAATAAATATATTTTTAAAGAGCAAGGAAGGGAAAGAAACTAGAAGATCAATTTAGCATGCCATTGTGGTGAATTCTCTTCATCTAGCATAGTTGATAATAGGGAGTTCTGGCTAATTAAATACTACAGTTACCGGCAAGTCACTTCATTTATAAATGCCACAATTCTACATAAACCGAAATATTTGTGTGAAGGTTCTGGAATGCTTCCGTGTCTGAGATATCCAGACAGCGTGAAGTGGAGATGAGAAGAGAGGTGCGGAACGAGGAGTGAGTGAAATGAAAAGCTCCTAGGGAATTAAGACGCCGTGAAGGAGGAAACCCTTCTCCAATCCAAGTGAACAAACACAGGAGTTTAACCCACCAAGAAGTGACAGAGGCAATCCTGTTAAAAATCAGAGATCCTCTAACAATCAGAGATGGGGGTGGCCGGTGATGCTACGATAGTAAACCAGGGCACAGGTGCAGCAGGACTTCGCCTCCTGTTGTTTGAGTTTATTTATTTATTTTTATTTTTTGACAGGCAGAGTGGACAGTGAGAGAGAGAGACAGAAAGGTCTTCCTTTGCCGTTGGTTCACCCTCCAATGGCCGCTGCGGCCGGCGTGCTGCGGCCGGCGCACCGCACTGATCCGATGGCAGGAGCCAGGTGCTTCTCCTGGTCTCCCATGGGGTGCAGGGCTCAAGCACTTGGGCCATCCTCCACTGCACTCCCTGGCCACAGCAGAGAGCTGGCCTGGAAGAGGGGCAACCGGGACAGAATCCGGCGCCCCGACCAGGACTAGAACCCGGTGTGCTGGCGCCGCAGGCAGAGGATTAGCCTATTGAGCCACGGCGCCGGCCTGTTTGAGTTTAAAGGGTTGCTCAGTTTTTCAACAACAGCAAACAACCGCAGTAGCAATAACCTCCCTGACACCAAACTCCAGGCAGGAGAGCATGGCATTTGGGCATAAGACACAGCCAAGAATGGGGAGGCCAAGAAGGGTCTGATCTCAGCTCACAGGCCATCTGTGTTTAAAAAAAAAAAGACCAGTTGCCAAGCACAAGGCAGGGTTGCCAGGGAGTGTAACTTGACATTTACAGATCTGCCCATGAAGCTTTGTCCTGAATTCTGGGGCACCAAGGCAAGCAAGCCTTCCGGAATCTGTTGACGATTCTGAAGAGACCACGACTGCTTCAGAGAGAACACTTTGCATTGCGCTGCGAAGTGAAAAATGCAAACAGTACTGCGCCATCCATTCAGTACTGAACAGAAAACAGATGAGACCGCTTTACTGCCCTTCACTCAAAGAATTTGTTGAGCACCTAATATATGCAATGCCAATTTATTAAGTATGGCAGAGGGTGCAAAAAACAAAGAGAAAGCTCACAATACCCCCAGCAATGACAGACCGATAGTAAAAATTATCTTAGTACATTATGGCATATACAATGTTCATAAAATTAATTAACCCTCAAAGCAACCTTGTGGGGTGCCTAAGATAAGAACATTTGGAATAATTTTATCAGAGTTCTATGATTTTATAAGTCAACAACCGAAGAAATGTCTAGAGCAGACTGTGGTTAAATAAAAATGATTGAGTGGCATAGAAAGACAGGAAGAGCAATTATGAATCCTGTGTGTCTAGGGGACACATGTCACGGGAGATGGACACTGGACGGCCAGAGGAAACAGGCCAGGGAGTTTGGGGGAAGAGGGGGTTCTTAGTAGACATTTAGCCACATGGGACCCCCCGCCCCTTCTCCCTTCAGATGACCGCCTCTATAGAAACTTCCAGAAACAAAAAGAGCACCCCCACGACATGTGTGTCTGTCTTGCTGCCACTAAGTGGAGACTGCTCCAGAGCTGAGTCTGTTATTGGTACCCTCAAAGACAGAACAGTCTTTGGGGCTCAGGAAGCCTACCCACTGCGCCAGGCTCTGAAGCCCTCACTCTGGGGGAGACTCCTGGGCCCTGAGTCCCTGTAACAATGTTGCTTAAACCAGATTCAACAGTGGAGAACAAATTGCAATGGGAAAGAGACCTGAAGCTGCTGAGATAATAAGCTGTTCCGGAGGGGACCACGAGGGGAAATCATTTTCAGAAACGGCATCCGGGAGAGCCGGCAGCCCCAGGTTCCCAGCCTCTCCCCTGCCTGGAGAAAGATTCTCTCCCGCACCAGAAGCCAACAGATGCCAGCTTAATTATAATTAAGTACTGAAGAGGATACCGCAGGAATGACATTTTAGTCTCAACAAGAGCACCTGGAAGACACTAGGAGGAACATTATATTCATGGATAGAAATAATTAAAAACAATGAAAGGTGGCCAGAAATAACATGTGCAATTTTTACTTCCTTAGGACATACCGGAGATTTATATCAATAATTATTGCTTGGTTATGTCTTAAAAAAAAAAAAGCTTTCCTAAATTAAAAAAAAAAATAAAATAAAAAGGGAGCTTAAATGTGATTGGGCTGAACTTATACATGTAAATGATATTGACCCATGAATTGATCAGGGATTTATGCCGAAATCATCCAAAGGCTGCAACTGTACCTGGAGATCCGTGATTTGACTCAGCTAAAAAAATAATTTATGGCTTTTACGCAACATTGACATGATGTGCAACATCAGTGTTCTTTGTTTCTAGGAAAGACAGTGATGAATAAGCAAAGCTGAGCTAGTAGCTAGGTCACACAGCTCCAAATGGCTGGGGAAATAAACTTCTTATTTTAAAAAAAAAATTAAGTGGAAAGATGTTTACATTCATCAGATTTCCAGTTTTTCACTTTTCAGAGCTAAAGATCCTAGCTAGCCAGAGAAACAGCACTTGAAGGATCCCAAATTCCTCGCTGGCCCAGGCCTTATGTCAGCACGTTAAATATTTACAACAGTAATTAGATACACGACTCATAGCAGAAAGAAGAGAGGACTTGCACAGGTATGGGCCACAGTGCCGGAGATGGCCAGGACACTCAGGAAAAGCCTTGGAGTTGGAATAGATTTCAGACATTATTTAGCACAACTCTCCCATTTAGGATTAGCATAACTCCCCCACTTACAGTTTGGAACCTAAGAACAGACAAAGCAGATGACTTACTAATAGTGACAGATCCCGGGACAAAACCCTAACCCCCTGAGACCCTACCCTGCCTGGGAGGGGGCTAGGATCATCGCTCGCCTCTCTCATGTGGCGTGGTCTCAACACCCTGCCTTCAGTCCTGATAGAAAATCCCAGCTGGGTCTCAGGAAGTGCAGCGTTAAGTGGCAGCTCTGAGATTAAAGGACACTGGGACATTGTGGCCACAGGAGCTGGAAGAGGATGCCCGGCTGGGGGCTTCCGGAGAACAGAGGGAAGAGCGTGCCCGTCTCGGCATGCCCTGGCATTCTCTGAGGCCGATTTTCTAGACGGACGCTTTTTGGAGAAGGTCTCAGCGGTAATCCCTCATCTGCCACTTGAGGAGGCGAGCTCTCGTCGTCCTTCCGGGCGTGTGCACCCCTCACCTTGCACCAGCTCCACCTGCTCACCAAGAAGGCTGTCTAAATCCACAGATGCTTATTTTTAATTTAACCTTAATCCTGTGGATCAGCTGAGGGACAGGCAATCAGATGTACAAGAAGGGAGGAGAGCTGCTGACACAGACGGAGGTCCAATCAGCCTCCCTGGATGGAGTCTCCAGCGGGGTTCAGCCCAAACCCCGTCCCACTCCTCCCTCACACGACTTTGTTCTCGGAACGTTTGTTGTTGTGTTTACTCTGTGTATGATACATCGTGCTAGTCTCTACCAGGGATACGCAGATGTGTAAACCAGTGCCCAAAGGCGGGCTGTAGCAGTGAGAGACCAGGCACACCAGAGTAGAAGCACCCATGTTGGAATCCAGGCACCACATCGATTAGCTCAATGAGCCAAGGGCAGTTTAATTTTCTTTCCCTGTCAAGTTTTCAACCCAGGAGGGTGAAGTGGGAGGCATACATGAGAGGGCCCAAGGCCCACCGTCAGAACCACAATGAAAATGGTCCAGTGTGTGCTGGACCTCAGAGAAGGGACCCAGCCATCTGTGCAGAGAGCTGGCTGCCTGCACAGGTTAGGAGAGAGGTGAGCTGGTGCACCTGGCATTCCAGGGCCGGTGGTATCACAGGGGCTTTCGAGAGTTGGTGAAGGGCTGGGGGTAACTGGTGCAGCGGGGAAGCAACAGGTTGAGACTGGAGAGTGTAGCCAGCACCAGGACGTGGTCCAGAGCACAGACACTCACAGGCCGGGCAACCTGGGAGTGCTCTATGGTTCAGTGACACAACAATGTGGCAACACGGGGAGGTGAGCCAGGGTTAGGGGCTCTATGAGCCGGTGGGACACAAGACAGATCCCAATTCAGGCACGAGGCAGTAGGAGCCAGTACTGGCTTAACAGGATGGGAGTAACAGGGACAAAGGAACAGATGGAGATTGAAGGTGGCTCAGAACAGTACCTGAGAGCTTTCTGCTGACACGTTTTCTTCTCTAAATCTCTAACACATGCATGAGTATATGCACATTCCTGTGTATTCATGCATATGTATGGTTCAGTCCTGTTCTTTCCAGTTTTGTTTGTATATTGCCATAATAAAATGTTGGGGGGAAATGTCACTTTGCCAGCTCTCAGAATTCTACAGCTTGAGGAACATCCTTTCTTTTACAGCTCCTGTCGAAATGCACCGAGGGAAGGTGCCATATTTGTCTAGAAACCACCAGCCCCAACTGGTCACAGATGTCTCCTGCCTGTCCTGACATCAATCCACTTTCTCAGACTTAAGTTCTGTTAAAAGCAGGGGAATATGGGTTGGCTGTGCACACTTGGATGGTTTGCTTTCGGGTGGGTTAGTGACACTGGAATAGGAAGAGTGCTCAAGTCCCCGTCATCACCATCAACGTCACCAGTGTCACCATCATCACCTCCACCTTCCTGAGGCACAGTCCCTGGGGGGAACCCCCCCTTACTCTCATTATACAATTCTGTTCACTTGATGCCTATCACTAAATGAGTTTACATAGCTCAGTGATCACTCTCACGTTTCTGGGAATAGAATACGGATCGCGAATTCATCTGCTCGTATTGTAATCATTAAAAATAGCCATAGTGAGGCCAGCGCCGCAGCTCAATAGGCTAATCCTCCGCCTTGTGGCACTGGCACATCGGGTTCTAGTCCTGGTTGGGGCACCAGATTCTGTCCCGGTTGCCCCTCTTCCAGGCCAGCTCTCTGCTGTGGCCCGGGAGTGCAGTGGAGGATGGCCCAAGTGCTTGGGCCCTACACCCACATGGGAGACCAGGAGAAGCACCTGGCTCCTGCCATCGGATCAGCGCGGTGCGCCGGCCGCGGCGGCCATTGGAGGGTGAACCAATGGCAAAAGGAAGACCTTTCTCTCTGTCTCTCTCTCTCTCTCACTGTCCACTCTGCCTGTCAAAAAATTAAAAAAATAAAATAGCCATAGTGGCAGCCAACATGTCCTGAACAGCCATTATGTGTCAGGCACTATACTGAGGGCAAGTCTCCTAAACAACTCTGTAATAACTCATATTGTCAACAGCTCATCACATACTAAAGGAGAAAGCTAATATCTAAAAGAGGTTAAATAACCTTCCCAAGGTTACCACCATCGGCGCAGCTCCCATCACTGCCCCCGCTTCCTCCCGTGCCAATCTTACGTAATGTCTCTGTCTACAATGTCTGCCCACCCTCCTAAGAGGAGAGCTGGCTCAATGTCCTGCCTGCTCCTTCTGCTTTCAGTGGCCTGTGCACACCTCAACTCCTTAACTCATGCAAAAACCTGCAGGCTGGAAGCCAGGACCCACTCACCAAAGCCTCAGTTGGTCCTTGAGTTTGCTTCCTTAAGGAATGTGGCCCTGAATACATAGTTTTCCATTGCCCGGGCCATGCAGTTGACGGCACTCAATATCCTAAGTGGATAGAAATAGGGTGTTCAACAATGATTTGTTGTAATGCAGCCGCTACCTTCAAATGTTGAAAGGAGACAGGAATAGTCCAGCCACACATTAATTTATTGCAAACCACCCTCCGTTTTTAGGACAAAAATAAAATACATGTAAAGGGTATACCTTGATTTATAACAACTATCTTCCTTAAAAAGGATGTTTAAGTCAAAATAACTTTTTTTAATGGCCTAAGAAAGGTTACTGGCTAAAACACTGTTGACAAAATGAATTACTTTGAAAAGAAGAGAAACATTTCACGAATGCAGATTTTCATGGATTATTCATGTTTACAGCAATTATGCTTGAACTTCTAACTTCTATTAGAATCAGGGAGAAAGACAATTCATTGAATGAAACCCCTGCTAAATCCCACATTATAAATATGAGTGGGTAGAATTTTTCGTCGTGTTTCTTTCATTCCATGCCTTACAGCTTTACTGGCAAAAACAAGGTTACATCAGCTTCAATACCTCATCTTCACTGGCTCATGCGTGTAGAGCCTGCAGCCCACCTCCTCTGGAGCCTCTGATAATCCAAGGGTCTCCGGCAGGTGTCCCCTGGGGGCTCCTAAACAGTCCTCCCAAATCGTCCCTGTTGGGCTTCTTCAAGACCCACAGCCACGCGACTTGTATTCGATTGTCTCCCCGCCTTCCCCAAAGTGCACAGCCTGCTAGGTGTGTACTCACACCTGACCTCACTGCCGGAAGGTTAACGGAAGGTCCCCCATCTCAGCAGAAGGTTCAGGCTAGGCTGAGAGCCCCAACGCTGTTCTGTCCCTTTCCTGCCTCTTGCCCTACCTGTTCCCAGCTCCTCAAATGCCTGCCAATCAAAAAAGAAAAAAAAAATACCTGCTACCCTCCAGGCACACGCACTCATGAAAGAAGGCACTGGAACATCAGGAGCCCCAGAGAGCCCCTCCGACTCCAGGCTACACTGGCTCCTCCACTCCCACGCATCGCCCCATCCGGACAAGCGCACCTCGCCACTGCGTTCCTCTAAGCCCAATCCCCCTAGCGGCTCCAGAGGCCAACACATGCAGGTGTAGGTCTTAGGAGTTCCAGGTGCCCTGGGTATTTCTGCTCCCCTTTCCCAGCTTGTGAGAAAGCACAGAGGTGCTGTTGGGTGTCCCAGGGAAACCACACAAGTGGAGAGGGAAGGGCCCAACTCCAGATGACTCAGCCTGGCTCCAAACCTCATGCTCACGGGACAACGTGTTATTGGGACAGAGGATGCTGGAGAGAAAGGTAAACTGCTGCATCTGAGTTCCGGCCAGAGCTCAATTCTCAAGTGATCGGACCACGCTGGGGACAGGAAAGGGCGGGAAAGACAGCCCTCCCCTCCAGACGGCAACACCCACCTGCCTGCACCACCCCCCCACCCCCCCAGTTATTCACACATCCCTCTGGGACATAGTGCACCAATTCTCTGGCTCATCAGCATCAACTGGATCAAAAATAGGCCCTTTGTAGTAGCTGTTTGCAAGTAAAACTGTCTATCTGGCGTAGTGAAGCTAGAAGAGGAAGCAATCCGAATCACGCCCAGACGGCTGTCCCCCAGCACACACCTACAGCCAATGCCCGTGGTGATGACACACAGAGCTGATTACCAAGTGTCTCAGCTGGTAATAAGTTCACTTCATTTTTCTTCAAATGTGTGTTTTATTCAGCTCACAGATGAATCCAATTAGCATATCACTGTGACTGATTAAATATGCCTCCTGTAAATTTACATGTCAAAATACACACTGTACTTAAACAAGGGGTCTAGGCAGCCAGGCATCTGTAAACAGCTTTGCAGGCACCGCGAGATGCAAACACAAAGGCTAAAATTTAAATTTGCAATGACTACCTGGTAGAGAGGGAGGAAGAGAGGAAAGGTGGTGTTACTCACGCATGAGGGGAGGGATTGAATATAGACATTTGTCTCTCTTTGTCTCTGATGAAAAGCTATTGACAAGATAGTCCTCATCTGCATAGGAGGCTGCCTGGTCCAATTAGCTCATCAGGTGATGGAAATTTGGCCTCTGATCCAGAAAAGTCCCTGTGCACGAAAGTCAAGACTGTTTCAAAGAGATTATATTATCTTGGACAGCAGGATTAAATTAATATGGCACTGACTTCTACTAGGGGAAATTTTTTTTTGTTAAACATGTGCTAATGTTTATTATGCATAACATTTTCTATCATAAGTGATCTTCTTTGATGTTCTATTCATTTGTTCACTGGGTTCTGACTTTCTCTTTAGAGGAGAGCAGAAAAACCCACATAGGAAAATTGGATTGTGGACGTTAAAGACAGACAGAAAGCCTAAGCTGGATTCCTCTGAAGGCAGTGACTAGAGAGAAATTCTTAAAATCATGAAGTGACGTCCGGTGTGTTTCAGTTGTGTGCCACCCAGCACCGGACCTCCCGGGAGGCTCTGGGTCTCCTCCATCACTTGGTGGGTACAGAGGTGCCCTGGAGACCTCCTCAACAGGAAACACAGCGTCATGGCTGCCAGCGTCCATCACCATCCCCTGAGGCCATGGTGAGCCCCCAGGCTGTGGCCAGCAAGGACAGGGCACCGCAGGGGGCTGCAGGGCTGGCCTTGTTGGACCGCGTCTCGGCTGGGCTGGTCTCTGGAACTCTCCCAGCACCACAGCCATTCACTGCTATATGTTGGGCTGGAGCTCCGTCCCCATCCTGATCCTTTTCGGCTGCCCCAACCAACCCCACCCCAGAGCCTGCTCCTAGAGGACCTGCTGACAGCACCGCCTAAACTACAAACAGGTCTGTTTTCTGTTTCTTTTTTTTTTCTTTTTGACATTGCCATAGTTTTGGGAAGCGATTGCCTTTTCAATCTTGAGTAATGCCAGTAAGTGATTTTCATCAACAAATGTAGAATAATTTTTATGGTTAGTGAGAGAGCACATGTTTGCTAGGCATTAAGGTTCTAGAAAGTGTAAGCATAGAGGGGCAGAACTGAGAGGAGACAGAATACAAAATCACAGGCAAAACGAATTTATTCAGAAGAAAAATATGGGGCCGGCGCTGTGGCGTAGCAGGTAAAGCCACCACATGCAGTGCCGGCAGTGCTAGTTCGAGTCCCAGCTGCTCCACTTCTGATCCAGCTCTCTGTTATGGCCTGGGAAAGCAGTAGAAGATGGCCCAAGTGCTTGTGCCCCTGCACCCACGTGGGAGACCTGGAAGAGGCTCCTGGCTCCTGGCTCCTGGCTTTGGATCAGTGCAGCTCTGGCCATTGAGGCTAACTGGGGAGTGAACCAGCAGATGGAAGACCTTTCTCTCTGCCTCTCCTTCTCTCTCTGTGTAACTCTTCAAATAAATAAATATTAAAAAAAAAAGAAAAATAAATAATTTCGCAGAGGTGGCTGACTGCCACCACGTACACAGAGCAAACACCTGCTGGAGGGCACAGCCCTGCAGCAGGCCGGGTCTCATGTACCGAAGGGTGGGCTAAGGGCCTGGAGGGGAAGGCAGAGCGAGAGCTGGGCTAGCTTGTACAGGTTTTTTAAACTTGGAAAAGAGTGCCGAAGGTGTGGTGGGGAATAGCACAGGGAGTGGGGTGGAGCTGAGTGTTTGAAAAAATTGCAGGGGTAAAGGAGCCCCTCAGAGAGTCTGGTTTATTTCCAGGCAAGGCACTGAAATGGCTGAGGCTTAGGTCCATGTTGCATCAGAAGGGGCTTAAAAAACAAAGGTGTTCGCATGGGAGACCAGGAGGAGGCACCTGGCTCCTGGCTTCAAATCGGTGCAGCGGGGTGAACCAACGGAAGGAAGACCTTTCTCTCTGTCTCTCTCTCTCACTGTCTACAACTCTACCTGGCAAATAAAAACAAACAAACAAAAAAGGTGTTTTTGCACTTTTTTTTTTTTTGACAGGCAGAGTGGACAGTGAGAGAGAGAGACAGAGAGAAAGGTCTTCCTTTGCCGTTGGTTCACCCTCCAATGGCCGCCGTGGCCGGCGCGCTGCGCTGATCTGATGGCAGGAGCCAGGTGCTTTTCCTGGTCTCCCATGGGGTGCAGGGCCCAAGCACTTGGGCCATCCTCCACTGCACTCCCTGGCCACAGCAGAGAGCTGGCCTGGAAGAGGGGCAACCAGGACAGAATCCGGTGCCCCGACCGGGACTAGAACTCAGTGTGCCGGCGCCGCAAGGCGGAGGATTAGCCTAGTGAGCCGCAGCGCCAGCCTTTGCACTTCTCAAAAAAACACAGAGAGGGGGAAGGAGAGAGAGAAGGAAGGGGAGAAGGAGGGAGAGAGAGACTGATCGTCCATTCCTTGCATTCCTTGGTTCACTTCCCAAATGCCTGCAATAGCCAGGACTGGGCCACACAAATCAGGAGCTGGGAACCCCATCAAGGTCTCCCACATGGGTGGCAGTAACCATGCACTTGCACTTGCACTTGACCTTTCTTTCTTTCTTTCTTTCTTTCTTTCTTTCTTTCTTTCTTTCTTTCTTTCTTTCTTTCTTTCTTTCTTTCTTTCTTTTTTTGATAGGCAGAGTTAGTGAGAGAGAGAGACAGAGAGAAAGGTCTTCCTTCTGTTGGTTCACTCCCCAAATGGCCGCTACAGCCTGCGCTGCGCCGATCCGAGGCCAGGAGCCAGGTGCTTCCTCCTGGTCTCCCATGGGGTTCAGGGCCCAAGCACTTGGGCCATCCTCTACTGCACTCCCGGGCCACAGCAGAGAGCTGGCCTGGAAGAGGAGCAACTGGGACAGAATCCAGTGCCCCAACCGGGACTAGAACCCGGGGTGCCGGTGACACAGACAGAGGATTAGCCTACTGAGCCACGGCGCAAGCCCGCACTTGACCTTTCACCTGCTGCTTTTCGGGGTGCACGTTAGCAGGAAGCTGCAGTCAGAGTGGAGCCAGGACTGAAGCCAGGCACTCTGACATGGACGCAGTAGTCCCAAGGACGTCCTACCTGCTGCACCAAACACCTTCACAGCAGAGTGCGGCGACTTAGTCCAGATAACCTAGCATTTAGTGTATGAGAAGCAGAAGCAAGGAGCTCCCAGCTCCAATCATAAAGTAACGCCGAGGAGGGGCTGATGTCAATCACCCCGATCTGAGCAGTACCCACCGCCCCGCAGCTTTACATCATAGCCCCCAAATATGTACGATTCTCACTCATACATTTTTTTTGCAAAAGCAACTAAAACCATGGAAAACTTGCCGCAGCTGGAGCACACGAGCAGTAAGTAACCGACAGAGAAACGCCAACGGGCTAAGCTACCGACTCCAAGGATGTGGGGTTGAGCTGGAAGTGCCTCTTCACCTTCCGATTGTGTGAGCGTTGTTGCGGGGGCTCAACTGATGTGCAAATAAAGAGTGCAGAAGCGGAAGTCAGCTTCCTCAGAAGACAGAAAAAGAAAACATGTTCAGGACCAACTTGAGCCTCTTACGAGAAATAGGGGAACATTCCGTAAATGAATACACATCGTGGCAAAACAGAAAAAAACACACTCTCCCGGTGTGCTTTATTAAACACACTTAAAGGGTTTCAATTTGCTTAATGCAGCAAAAGAAAAGCATTTAAGCCAAACAGGCATGCTCCAGAAAGATGCCTGTCGTTGCTTTTCACTTAAATACTGTTTTATCCCACTGCAGAGGATGGAAAGCTGCCCTAGAGAGTGGGGGAGCCGAAGGAGATATCCTCTCGCAATCAGGCTTGGCTGGGAGCTCATGTTCACACTGGGGAGCTTACCTCCAGTGGGGTGTGCTCACGTACTGTGACGTAAGAACGGCTCCCAGAGATGTACAGCAGGTGCTCGCCTGGGCTGGGGTCCCACCTGACACCAAGAAGGAAACCACAGCAGGGCAGCCATGGGATGCAGCGAGGAGAAGGCGGGACAGGACAGGGCTCAGCCAGAGGAAGCCAACACCCTTTCCATCTAGGCTTAAAAGGATCCCTCCTTGTAAGGCAGGAGGGAGAACAGGAGGAAACCAGAGAAGGGAAGGCAGCGGGTGTGGCGCTCTCGTCTGCCTGAGTTCAGTCTGACAACCACGCTGTCAAACTGTTTACTGCGATTGTTTACGCAACGACCAGTTCACAAGGTCCCTACGTGGCCTTGGCAGGGCAGCTCCAGCCGTCGTGTAGGAGGCCCCACAGCAGGTCAGGGGACGGAGCTGGGCTCCGCACCTGTGGCCTGGCTCATGCTGTATTTGAATGTTCTGCAACTTTTGCCTGCACCTGTCGCCTGCCCCGTGGGCTTCTCCCTCTCTGACTGCGTGCTGCCAAGCCTGGGAGGGCGAGAGCCATTTGTCCCTCATAGCAGCCCCAACGTCAGGCTGTGGGCTCCACCCGCTACTCCCTCGGCCCCAGCCCATGCTGTCTGCAGCAGTCGGAGAGATGTTTCTAACAGACCTTCATGCCCCACACCACACAGCCTATGGATAAAACCCACAGTCCAGGCCTACCTTCCCCTGCCTCGTTCTTGTCTCTCCTTTTTCGGCTGGGACCTGTTAGCAGGTGGCCATTCTCTCCTGACACAAACCTTTGGCTGCAAGTGCCCTCTGCCCACAATGCTCTGTCCTTGCTGATGCTGGCTCTGCCTGCTCCCTGCAACCTAGTGGTCACCTCCACCGAGGGGCATCGTCCTGCTCCTTAGACTGACTCAGACCTCCTTAACAGACGCTCCCCAAACACAGAGCCCACACAGAACGACTCCCAGCAGCTGCCCACTACAGCAGCCTGTCCCACCCACACACAGGCCCAGAAGGGGCTACGTGGCCGTCTCCAGCATCCCAAGGGAACGGCGTGGTGGGGGGGCGGCAGTGGGGGTGCTTCTCCAGAGGGGTGGCAGGGCACCATTCAGGGCTCAAACAGAGGGTGCTCACTCCCCCCCCTCCCCCGCCAGTCACCTCCCAAGGAAAGCATTTTAAAACCTACATTTCTGAGAATTACTTTTGTGTTCATTTTAGCTGCCCTGTACCCAGGGAGAGAGAGGCACTGAAAACCCCTAGGGGGCACTGGGGCCTCTGATGGGATGTACCCCAGCGTGCATGCTGTCAGCAGCCAGGCTGCACAGCGATTCACCCCAAAACTAAATCAACCTCCGGAGCAGGGCTTTGCCAATTACCTCTTCTCCTCTCCAGTAAGGTTTATTTCTTTTCGTTAAGCCATGCCAACTTTCATTTCACTTTGAGTGACTTTTCTCAGTGGGTCCCGCCAACGCAACAGGAGCGTGGATGGCACTGGCAGCCATCATGCCATGAATGCCCTGTGAATCATTGCAGGGGCTTCTCTTTAAGTTCCAAACGTTATTCACAGTCAACACCAAGTCACGGCCCGGTGTGCCTCAAGCCAGGTAAAACGGGCATTGTTCTCACATTGGGATCCTGTGCCTACCTGCATCAGCACCCACCAATACCGCACTTACCTGATGACACGCTGGGTAGTCGGATGAGCCAGCGAACTCCGTACAACTGGAAAATGATAGCAAGGAAATAGGCCGTGGACTCACACAGCGGCCCCCAGGGAAACTTCTCTCTGTGCTTGTTGGTAAAGTCTGGCAGCTCTCGCTGCTTACCTCAATCCTCATCGCTGTTAGTCTAGCCCAGTGTTTGGGTATAGGAACTTCTCCCAATTTTTTTCTGTAATTCTGTTTTTAAAAACATTTATTTATCTGCAATACAAACAGATGGAAAGAGAGAGAGCTCCCACCCACTGGTTCCCTCTCCAAATGGTAGCCGCCAGCGCTGAGCCCCGGGCTGCAGCCAGGAGCCGGGAACTCAATTACTAGAACCATCAGCACCGCGGCTGCCTGTGAGGTCCGTGTTCGCAGGAAGCCATAGTCCAGGGCTGGAAGCAGCCGTCAGACACAGGGACTTTGATACAGGATGCAGGCTTCCTACCATCACCGCTAGACCAACGCCCTCTCCCTTTGCTAGTAATTCTAATACAAGAAATGATCCCAAATCCACACTTTTCCCCTTTCTCTCTCTCTCTTTTCTCATTAAATCCGCCCCCCCCCCCCGCTTGTCCACTGGCAGTGACAGAATGGAGAGGAAACTCTAGCACTTTTGTTGAATCTGCAGGTGCAGTTCTGTGCACACTTGCTAATAACCAGCATATTTACGGTCTACTGAAATCATCTGACTTATGGAGAGTATGAGTTGAGATTAACTTCAGCCTCACCCGCAGCAAAGCCCAACACAATCACTCCTTCTTTAAGGCAAGCATTCGGATAAACCGTAAAACAAGTCACATGCTCCGACGTTATCACCAACCCAAGGAGGCGTACAGGCACTAGCCTATAGCTACGAAACAATGTGGTCTTCTGGTGCTACAGGAATTATTAGTTCTAGATTTCTCCTGGCCTGTGTTTAAGAACAGCAAAGAAAACACACTTTGAATTGTTTTAGTCTGGCCTGGGGTGGGTGAGACGGACTTCGGTCACCTGCACCAGGGTGAGGGAGGGCAGCTGGGGCTCCCAAGGAGAAGCGACACCCCTGAGTTTCTTGCTAGGAAACCCTCACAGCACAGACTGCATGTGCACAGCCATCCCAGTTCCCAAGACTCCCAGCACGGCGAACCACCCCGTCTTCTCCGAGCTCCTCTGAATTCCTGCTCAGCGCTGTGCATGTCTCTGCTCCATCACTCCATCAGCGCCTACTCACACATGTCCTAAAATGACAACAAAGATCACTGCTCATGAAGACGCCCGTCAAAAATCCAAACTAAAGTTGGCTCCAGGAAGCCTCCGCAACAAGCTGCTTACATAAGAAGTTGCCACCTAACTTAGTTTACTGAAAACATAACTTAGGAATAGGCCTTGGCAACAAGGCGCTGAGCCAGACACAGCAGCCACGCCGCAGCCGATCACGGGCGGCCAACGCTGGCCCATGTGCACGTAAGGCCAGTGCCCAGCTGGAACCAATCCGGCTGCTGCTGTCCCTCACTTCTGCTTCCTGCGGTCACTTCCTTTCCTCTGGCTATAAATACAACCTGCCCACGGGGCTGGGCAGCGCGTTCTGAGCACATCGGTCCAGATGCTACCTGCCTATAGAACTGCAATTACAGCCAATTAAGAGCGCAAAGCTGGATTTCTTGTGCTGTTATCTCTTTTTTTAAATGTTTATTTATTTATTTATTTTTCTTGACAGGTAGAGCTATAGACAGTGAGAGAGAGAGACAGAGAGACAGGTCTTCCTTCCGTTGGTTCTCTCCCCAAATGGCTGCCACGTCCAGAGCTACGCCGATCCAAAGCCAGGAGCCAGGTGCTTCTCCTGGTCTCCATGGGGTGCAGGACCCAAGCACTTGGGCCATCCTCCACTGCACTCCCTGGCCACAGCAGAGAGCTGGCCTGGAAGAGGGGCAACCGGGACAGAACTGGCGCCTATATGGGATGCCGGCACCGCAGGCGCGCCGGCCCCTGTGCTGTCATCTTTTAACAATACTCAAAGAAAAAGTTACCAAAGCTGCACCAGCTACAAAGACATCAAACTTCTTGGATCTGGGACTAAAGTGTCTTTTTTCCCTTATTTCTTTCTAATTTGTTGAAATCTCCAGATCACATCTCCCATTGTTTGAAAAACCTTCCTGTCCATAACCCATACATGAAAGTGCTTTATTAGTACTTTATGATTATCTGCCAACAAACGCAACGGCCTATTACAAATAAATCTGCATAAGGAAGGCTTGTGTTTTCTTCCGTGGAAACCTAGTTGCTTCTGCAGTGGAGTTGATCTGCACACTGTGCGAGGCGACGTATCAGTGCAGATGAGAACAGCTCTCGCATCTCCCCTCGTCAGGTCCCCTCTCCAGCACTGCCCGCTCACAGAATGCGACGTCTCCCCACTCCTATCTTTATCCCCGCCACACCAGTCAGTGTTGCATCACTGTAACAAATACCTGTGAGAAGCTACATATGAAGGAGGGAGGTTTGTTTTGTAGGTTCACAGTTCAGGATCAGGTGGCCCCCATTGGTCTAGCATCTGATGAGGGTGGTGGGTGGTGAGTGGTGGGTGGTGGGTGGTGGGTGGTGGGACACGTGCAGGAGAAGGGGCAAATGGTAAACCAGGAAGCAGAGAGAAACAGAGGCGAGACTCAGTGTGGCTTTTATAACCAACCCTCTTGCAAGGACCACCTTCCAAGTGCACACCCACCTTCCAAGGCCCACCCCCAGACACGGTAACTAGATCAAGTCTCCATCCATCAGCCCATGCCTTTGAGATGTAACCATCTGTATGAGTTTGACAGCCGCATCCTGGGCAAACATAGCACCATCCTTCTCGCGAGCTCTCACATCTTACCCCAAGCCTCTGTGCGGTTACCACCTGAGCATCTCGGACACACCTCTCCCGTGTTATCTGATCAGCCCTCCCTGCTGGCTGCGATTCTGACATTCCTCTGACCTGCAGGTGTCGCACCCATCAGCTGAGTTGTTCAGTCCAGAAACTGGGCTTCTCCAAGCCATTCTAGCTGACAGACCGGCAGGTCACATGTTTCCTGCCTCCTCAGATCTGCTTGCTTTATTCCCCACCCTCAGCCTGCGCAACATCTCACGCAAGGTCTGCTGCTCTCCACTCTGGACTCTACCATGTGTTACCCTCACATGGAAGACTTTTCACAAACATAAACAGGTGCCTGTTCCTGCAAAGGCTTCCCAACGCACTTATCCAAAACAGGCAGATCTGCTTGCTCAGGGTTTGATAGGTTTGGTCTGGCTCCCATCCTATATATTCAGACCTGGATTTCCCACCATGCCCTGGACACACCAAGCTTCTCCCTGCCCCGGCACCTGCACAGCACCGGGGGCTCTGCTTGAGACGGTCCATTCTTCATGGCATGGATGCACCTTCTGAGCTGGGTGACGCTTGGGCCACCTTTTCCTGCTTTGGGGTCTTGGTCTAAATGCTATCTCCCTGGAGAACCCTATTGTGGCCTCTTTCACTCTGTCATTGCAAGTGGGGACCAAGGTTCAGAGGGGAGCCACCTGCCAAAGCCACACGGCTGTGAGTGGCAGAGCCAGGTCCATTCAGGCTTCGCACCCCATCCATCACTGGCAAAGGCTGTGCCAGTCAAGAAGGGAAGCAGCATGACCAAGATGGCATGCTCACGGTGCCAGGTCCTTTCCGCACCAGGCTCTGTGCTGGGTGCCGAGACAGCCAGTGGTGCCGACATTCCTTCTCTCCCCAGACTTCTTCCAAGGACGGTGTTGCAAGTAACAACAGGATAAGAAAGGAAATGAAGCTCAAGCAGCAGTGTGCCTCGGAGGCAGCCTTCAGGGGTTGAGCAGAAAGGACACTGGGTGGAGGCAGGAGGTGGCCCAGCACTGTCTTGGGATGGACCCTCAGCCTGGCCAGGCCCTGCCTACAATGTGCTAAGAGAACTCTGCCCCGGGTGCTAGGTCAGTGTTGAATCACACACATGTGTGGAAGCACTTTGTATTAATTAATTCTGGGGCCCCTGGGCTGAGGACAAATCCCTATTTCTCTGGTCACCAGCGGTAGGACCTCAGATGGACCATTCAGTCCTGGGCTTTGGTTTCTTTGGCTGTAAGAATGAGCCTGGGCTGCTGATCTGGGTGCGGTGCGCCTGAGCACTCTGGTTTTGATGAGGCTACACCGGCCTGGGCTACATCCAAACAGGAAGCCGCCCTTGGCACAAAGCTCTCCACCTGCAAACCTGTTCCCCGTGCCTTGTCAGCATCGACTGAACCTGTCCATCTCCAGTGGACTAATTAGGAGCCATCTGCAGAAAATAAAACTATGCTGCAGCATGCTGGGTGACTGCCACGTGGACCGTGTTTAGTTCACTGGTCTAGAATGACCGCACAGCGTTCTACGAACTGGTGCTGGTGCCGGCACTGGGATGGCTGGTTCCCTAGGCTACCAAAACAAGTCACCGCAACCAGGCGGCCGGGCAGACGTCTGAGAGCAAGGGTGAGCAGGGCCATGCTTCCTCTGGAGGCTCCGGGGAGGACGCCTCCCTGGCTCCCAGCTTCTGATGGTTCCCGGCAACTCTTGGTGTCCCCTGGCTTACGGCAACATCTCTGCAACCTGTACCTTCCTCTTCACATGGTCCCTTCCCGCTTCGTGTGATGCTCCCTCGTCTCCTAAGGATGCAGCTCTAGGACCCAGCCCGGTGACCTTCCCCACGACTCGACTGTATCAGCAACAATCCCACTTGCACACAAAGTCACTCTCCCAGGTGCCAGAGGTTAGGACGTCGGCACACCTGTTTGAGGACCTTCTCTATCCACAATAGAAGATAACAGCCGCTGTCATTCGTGGAACATCCGCTGTTCACCAGGCAGGCTGCTGAACATATCACATTCATTATCTCTGTATTCATGAACATTGAAAGGTTTCACAAAGCAATGAACACAAGAAAAGAGGCCGCGTCCACCTGGTTAAGAACGGTCCGCACCGGAGTGAGGGAAGACCTTTCAAGGCATTTTGTTTGAATCAAAAGCTTCTTCATTTATTAAGTTATTTTGTAGAGCGTGCTGGTATTGGGGCTGAGCTTTCAACGCAGTATTTATAACTGCGTTTCTTTCAAAACATTCTATCAGCCTGACATTTCCTTAAATCAAACTGACCTTCCACAATACAGAATAAATCAGGGTGGTCTAACTCGACTGACTAAGGAGTGCTTTCCCAACCCCGAGACGGGACGGCGGCGTCCCTGTCACTCAGGCGTCTGCTCAGTGGAGTGTGGTCACGGCAGAGCGGGCAGAAGCCCGGGCGATGGTTGATTACAATCATCCTGCTGCAATGCATCGCAAATTAACGGGACAAAGCCAGCCAGGCTGCTCTGCTCAGAGAATGGGCACCCCGCCTCTGCAATTACTGATGTGCACAAACGACCCAGGAACCACTTAACCACAAGGAGCAGGCTGACGCCAATGCAAGGAGGAAGCCAAGGGCACGGTCCGCACACAGTCTGACAATGGACCGCAAGCTGCCTTGCCCCGGATGCTTGCCCCAGTGCCCCCCTGCCGTCAGTAAGCTGTGGCTGGGAGGCCTGCAGCTCGGGACCCCATCGTGATACAACACTGGGAGAAGCAGGACAGGGAGCAAGCCCTCTGCAGGTGCCGGTCATTCATAAGAGGACCTGCGGGGCGTGGCTACGATGCCAACCATCGGTGATGGCATGGCGGCAGCCAGAATCAAACGTGCTCCCAGGGGACATTTTGGCTGGGACTCAAAGGAAACCCTTACCCCCAGAAGTTGTTGTTGTAACAGCAGAGCTACATAGCTCCAAGACTTCTGGATGAAATGGGGGTGTCCTGACTTACCCAGGCATAATGATCCTTCAGCTACACATACGGTGCATCCCAAGGGACCACACCTGGGGGGCTGCAATGGCATTGAAGGGGAAAGTCATTAGCCTGTCAAAGCATCAAAGGGGGCACCATTCTGAGCAGGACCCAACCAACAAGGAGACCTCTCTCCCCATGCGGAAGTGCCTGGCGCCACTGTTCTTGGCAAGTAGACAGGGTAGCTAAGGATTTTAGACAAACAGGGGTCACACAATTGTTCCCCAGCCCAAAGAAGTGCCACCTAACCATACCTGAGTTCCACACAGGCACTGCTCCCACACCAGAGGAAGCCGAGGTCACCGATTTGAACTCCTCCGTCAGCTGTGGAAATCTGAACCCTGAATCTAGTTCTGCAGTGGGATCAGCACCATAGCCATGATGATGGCCAAGGGCACCACACTGCTCACTTACAGAGGTCATCCGACTGATCCCACACCAGCTCAGGCTGGCGGAGGAGCACCAACCTGTGTTACACATGGAGAAAGGAAGGCTTGGAGAGAGCGTGGAACCTGTCCAAAGTCGCCTGTACACCGAGACACTGGGATCCAAACCCAGTCCTGCTGGACTCCAGCCCGTGCCGTAGACAATGAGTCCTATTCCTGCCACAACACGCCAGGGACATGTGTGCAAGGCTGTGTAGTTTCTCAGGCACGTTCAGTGATATGTCAGGGGAAAGAGCCAGACTACTTAGAGGAGACCCTGAAGAAATTAAGGACCATTCTGTACTCTTAACACACAAACACACACGATGTACAAGGTAAGACGCTGGGAAGAGCCGTGGGATGGGCTGGTCACAAACAAATGCAGGGTTCTCTCTGTGGTTCCCACACTTGAGTACATGACTCGGGAAGTTTATATGGATGCCATGCAGGATAACTTTTACGGCACTGCAAAGTGTAACAATCAGGTGGGTCTGGTCACAGGGCCACTCTTGGCTTTTGTGACCCGCATTCCCGGGGTACATGCAGCTCCCCCTCCACTAGCAGGCAGCCTCCCCCATAGGACAGCGGTGTTGCAAGCGCTTGTATGCTGCTTGCAGGCTACCAGGCCTCAACCTCCAGATAAAGGACCAATCTTCCCACACAAGAGGGAGGAGAGCCACTCAGAGCTAATTCTACGTGGTTCACAGAGGAAACAGACAGCTATGCCAAGCAAGTTGGAGGTAAGCCTCACTCAGCTCAAACAGACTGAAAACACACGGAGCATCCTGAATCCAGCCGTCTGAGAGCCGTGGGTACTCATGGCCTTCTACCCCTCTCAGAACCAGTCCATATCCAGGAGACAAGGACAGCTCTTCCCAAGGAAACCACAGCCCCTCCAGTGAGTGTGGAAATGGCTGCATGGGAAAGCGGTGGAACCAGAAGGAAGGAGCCTTTTGGCTCCGGCCATGGGAGGCCGGGGGACAAAAAGCAGCGGCGTAGGCAGGAGTGCTGTGGTCCTTGGTGCAGGCACAGTGGGCAAGCAGCAGGTACCACTCCTCAGCCTGCTGCTGATCTCTGCTGGAGTTGACCGTGAAAGCAAGAGAGTCATCGACGTGCTGGATTTGAAGGGTGCCAATGGCTCCATCCCTCGCGGAACACTCCTTGTTCCTTTTCAATGTCAATGTCTATTTCACATGAAATCATTCCCAGGAGTGCATTTGCTGGGGAACATTCACTACTTGTTGGGGGAACAGGGGCTGCAGGGAACAGCCCGTCCACCCTAAGAATGCAGTCAACTAAGTTCAGGCATGCTCTCCTCTAAGGATTGTTTACGGAAACTTCTCAATGACTCCGTGTATGCATGCCTTTTACTACTGGTACCTTCTGTAGTAGTTTCACTGGGAAAGCACAGGGCAGGGGCCCTGGGTGGTGGGGCGCACAGCAGCCAATTCTGAGGCCTGAGACTGATGCACCACTTATTTCTGAAAGGATCGGAGAGCAGCCCCCGTGCAGCGACACAAACACCCAGCATCACGGAAGACAAGGGCTGAGAAGAAAGTAATGGAGGGGAAAGAAAGCAAAAAATAATAATAATATATATATATATATATTTATAAAATATGCACATGATAACATGATACACTCCTGGGGGACAAAAGCTAAGCAAGTGAGCACAAAACCTAGATGTGAGATTCCTGGTGGGAGAAAGAGGAAAGGGCGGGCCAGCACTGTGGCGTAGCGGGTAAAGCCTCCACCTGCAATGCTGGCATATGCCGGTTCAAGTCCTGGCTGCTCCACTTCCGATCCAGCTGTCTGCTATGGCCTGGGAAAGCAGTGGAAGATGGCCCAAGTGCTTGGGCCCCTCTATCCGGTAGGACCCAGAAGAACTTCTTGGATCCTGGCTTCGGATTGGTCCAGCTCTGGCCATTATGGCCATCTGGGGAGTGAACCAGCAGATGGAAGACCTCTCTCTCTCTCTCTCTGCCTCAATTTCTCAGAGTCTCTGCCTTTCAAATAAAATATATATATAAATATATATATATATATAAAAAGACAGAGTGATGAATTAAGTCACTCTCACTACCCAGCAGGAGGAGTCACAGAAGTTCAACAGGAAGAGCAAGCTTTACCTTGGCCTTGACCACCAAGATGGATCAACCAGAGACACTTGGAAAGGTTACTAACTAATTGGCAGCAGCTCAGGTTTCCCCAAGAGCTTACTCATCACCTCCTCCATGAAGACCACAGACACGACGTCACAGCAGTGTCCTACAAAGGTGCACAGAAGGCCGACACAAAACTCTGACTTAGTGCTGCAGAATGATGGAGCAGAAGCCGAGGGCCAGGAGGCATGAGCCAGCGAGCACACAACTGGCCAAGGAGGCGTCTGCTGGGGATACAAGGCTGGCATGCGCGGGGCCTGGCACCGGGGCGGGGGCTGCTTCAACCCAACTCGAGGGGCCCCTTTAGGATTCACAGTGCCACAGAGAGTGGATAACTTAAATCATTCACTAACCTGACGCCTGAAACTCCTTTTCACTCATTCATTTTTTAGTACAATAAAATCAAAAGTCCATTAGGACCTTGAAAAAAAAAATACACACACACACAACATAGTCTGGATTTAATTACAGATAAAAGAAATCTGACTTCTATTAGAAGATGAGAAATTGCACATTAAAAATGGAAATTATCCCAGAGCATGAAAATGCCTTTGTCTCTCAGTGTGCAGTACTTTAGAATAAGAAAATTATGTGATCTTTTGGTTCTTGAAAAGGTTTCCTTTAAAAAGGTGAATGGGTCGGAATACACATAAAATAAATTTGTTTTTGGGAAACCTGTATTTTAGCCCTCAGACAGGGACAGACTTTTCCTTCTCTGCCTCAGTTGGCCGACATGTCCCATAGCCCCTCTGGCAGTAAGCTGTACCTGTCTACGTCTCTTCTTTGGGATTCATGTAATGACATGGTTTTGTTTCTTTAGCAAGCGGGCCCCACAAGCGCCCAAGGACTGGGACTTGGTGTCCTGGCACTGAACTGACGCTCCATGAGCTGCTGGCCACGGCCCTCACCACCCTCCCACCTTACGTGTGAACAGCAGAGCTGGGAGGGCAAGGTCCTCGGATCTCCCGCAGGAGTCTACCACGCCGGTCCCAGGGTGGAGGAAGGAGGTGCCAGGCTCAGAGCCACGGGCAGGGGACAACTTGATGTGCAGGGGGTTTTATCTTACTGGGGCTCGGGCTTTAACCTTCTAACAAGCACTGTCTGTTGTGTTTCTCCCTTTGGAAATACCTTCAAATATCTTCCAAGCTCTTCAGCATGGAGAGACTCACGTACGCAAACGCCATCTGTTAAGAGGGCATTGTGGCCAGCGCCGTGGCTCACTAGGCTAATCCTCCACCTTGCGGCGCCAGCACACCGGGTTCTAGTCCCAGTCGGGGCGCCGGATTCTGTCCCCGTTGCCCCTCTTCCAGGCCAGCTCTCTGCTGGGGCCAGGGAGTGCAGTGGAGGATGGCCCAAGTGCTTGGGCCCTGCACCCCATGGGAGACCAGGAGAAGCACCTGGCTCTTGCCATCGGATCAGCGCGGTGGGCCGGCCGCAGCGTGCTGGCCGTGGCAGCCATTAGAGAGTGAACCAACGGCAAAAGGAAGACCTTTCTTCTGTCTCTCTCTCTCTCACTGTCCACTCTGCCTGTCAAAAAATAAAAAAATAAAATAAAAAATAGAGGGCATTGTAAGGGGCTAGGGATGCCCACATCCCATATCAGTGTCTGGGTTCAAGTCTGGGCTCTGCCTCCAATGTCAATTTTCTGCTAACACTTTCCCCAGGCAACAGCAGTGACGGCTCCAGCACCTGGGCCTTTGACACCCACGTGGGAGACCTGGACGGAGTTCTCAACTCCCAGCTTTGGTTTGGCTCAGGCACTGGGGGAGTGAATCAGCAGATGGAAAATTTTTCTCTTTCTTTCTTTACCTCTCTCTCTCTCTCTCTTATTCCAACCCCCCCCCCCACCTTTCAAGTCAAAATGAAAGCAAATAAAAAAGAAGACACAATGAGGCATTCACAAAATGCTGCGAAGAAATTGTAAAAATATTCTATAGATACAAGAAAAAAGGGGTTCCTCTACACAAAAATGTGAGAGTTAAAATGATTTTTAGAAACAAGCAGTTCACTTGAGTTGCTTCAAGTCTCACCTGATGGACTCCCCAGTGCTTGCACCCTTGTCCAGAGTTTATACCCCAGGAGGGCATCGACAACACCCAGCAATGCCAGGCGTGGCGTGGGATCTGCACTTTGGGATGCGACAAGAAAGGACTGGCTATTGTGACTGGAGCGTATCACTGGACATGCTGGGCAACTGTGACAAAGAAACCACATCCCTTGGTGGATCTCCAGGCTGTCAGGTGAGAAATCAAAGCCAAATCATAGATTTGCAGTTACTTCCCCTTGTCATCAGCAAATCTCTCCAATATCACAGTGAGGAGCAGTTACAATTATAATTAAAATCTTTTTTTTTTTTTTTATTGACAGGCAGAGTTAGATAGTGAGAGAGAGAGACAGAGACAAAGGTTTTCCTTCCGTTGGTTCACCCCCCAAATGGCCACTACCGCCGGCGCGCTGTGTGGATCCAAAGCCAGGAGCCAGGTGCCTCCTCCTGGTCTCCCATGCAGATGCAGGGCCCAAGCACTTGGGCCATCCTCCACTGCACTCCTGGGCCACAGCAGAGAGCTGGACTGGAAGAAGAGCAACCGGGACAGAATCCGGCACCCTGACCGGGACTAGAACCCGGGGTGCCGGTGCCGCAGGCGGAGGGTTAGCCTACAGCTTAGGCAAAAATGGGCTACATGTTTCTATTTCCTGAAAATTCTCTTCCTGCACCGAGCACCACACTGGTTGTAGCTGCTACTTAATGCTTTTACACCCAAATGTTGGCTTGGGGTATGTTTAGATGGGAGGAGGGAAAATGTAGTCAAATTAGAACGAATCATTTTATTTCCACATAAATGATAGTGCCACACAAATACTTTTCAATAAAGACTACTCCTCCATTTAGGGTGTCTAATGAAATGGAAAACATTTTCAAATGTCTCACAACAAATTTCCCAGTTTCCACACCACTGTGTTCATTATCAGCCAGCGCTTACTGAGTACCCACTATGCGCAAAGCAGCGATCTGAGGGGTGGGGTCTACAGGTACAAGAGAATTTGGTTCTGTGTTTAAGGAGGTTTGGTCTACAGCAGTGAATGATGATCATTCTTAAACTCAACCAAGGTCCGGGTCCAACTCAGGCTACCGAGCCTCACCCCAAGGAATGAGCTTCAACGCACCTGGGGTCAGGCCCCCCCAACTTGCATTTTTAGCAGCATCCAGCTGAAGACAACCAGCAGTTGAGTTCTAGAACTTGGGGCGCAGCAAATGCTCTCTGAAACTTGCCAAAGGGTAAATAGCTTTCTGGGCCCCACACTCTCTCGTAGAACTGCTCAATTCTGCCTTCGGAGTGCGAGCAGGGGCCAACTCCCGGAAGGCGTGTGGCTGTGTTTGCTTCCAGCATCGGCAGCTCCAGCTGGATCTGCCAACGCAGTAGCAGATGGTGAGGCGGGGATGGACCAAGGTGGATGCTGTGCGGATTGAGAGGAACCAACGGGACTGCCATCTAGGCTTTTCCTGTGATCTGAGCGTTGAGGGAAAGGCAAGATAGGAGAGGAGCCGAGGAAGGAGGAGGCCGGCTGGACTGCAGGAGCAAGAGGGCAGAGGTGGAAGCAAGGACCCGGCTGCAGTGGGAGCCGCCTGGGAGCAGAGCCGGCAGCCGCAGAGGGCTCTGCCCACCCCATCTCGTTTTTTTTTTTTTTTTTTGACAGTGAGAGAGAGAGACAGAGAGAAAGGTCTTCCTTTGTCATTGGTTCACCCTCCAATGGCCGCCACGGCTGGAGCGCTGCGGCTGGCGCACCGCACTGATCTGAAGCCAGGAGCCAGGTGCTTCTCCTGGTCCCCCATGGGGTGCAGGGTCCAAGTACTTGGGCCATCCTCCACTGCACTCCCGGGCCACAGCAGAGAGCTGGCCTGGAAGAGGGGCAACCGGGACAGAATCCGGCTCCCTGACCGGGACTAGAACCCGGTGTGCCGGTGCTGCAAGGCGGAGGATTAGCATAGTGAGCTGCGACATGGGCCCCCATCTCATCTTTCCTTTATCCATTGTGAAGGATGAGGCCAGGAAGTCACTAGGTTAACGCATTGAGTGGGTTGGGAAAAAGCCATGGGGACTCAGGTTTGTTCTCCCTGGATCTGTTTAGGTTCCGCCAGGCTTGGGGAGCTCTTTCAAATCAGTAAAAGGCCCACCGTGCAACACCTCTGCTGTAAGCTCTCAAACCAAGAGGAACAAGCTCTGCAAACAAGTTGGTGCTGTCACTGTTTCCATCTTAAAGCTAAGAGTTATAAAACAAATCAGCAGCAGTGGTGACTACGGGCTGAAAGCGCGTTCCGAATCATCACCATTATATCAGTTCATCCACACCTTCTTCAATCTAAATAGACTTGCAGATTTCTTCAGGCAAGCGGTGGCTGAAGCTGCTGCCACCAGCGTTAGTTAGTCATGCTGATGTCATTTTTGTTCGAACGAGGGTGGTGAAGGTGGTGAGACTTCTTATTTGTATCATTTAATACTACAGGAGGAAATTAGATAATTGCCTCCGTGGAAGACTTTTTGTTCTGAACTTGCTTTTCCATGTTTTGCAATTGTAATAAGACAAGGTGTTGATAGAGTGCAAACTGTCTTTAAATTTAAAAGGTATAATTGTCCATGCACCTTTAATCAATGCTCAAGTATCAACAGACATTAGAACTCTCCCTCCTGGGCTGTCTTCCGAGAGATGTGCTGAGTGTGCAGGCTGACACCACTTCAAGTGGTCCTCCACCACCATAGGTCCTGCGTGACACCACCCTCGTGCTTCTCATTAGTGGACAGGTGTGGTTTCTCCGTGGAAGGAAGCCCGGAGAGAAGTGGCCAGCACCAGAGGATCTCTACTGCCTAACACAAGAGATCTTCTTAGTTCAAGGGCTGCCTCCATCTTTCTCTCCTGATATATTGCTGTTTTTCTTTTTTTGTATTTGACAGGTAGAGTTATAGACAGTGAGAGAGAGAGAGACTTGGTTCACCCCCCAAATGGCCGCCATGGCCGGCGCTGTGCCTATCCAAAGCCAGGAGCCAGGTGCCTCCTCCCAGTCTCCCATGCAGGTGCAGGGGCCCAAACACCTGGGCCATCCTCCACGGCCTTCCTGGGCCACAGCAGAGAGCTGGACTGGAAGAGGAGCAACCGGGACTAGAACCCAGCGCCCATATGGGATGTCGGCGCCGGAGGAGGATTAACCAACGCCGGCCCCTCGCTGGTGTTCTAATCCCTTGAGACAATCTAATCCCATGGCCTGGAGAGCAGCACCTCTGAAACAAAATCTGTTTCGAGATGACTTGGCACAACGTGAGAGTATTTCAGAGAGTCTGTGGGAAATGAAATTAAAATGTACGTGTATTCTGCTGCACGCAAATTCACATTTCTATGAATTTTTTTGAAATACCCTCATATCATTCTGGAGAATGCTCAGACCTACAAAGTCAATAGAAACCTTGGGAAAGCAATGGAACCCAACCATTTATAAGCCCCTTAGAATTCACATTTTGCTTTCATGTGAAATTCTTCTTACTCTTTGGATCCTAATGTAGCCTCAGGGAGTGTAATTATCACTCCTCTTGGACAGAGAGTTTGAACACAGCAGTAGAACGGGGGCCTACAACTGAGGTTCTGTAGTCCCCTGCGCTTGAGCAAGTCCACCTCACCGCCCTCTGCCACTCTGAAAGACCAGAGAGGGCGCCCCAACAGGACTGGAGGCACCAGAACCTGGTTTGCACCGCTTCCTGATTCATGGCTCTCCACCAAGGCCAACACACCTCAGAATGTAAAGACAGGCACTAGGCTAAAAGTAAAGCCAGTTCTACTGCTCCCCACTTCACTAAATACAAAGGCAACTCCTGGGGAGGTAGTAAGGGAGCTCTCAAGATAGGGTTTTAATGGTCACTCCACATAGCCCTTTCTGTTCCACTGAGTTCGTCATCACCCTCAGGACGGTTGTCCAAGGAGGCAACTGTCTACATGTCAGAAATCAATCAATCAAACGGGCTTGTTCCAGTGGACACCACCCTTGTATCCATTTTCTCATGAAGAAGCATTACAGGGTCAGGCGAATTGGGGGTGTCAGCCTTGCTGTGCAAATTAGCAGGCTCATTGACAAGACAGCACCAACCAGGTGTTAGTCTTCCTTGGCTAGGAGGAAAAAGTGGACTAATGGGTAGAACACAAGCCCTAAGAGGCAGGGTTAGCCTCAGGCACGCTGGGCCATGCAAGATCTGTCCACAAAGAAAAGCATTTCTTTTCCAAGTGCCCGATGCTCATGGACCCATCCCATCCCCTCCTAGGCGGTCCTGGGACCTCCCTGAGTCTCCCCCATGCTCCCAACCGAGAGTCACGTCTCCTGAGTCCTGGTGTCAGCAGGAATTGCACTAGGCTGGCCAAAGTGACAGTTTGCTAATCACTCTGTGCTAATGAGTGCTAATGACTGCTGAGGGGCTAATGTTGCACACTCGCCAGGTGCTGTCTAGGCCTCTGGGGTTCCCAGATCCCACAGATGAGGAATAAAGGGAGGATTTCAGACACTGATGGGCTGGTGGAAAAGAATTTTTTCAGTAGCTAGACTTCTTAGAGCCTCTCCAATTACAGTATCTGGATGCTTCCATGTTTCAAGATCTGACCCATGCACCCTGCTAGCATGGTTTATGCTTCCTGACCTGCAACAGCTATGGAACAAGGCTCTGGGACCATCAGAGGGTGAGGGAAATGGCTCCTGGCACAGGCAGCTAAAAATCGCTGTGGCGACCTCAGGCACCGAGACCCTGCCACGGCATGAGGAGCCACAGCCTAACTGAAAAACAGTCTCCTCTGTGCCTCTGTTCCTTCTCCTGTCTCTGGTGGCCATGAGGACTGGTATTTGTAGGAGAACTCCCAGGAAGTCAGCTTTCAACAGGGGTCAGCCTGCTTTCCCAGCCAGAGCAGGAGGGAGCCTCCTGGGCAGCCCTGTGGCTGGAAGGTGGCCTTGAGGCAAGGGCGTGGCCTTGGGTGCCAGCTACTGGGTCACAAGGCTGATGCTTGCACCTCTGGGTGTGGCCTCAGACCCTCCTTGGGTGCTTATCTTGAAGCAATGTCACTTAAAGCTGGCTGTTGCTTTGCAAATGAGTCACTTTCTAATTAGGGATTAAGGCATGTCTGTGCTAAGGTATTGAGAGTAGAAATAGCATTCATGTACGCACAGAGTGAAAATTGTTATGGAAACAGCTGTCACCCCGCATCGTGGATGGACTGGGGTTTTCACTGCCCGGTAAGATGCCCAGTGGACACAGAGTGTCACGGTGAGGCTGTGAGTCCCTAATGCCCACTGCACCCAGCGGAGCTCCTGTCGCTAACCCCAACTTCCCTCTGAATTCTCCCGAGAATGGAGGTCACTGGCTAATGGGGGAGCGACCACCACCAACAGGAGGGTGCCCGTGTGCCCTGACCACTGACACCAGTCCAGGCTCCTCCAGAGCGTGTCTGACTCCACAGAGCCATTAGGTGGAGGGAAGGAGAGAAACCCCCACAGCAGGGAAGAGAACACCTCGAGAGAGAATCTAAGGGGGCCCGACAGGGTGCCCAGCGGCCAGATCCCAACAGCAACGGCTGTAGCACAACCTGTGCACTGCCCGTCCGCGGCACAGAGGGCCTGCTGCTGGATCCCACCACATTCACGACTCCACAGTCCTGCCTGCTCTGCTTCCACATCACCGACTCAGCAGAGCTCACAAGCCCTGGAGAGGAGGGAGTCTGTTGAGATCAGAAAGCCAGGTGGGGACGACGCCGCGGCTCACTAGACTAATCCTCCACCTGCCAGCGCCGGCACACCGGGTTCTAGTCCCGGTCGGGGTGCCGGATTCTGTCCCGGTTGCCCCTCTTCCAGGCCAGCTCTCTGTTGTGGCCAGGGAGTGCAGTGGAGGATGGCCTAAGTACTTGGGCCCTGCACCCCATGGGAGACCAGGATAAGTACCTGGCTCCTGCCATCGGATCAGCGTGGTGCGCCGGCCGCAGCGCGCCGGCCGTGGTGGCCATTGGAGGTGAACCAACGGCAAAGGAAGACCTTTCTCTCTGTCTCTCTCTCTCACTGTCCACTCTGCCTGTCAAAAAAAAAAAGAAAGAAAGAAAGAAAGAAAGAAAGAAAGAAAGAAAGAAAGAAAGAAAGAAAGAAAGAAAGAAAGGAAGGAAGGAAGGAAGGTGGTGTTTGCAATGTGACTGGAATCAAGCCCTGTGGGCTCTCCAATGTCTGCACCAGGGCAGAGCTGCCCCAGCGCAAAACCCAGCTCAGGGTGCAGAAAAGAGGGTGTCGGCTCACCAGCTGCCTTGCTTTGAGCCCTTCTGCCTATGTAACTGCACACTCCACATCTCCTTTTAGACAGCGCATGGGTCCCCAAAACTTGACAGGCGAAAAGCCAGACTCACCATTTCCCCCTCAGTCTCTTTATCCTTAAGTGCCTCCTGTTTGGATAAGCAAATGCCAGTTATCCAGCTGAGCAAAACAGAAAACAAGGCAGTGAGTCCCATTTGGTAAAGGGAAAAGTGACTTCGACTTGGCCATAAGGCGCTTCCTTCAGGAAAGCCTCCCTGGTTTTCAGCCTAATTCAGGGCTCTGCTGGGGGGGGGGGGGCAGGTGTCCATGTCTCTCACAAGCCTGACGCCTAGCATCTCCACAGGGAGCTGCACGAGGACAAGACCAGTGCTCTTTGTAACCCCGACACCTCGCATGGGACCAGGCACTGGAGAGGCACTTGGTAAATCTTAGTAGAGGAAGAAAGGGAGGGTAGGAGGAAAGGATGGCAGGAGATAGGTGAGAATTTGAGCAGCTCTACATTATCACCCACGGCAAGCCAACACCACCTCACACCAGGACTGATGCGAGCGCACTCTCTCTGGTTCTGTTCTCGCTTTCCCTTCTCTCAAACCCCAACCACACAATCTTTCCTTGACACAGCAGGCAAACCAAGCCTTCCAAATGTGTCAGATGCTGTCACCAGGGACTTCCTATTTGTACAAAGGAAAGGCCAACGTCCTATTTATTGGGTACCCCAGACATTGGTCTGAGACTAGTAGTTGAGCCTGTGGCTTATTTGAAGGGACACCCTAGAGAGAGGCAGAGAGGCGAGGCAGGCGGGGAGGGTAACCAACAGGGGAATCATGGGACATTATTGAGCAAGCAACCAGCTGGAACACAGCCTCAACCCTGCAGGCAGCTTCGGGAACGTCCTGAGACTCCTCCCGAAGGAGGAGCAGGTTTTATCCATCCTCTGCTAAGGGTGCATCCAACAGACACAAACCACTTCCCTTCCAGCCTGCCCCAGGAGGGTAGCAACAGAGTCCTAAGATAGGGGGTCACAGTGCACACGTTGGCACCTGAAGTCTCTACTGAATCTGTAGGGCATTTGTCCCCACAGCCCCCAAATCCCTGCCTGCACTAACGGCGCCCTGGCAAATGTGTGGGTATCACAGGCAAGCAGCTACATGGCAGGTGCTCAGACGCGGCTCTCCTGAGCTGGGCCAGGAAGCCGGAGGCCACTCAGTTCCCCTGCCTTCCCTCATGGAGCGATTCCCAAATAAATGTGCACCTAAAGGTGTCACAAGAGCTACTCTCAAGCCATGATCTCACATGCAGCCAAAGAGAACCAATGCACTTCCACTCATTTGCAAGTGAGAATGCATCCTCCCACCACCACAAATGACTCCTCTTTAATGCATGAACTCCTTTTGTATGAAAATGAATGCAGAAGAGTGAATGCTGAATGAGACAGTGGGTTTCCTAGTAGGTAGCTTCCCTTACCACCCCCTGATCTCTGGTTCTACACGGGCAACTCTGCAAACGACAACAAACAAAATCGCTTCATATCCTTGACTCAGGGTAAAGCCACGGTGAAAACCAGCTTCTGCAACTTCTAATTACAGAACCATCAGCCACCCTGGTTTTCCCCAGCTGGGAAGATTAGCACGGATCCTCCATGCCGACAGCTCTGACCTCCACAGCGGCAAAGGCTTGTCAAGATGCCAGAAGCAATTATCTGGCTGTTTAGAAAGGAGCAATGGGGTGCAGCGCCCCACCTTCTCCTGTCACCCACCGAAAACCTTCCAGAGGTCATGGCCAGTCGGCACATTCGCCCTCTGGCAGGCAGGACCTCCGCTCATCTCTGACTAACGTGCTCCCGGAATACGAGGTCTCTCCTCCATGCCTGGGAGACAGCTCCCCGTGCCCTCCTGCTGGGTCTCCAAGCAGGTGCCTGGTTGCACATCAGTGCAGCTCTGAGTTTGCTCTCGCTGGGTGAGACTCTGCCACCAGCGTCTCCCACCAGCGTTTCTGCCGTGTTGGACCCATATGCGCCCCAGGCCCACGGCATCCTCTCCACACAACAGACAGAGAGGGTCCTTCCACCTCCAACGGGGCTAAGCACTGCTGGGTCAGAGCCCCCAGGGATACCCTCCCTGAGAGAGACCCAGCCTCCAGGCCCTGCAAGGACTGCCCTGGTAGTGACACAGCCCTGGAAGACACGCGTGGCTCAGGATGGGCCCTGGTGGTAACCCAGCCCTGAAAGACACGCATGGACCAGGACTGGCCCTGGTGGTGACCCAGCCCTGGAAGACATGCGTGGCTCAGGACTGCCCTGGTGGCGACCCAGCCCTGGAAGACACGCGTGGCTCAGGACGGGCCCTGGTGGCGACCCAGCCCTGGAAGACACGCATGGCTCAGGACGGGCCCTGGTGGCGACCCAGCCCTGGAAGACACGCGTGGACCAGGACTGGCCCTGGTGGCGACCCAGCCCTGGAAGACATGCGTGGCTCAGGACGGGCCCTGGTGGCGACCCAGCCCTGGAAGACACGTGTGGCTCACACAGGCTTCCCAGGACAGAACCCGCATGTCCTCACTCTTCCTCCAGACCTGTGGGGCTCTGTACCAGCACCACTTCCTGAGGTCTGGTCTGACCCCCTGAACCACGAGAGTTCCCCATCCCACCCCAGCCTTTCCCTTCTTCAGCCACTCCGGATGGCTGTACCACGCTGCTTTATCCCACATTTTACTATACTAGGCTGTCCCGTACACCATCGTGCGGTAGCGCCTAACTCCTGCTTTTCCATCGTCCCTCTCCGCCATCATCTTCACCAGGGCAGAGTTGTCTTCTTGTGTTTCATTCAGCTCCGTCTCTCCCTCGCCTGCACGGTGCTGGGACGTGGAAGACTCCTTATAGGGAGCACCTGAATAATTAAGTCCTTCAGACCTGGCGTCGAGTACCAGGCAGACTCCCTGGGACTCTACGTCCTCAGAGACAAGAGATCCCAGTCATCTCCACGTGGCCCTCTGGACAGTCTGTGCCTTGCTGTTCCTCTGTCCTGGGTTCCTGCATGGCCTTCTGGAGCTGGCCAGGCACCGTGCAGCACATCACCCTGCTGTTTCCATCCGTGGCAGGGAGTGGCCTCTGCATGCCTCCCACCCACCCAGAGCCCCTTGCAGCAGCCCCACCTTCCTTCCTTCTAAGGATATCCTGGGACTCCCAGAGGAAGCCTGCTCACCCTCCTAGGTCTCCCAGATGCTGGGCCACAGCTGCCCATTGTGACAGCCAAGCTGGACGCGCACCACGTCCTTGTTGAACTTGGTGTTGGGGCATCAGCTTCTGCTCTCTGATATGTTCTGGCAAGGATAGGAACGTCCTGGACAGTGGTGCGCCACACCTGTTTGTGAACGCATGAATGCATGCCTGACCCTGGATCACCTTCCAACTCCAGCCCCACCAGCCCTGCAATGCCAGAGGAAAGCCAGCCTCCCCTCCATACTCTGTCCGGGGGTGGGCACAGTGAAGAGAGCATGTAGATGAGACCCATTGTTTCCAGGATTGAGGATAAGCGGAGAGGTTTGTAGCCCGAGCAGGTCTTTAATGTCTCTCCAAACAGAAGGAAGTTTTGTCAGCTCATGAATATGAAGAGGACGAAGTTCCTGAGTTCAGTTCTCCAAATAGTGAGATACCTCCCAAGTGACAGTGCGTTTTAACTGTTAGTCAATTCATTAGTTTTTCAATAGCAAGAAGCGCATCTTACTCCCAGGCGAGCCCTCTGGAGCTAGGTCATTAAATTGATCCAGGATGAAACTTTGTCACTCATCGTGTGCTTTCTTATAAATAGGGATGAGGAGCGTGGCTCTCTGTCTTTAGATTGCCTTTCTCATCATCAAACAAGCAAAAGGCACGCATGAAAGCAGAGCACCTCAAAACCCAACTTCCCTCTGAGGGAAAACAGTCTACTCACAACTACGCTGATGTCTTTAAAGAGACGATTTCTTATTCTGTAGTCTACAGAACGGGAGAACTTTCTTTTAGGATGTTCACACTGATGAGAGAACTCTTTCCTATACTCTGCTTTTGAAATTTATAATCTATCAGTTAAGATAAATAAAGAAAGTAAAACTCTTTTCTTCCAAGTAATAATCAATACAGGAATAGTCGGAGCTGGAAAACAGACCGTTTCTTTCAAAATTACTCTCTTAATCAGACTTCCACGGCACACACAACAGGGGTGGTCTCGGCTGGGAGCCAGGCCACCTCCCTGAGCCCAGACCAGCCTCCCTGCCCCATCAGGGGCCTGTGTGGTTCCCAATCCACATCTTTGTCTTTTCCCCCTATAGCTCTTGATAACTTTCCTGATTGCCTGATTGCCTTCTTCTTCAGGTATCCAAACACCTGCTGGGTGCTTGTGCAGGGGACAGCCCTTTCCCAAGAGGAGGCGGTGAGCACGGCTCATCTTCTAAGCATTCCCCTGTGCATCTGCTCTGACCCCCAGGCCGGTCAGCCTCTGCAGGACCCACAGAGGGAGCTGCCCGGAGCAGGAGGCTGAGCATGGCCGCTGCCAGTGCGATGCATCTGGAGCTCAGGAAAAACCTCGGCCACAGCTGATCCTTGAGCAGTATTCAGCCAGACCTGGAAAACTTGACAAGGCCGTTCCCAGCCCGGGGAGGAGGACCAACCCCCATGGTAGAATCACCTGCTGCCCTGCCCCGAGTTTCCTGAAAACCTCTCCGACTCGCAAGCTTTCTATTCTCAGAAAACAGATCCTTGTAGAATTTTGCTGTTATTAATTTTTTAACAGTTTTCTCATTCACCTGTAAATGAGCATAATTTTCTTAGCAAATAGACTTTCTAAGCATTTCCACGTGTCCACTTAATTCCCCATTTTAAAAAATGCAACTTTCTTTCCACATTCACAATTCATCAGTTTCTCTAATCTTTAGTCTCTCTCTTCTTTATACAAATTTACTCATTCATGTATTTATGTGAAAGGCAGAGCTACACAGGGGAGGGGAGGGGGGAGGGGGGAGAGGAGAGGGGAGAGGAGAGGAGGGGGTGGAAGGAATGGGAGGAGAAGGCATCTTCCATTCACTGGTTCACTCCCCAGATACCCCAAGAAATGGGCTGGACCAGGTTGAAGTCAGGACCCAGGAACTCCATCCATGTATGCCACACGGGTGGCAGGGGACCAAGTACTTAGCCATCAACTATTGCTAGGAAGGCTAATGCCTTCCTGGGTGCATTAGCAGGGAGCTGGATAGGAAGTGGAGGGCCTAGGACACGAACTGGCACTCCGATAGGAGACGCTGGCTCATAAGCAGGGGCTTTAAACCCCTGCATTGCAACTCTAGCCCCCTACTCCAGACTCCTAATCACGGTGGACGTGTGAGGATCAGCTACAGGTTTGGGGCTGCCCAGTGGCTGGTGCTGGGTGCACAGCTCTATCCCAGAGTGGCAGGTAGGTATACAGGTGTGTGTGCGCCATGAGAGAAGCCAGACGAGAAGCCTACTATGTGTGTGGACTGATGCCAAGGGCAGGCTCCTGTTCCTAACACACCCTGCGGCCTCCTGGCTTTGGGAGTCCCAGCACAGGCTCTCGAGACAGACCACCAGCCAAGCCTTTCTGTGTCACCCAAGGGAGTGCTGATCCAATCAGCTCAGGGACACTCAAATCTCAGCCCTGCTCAGTGGATACCAAAGATGATATTGCCCAACTGTGAAGCCCGGGGGCCAGCAGCCTGTACGTCTCCGGCACATCAGGTTCTGCACCTGGGCCCCTCTAGTGCCTCCTCCGCACCTCCTCACTCTCTTGCCTTCCTGTGATCCTCGCTAACCCTGCAAACTCTGTGCCCACCTCAAGGGCAGGGTCCCAGCCTTTGCCAGGTTTTATCACCCTAGGGCTAATTAAGAGAGGACCAAAGCCAAGGCAGACTGGAGCTGAAAACACTGATGCTCATTTGGGATCAACAGTTAAGACGAGCAGAATCGTAAATCTGTGTTACAGAAGCACTCATTTTACTTTCTAAGGAGCGATTCTACGACGCTTTTCAAAAGAGGCACAACTTGTCTATTGCACCCAGATACCAGAGGGTTGGACGCGCACCCTCGGGCCGTGAGTTCTCTGATTAAACCCACAGATTTGATGCACTGGGTTGTGGCGTCCAGCTGGTACCAATTGAGTATTTAAGGGAGGAACCACGAGACAGAAGATGAGGCATTTCCCTCTGTGTACACAACTCACTTTATAAACCACAAACTGCAAGCCACAAGAAAAACATTGTAGCCAAGGGGAGAACAGTCCTCCTAACTTCACGGATGTGTCCAACAGGTGAAACTAAGAATTTAAAGCAGCCAGATTCAAGAATACAAGAAGAGTTTCAGGAAGTCCCTGTGCTGTCTTAATTGACAGAGGGTATCTTTCTAACAAGCCAGAGAAAGAATGGACCGTAAGACTTCACTGGACAAACAGGTCGCATTGAGAGGGAGGGACAAACAGCAAAGGACACACGGAGAGCTAATGAGTCAAACACATCCCAGATAGGTGCTCAGTGTCAAAAGCAGCAACCTTTCCGGAGACAGAAGAGGAAAAAGTTTGAATAAATAGCCCCTCTCAGGCTAGGAAGGAGGCACAGCAGGCATGCCAGGAAGTTATTGGCAATAAATCAAGGGGAACCCAAAAGCCTATTAAGTGGGGATCTCTATAGAGTGGGAAGGGGAGGAAGAGCAAACGCTTCTCTAAAAGATGATTGATTCCATTTTCTTTGAAAGGAGAAACGCAACAATTCATTATAAATATACCACTGAAAATAAACTACCAAGGAAATGGAGGGTGAAAAGTACTTTTCTGTTCTGCCCAGTTGGACTGGATGATGTAGCCACAAAGACCAAATGCAACTACCTCTCATTTCTACACACTCTGCCCCGCCGTCGGTGCCTCCTGTACAATATTCACTGATTGCTCATAGTTGCTGACACCCAAGTTCATAAACTAGACAGAATTCCTAGAAAATGATTTCCTAGAATAGGGAAAGGATTCTGAATTATGAAAGCTAGCTACGTTTGTCATCCGGTGCAAAGTCCTAGTGTGTGGCTAGTGTGATATTAGCTATTCATTAAGCTTTATATCATTTTGTATAAAATGAGCAAAATAAATACCATTTAAATTCTACTGCCAGAGCCACATCTCCTCTGATTGATAATAACAGAAGATCTCCATAGCGAAGCGTCACAAAGCCCCTTAAGGAACCAAATGCATTCATGGGATTTGTAGGCAGCATAAATGTAGGCAGCCCATAATATCCCCAGTAACTTCAAAAGACGATTCTATTAAGTTTTGGATGGTGGAGACATATGTGGCAACGTCACCAACATCTTTCCAAATTGCTTCTCTATCCAACAATAACACCGGGCTTCTTGCAATGATTCCCCACTATCTTTTAACACTAGAAACCATGAGAAGTTGCTTTGGAGTGAAGAATTCTTCCTTGTTTGCATGTGAACATATCCATATCTCACTGGGATCTTGGAACTCAGTGGGAAATCACTTCTCTTTGTGAAACCAACATTCTCCCCAGACACACTAGCAACCCACTGCACTAGGTCATTGCTACTGCCAACCTCTAAGTTTTTTATAATCCTTTTCCCATTTAGTATCAGCCATGGTCCTGACACCATAAAATTATTCAATATAAAAAAGCACTGATATTTTAAACCATGTCCATATAGCAGCAATTTTGCATATACACAAGTGAGAAATATTCTGGCTTGCACAACTACAACAGTTAACAGGAATATACTAGTGAAAGGAGCAAATTTGAGTACTTAAAAATTGTTGATGTGAGACCCAAACACACATTTTTATATGTAATTTTCTTCTTAGTACAGCATTTTAGTATATGACTTGAACACACTGGAAATGACAAAGAAAGTAAGTAGATTTCCAATAATCAACCTCATTTTCTCTAGAAAGGTTAGAATAAAATAAAGATCATAATATGTGAGTATATTGTCATGATTTTTAAAAAAAGGTTTATACACTACATTGCATTCTATTTTACCCTAGAACTTCCTTAAGTTCCAGCAAATCCAATTTCAAAAGTGTTACTTCTCACCCCTGGAGGAAACACCAGTTATGGAACAACTGTTCTATGTATTTTTGCGTAAAAGCCTGGCAACAGATTCGGTCCTAAGTATGTTCAATAATCACAGAGATTGAAGAACTCGTACAAGTAAAGTAGATGCTATTGCAAGGCGAGAGCCTGTAGCCTACCAGGGCAGGAGCATTAACGGGGAACTTTCTCCCCTATCAGGGCAGATATTTAGAAGGCACTCTACCGACTTCCTTTTGCTGGGGCCACATTATACTGCACTGCTGTCGCAATCGCACTTGACTGTTCTGCCCTGTTGGCCACACGCCTTTCCCTGAAATGGGGCGATAAAATGAAGCCCAGGGCATTCAGTACTCTACAAAGCTGCAACTGTCATATTCCTGGAGTTTACTACAACTTTGAAAAGAATTCCTTTTTAACCAAAAATTCTCAGCAACCTCCCCCTACTCCCATCACCAGCTTCAGCGAGTTACAGTTACTAAGGGCATGAAGATAAACTACAAGTAAAACCAATACCAATCAAAATAGATAAGACCAATAACTGATTTCATTAAACAGAATATAGCAGCAATGTGAAGCCTTGCTTACCATTGTCGGATAGTGACCAGTGAAACCTCAATTAGTGAGAATTTAATATCCAAATAACTGCATCAGTAAGAATATGTCACTGTATTTTACATTGGAATAAAAGGACACAAACTTTAGTAAAAACTAGTCCATCTATTTAGCAATATAAAGGATTGGCTAGAACAAGAGACATTTTCTGATATGTCTGGGATCATGCACTCAGCCAGGTCTCTTAGAAATGATTGTAAAGTACAAAAGAAATTATTATAAAATGCTGAGTCACCCCAAAGTACTGAAAACTGTACTAAGGTTCTGTTTTATTTCCGGTGCTTTTCTTACTATGCAGAATGACTGTACAATACATTTCTTGAGAGTTTTCAATAAGCTAACAAAAGGAAACATCAGGTTTAAGAAAACTGGAAGATTATAAACACCACCCCCTTCATTCTTCTAGATGCTAGTTGGTAGAGCTTTGTTTTCAAATTCAATGATGCCAACCACACAACAAGAACCACCCAAGCTTTGTGAACAAACAGGTCGCCACAATGTGTGCCGAGGAATACCAAGACTCTCAGCAGCAAAACCATCTGGAAGCAACTCCATTTTTACTCAAACCATCCAGATCCTGTGCTAAGTCTCTGTGATAAATAGAAGTAGAGGCCATTTGTGCTTCTGGTCTGCAACCAAAGGAAAAACCTCAAAGCCAAATTGCATTTGTTCTGTTCTCTTTGGGGTTTCCAGACACTAAATCCTTGTGTTTCCTAAAGCTTGCCTTGTTGCTCGCAAACATGGTGCTGTGGTCTCCTGTAACCCAGTTCCTCTCCAAACCATGAGGTCCCAGGTACTGATAGCCGACCCCGAAGTTACACCCTGCTTTAGACATCAGCCTGGGTGAGGGGAATACGTACTTTCTTCGGGGCCGCTCTGAACCGCTCGTCTCTGCCCTGACACTGCATGTGCGTGTGTGCATGCGTGCACCACGTGCGTGGAATCAGCCTTACCTGTGGCCTTGGCGACGTCTGTAGTGGTTAAATTTTGGACATTGGCGTTCACCTTGAAGGTCACTGCGGATCCCAGAACACTGGAAGAGATCATTTAAAAATGATTTCATTGCAAAGTCCACACACCACGTGTTCCTCTGCAAACTACATGGGAAACATGGATGCGTTTAAAAAGCACGTGCACACCCGGCACCCTGAGGGGCGACTTCCACTGGGTGTTGGTTTTCCTTGACACTGTGCCTCTTTGCTTCTGTACCCCCCTTCTGAAAGGTTCTGCTTTTCTAAAACACACACTGCAGCGTGATTGGCTCTTACCATAAAAAAAAAAAAAAAATCAAATCAACCCTAGTAACCCAAATACAGCAAGTAGACAATCTTCCCAAGAAAAAAGGAAAAATTGTTATGGAAACAGATTTTAGTATTTGGTTCCCAAGGGAGCAAGAACAGAAGGAAAGAGACTAATATTTTTTAAAATTCTCTTGACAGCAACTGTTTCAAAAACCACCAAAGTCATTAAGAACTATTCAGTTAAAAAAAATGACTGGCAGAGAATTGCTAGATATGAATTATCAAAATTGTCTGAAGCTTTTCAAATACCAGGTTGAATGTGATTTTTTTAAAGACATCACTTTTTTTTTTAAGCTATTTAATTCATCTGAATACCTTCATGCTTTAGGAACTGGATACTGTTAGTGTGGCAATCTCGGTCAGGAATTCAGGTACATTCATATTGCCATAGACAGCAATAATAATAGCTCTTCAAGGCACAAACCTCCTTAAATAACTCCTAAGGGTAGATCCCCCCACCAGACAAGAAACGGAGACAGGACTGCCTTGAGGTGTGAGAAGGCACCAAGAAGGTTGACTATTTCTCACAAGCTTTTTCACTCTGCCCAGTAGGTGCCACGTAACCCAGAAATCAACATCCCCACTGCCACCCTAACACCTGAGGGTGGGAGCACAGTCAGTGGGGGTGGAATTACCATGACAACAGTCCACCCCCACCTCCCATCTCCTGGTTCCCTCCCTCCTCCTAGCACCAGGCACGCTGTCTGCATGTCCGCTACCTACACCTCCCTCGGGGGCTGCCCGTTGTTAGACCTAAGTCATCCTCCTCAAGCCTCGCCCGCATTTGTATATTCAAGTATCGTCTTTGCGTATGACACCTCCATTTCTGGTCCTCTTCCTGGGAGTTTCCAACAGGCTTTCCCAGACAGCTAGCGTGGTGTGAAAACCTTCTGCAAGTGTGAACTTGTAACGCCTTTGCAAACCAGCACAAGGATCATCCGGGCGTCATTGCTGGATGAGTCTCAGCATCACTCAGGGCTCAGTGAGATCCGCCTGGGCTCAGCTCCAGCTCCGAAGGGAAAACCAGGTTCCAGGTTTATGGACCTTCAGGCCAGAAACACCCAGACAGGTACCAGACGCTGCTGAAACTCCTGGAAAATGCCTTCGTGCCCCCCTGCCTTTCTCAGCTCAGCTGCACCTGTCATAGCTCAAGTTCATACCGCCACAGGGCAGAGCTGAGCAGTTTCCTATGTCCAGGTCTCCTGCAGGTGTAATCTGGGGGAATTATCCTTGGGGGCACGTCCACAGCTTAGTCACTGAGCAGAGCCTGTTATCTCCTGGCTCAAGCCAAGGTGTTTTTTTTTTTTATTTGACAGAGTTAGACAGTGAGAGAGAGACAGAGAGAAAGGTCTTCCTTCCATCGGTTCACCCCCAAATGGCTGCTACAGCCGGAGCTGCACCGATTCGAAGCCAGGAGCTTCCTCCTGGTCTCCCATGTGGGTGCAGGGGCCCAAGCATTTGGGCCATCCTCCGCTGCACTCCCGGGCCACAGCAGAGAGCTGGACTGGAAGAGGGGCAACTGGGACTAGAACCCGGTGCCCATATGGGATGCCGACGCCACAGGTGGAGGATTAACCAAGTGAGCCACAGCACTGACCCCTCAAGCCACGCTTAAAGTACCTTTCTGGCTCCCAGGACCACCTTTCTGAAGTCTCTCAGCTGAGCCCTTTTCCCATTGTCCTCATTGGAAGCTGCTGTTGGCATGAGGTTGTTGGCCCATGGGAGCCAGTCAACGGCTACTTCTGCCTCTGTGTCTTAGTCAAGTCAACCTTTCTGTCCCCTTGCTTGTGACGACAGCTGTCCCCTTTTACGTGTGGTTTTATCTGTGGTTTTGCCTCCCACGATTTCAGTTACCAGATGTCAATCACAGTCAGAAAACACTCAACGGAAAATTCCAGAAGTAAATTCTCCAAGACTCTTAAGTAACTGTTATTAAAGTACACTGTCCTAGTTGTTCTACTTTATTAGATACCACTGGTCATTTATGAGTGTGCCTGATTTATAATCGAAGCCCTGTCAGAGGACGGATGTGTAGAAGAATACATAGTACAGGCCGGCGCCGCGGCTCACTAGGCTAATCCTCCGCCTAGCGGCGCCGGCACACCGGGTTCTAGTCCCGGTTGGGGTGCCGGATTCTGTCCCGGTTGCCCCTCTTCCAGGCCAGCCCTCTGCTGTGGCCAGGGAGTGCAGTGGAGGATGGCCCAGGTGCTTGGGCCCTGCACCCCATGGGAGACCAGGAAAAGCACCTGGCTCCTGGCTCCTGCCATCGGATCAGCGCAGTGCGCCGGCCGCAGCGCGCTGGCCGCGGCGGCCATTGGAGGGTGAACCAACGGCAAAGGAAGACCTTTCTCTCTGTCTCTCTCTCTCACTGTCCACTCTGCCTGTCAAAAAAAAAAAAAAAAAAAAGAATACATAGTACATATAGGGTTCAGAAGCATCCAAGGTTTGAGGCATCTCCTGAGGGTCTCAGGATGTAGCCCCCAGGAGCTAAAAGGGAGACGGCTGCATTAAATTCTCCCCAGCTCTCAGGGGCTTCTCCATAGGGGCTTCTCCTTGCTCCCCAGCCGAGTGCCCTGGCTGTGTGACCAATCATCCAGTTCTCCAAAACCTTCTACCAAGTGTGGAGGCTGTCTGATACTCAGGGCTTCAACTGCACATGGATTCTTTCGCAGGTTACTCTCAGTCCCCCAAGCCGATGGCCAGCTCCTTGAGGGCTTGCGTCATGTTTCCTGCCGTGGTCCTTACTCACAAAGTGGAGGAGCAATTCCCACGTGTGACTGCAAAGTTTCTAAATTCATGGAAAGTCCTTATCAGCCAAAGGAGCAGTCACCTACCACAGATCTGAACAGCAGGACTTGAGGTTTATTGGTTCGCTTCTATCAAATGTCAAGTATAAACCACATCTGCCAAGGGCCCTGACCGGATGGGACTGGCATTTACCAAAAACCAGTGTTTCTCTCTGGTGCTGCACATTTTCTCTACACACTGTACGGAGCGTCTCAGAGACCTGGCAGCCCTGTAATTCTGAGGGAGACCCGCTCACCGCCATCACCTCCGGCACACACAGCCAGAGCTCCGGGAGACGCCAGCGTGGAGACCAGCCTTCCTTTCCACGGGCTGAGCGTCACGGCCCGTGCTGCCCTCATGATGAGAAAGCACCTGTGTGCTCTCAGCACTGCCCCCTGCAGGTGTGCAGCCCCGAGCGCAGCCCTGAGCACTGCTCAGCCTCTCACTGTCTCTGTGATCCCCTGAGCCCTGGGCACCCAGCATGAGAACCAGCAAACCCATTTTGGAGGAGACTCAAGGGCAAGTGACCCCAACTGCATGATCTTCCCGCCTTGAGTTTGTACACACTTCTCTCCTAAAACCCGAGGTCGCTGCACTGCCTGGAGATGATGCGAAATGTCTTCCCACAGGGATCCCAGCTGCGAGTCTCATTCTGAGTGTCACTGTCCTGGGGTTCTTGAGCCTTGTGGCTTTGGCAGGCCTCAGTTTACTCAGCTGTAAAATGGGGCACAGCCCACAGGGCATCTGGCTGTGCTCTGTCCTGGAGACCCCAGATTTCCTACCACAATTCAGTGTAAGGTGATGTCGATGGCAGCACTACTGCTGAGTGGCACCCTGGGAACAAGAAGGCAGGAGGGGCCCGAGTCTGGACAGCCCCTGCCCACACCTTCGCAGGCACCCAGTAGTCCCCAGCAAAACCCACTGCTATGCTGCCGGCCTCCTGACACACAGGACAGAGCCACAGGAAGACACGAGCTTCCCCACCCATGCCTTCTAGAACAAAGCTCTCCCCACCCCACCCCACCCCCGCAACACACACACACCTCCCAGCAAGCACCGCGGGACCCCAGGGTCCCACGGGACCATAACAGGAAGTGTTATGCCATGGGGCCGGAACAGGAAGTGTCAGATCCCACATCAAATGAGGATGCTTTTGACAAGTATTCTCAGCAGCCTCTGAAGGGGGACTCAGTAGGCCACAGTGGTTACGAACCAGGCAAAGTCAGCCCCAAGAAATGCTACAAAACACACCGTTCCTCTACAGCCAAGTCTGGAATGGGGGGGGGGGGCTTCTCCCTTCCCCCTCCCCGATTTCTGCTTTATGCCTCCCCAACGGCACTGGAGGTGTGTTTGCACATTGCATCAAACTCTGCCGCTTGTGACCACAGGCTTGGTGGACACGGTTTCCACAGGGCCTCGAGCAGACAGCAGCTCTGTCCAGCCATTGACAGGGGCACTGTGGGCTCACGGTCAAGGGAAGACCACAGACTGAGCAGGAGGGGAAAGACCGTCGCCCTGCTGACGGGAAAATGCTCACATGATCAGATAGAAGCAGGCGCTTTATACGACAGCAGGAAGTCGTGTTTGGGGATCCCGACTTACAAGGCTTTCCAGGCTACAACAGGATTTATTTTCTCGTCAAGGTAGGCAATGTAGCGAGGCCTGTGTGGGGAGTAGTGCCGAGTGCACCCTCCCCTTTAATGCCCTGATAAATAACTTAGCTGAAACCTACAGGCAGCTGCCCCCTCTGTTGGCCATCAGTTCTGCCGCTGCTAATTTCTTCCTACTTCCAGAACGCTGCCTTTGGCCCTAAAAAGCCATCTCTCTATAGGCATGGCAACATCTTGCCAACCATCATACTCCTCTTGTGTTCTGTTTACCAGAGATGTGCTAATGACAGGGTTTGTGCAGACAGGGTCTGAGGCTGGTGCTGTGGGGACAGCCGGCCCACCCTGCCTCAACAGATGCCCTCCATGGTGGACATTTCAGAGGGTCCACCCTTCCCAACAGAAAAGAAGCTTGGTCAACGGAGTGGCACAAAGGTGGCCTGGTCACATATCTGCTCAAGCGGTATTTACAGATCTGAGCACTTACGTGTCTTAAAGTGATGCTCCCAGCGTGAGCCCTTTGGCCTGTTCCTCTTCCTGCCTTTCTGTGAAAAGCTGTCCAAGGAGCAGGTGCACCCTATCATAAAAAGTTCCAGCCGGTGCCACGGCTCACTAGGCTAATCCTCCACCTTGCAGCGTCGGCACACGGGGTTCTAGTCCCGGTCGGGGCGCCAGATTCTGTCCCGGTTGCCCCTCTTCCAGGCCAGCTCTCTGCTGTGGCCAAGGAGTGCAGTGGAGGATGGCCCAAGTGCTTGGGCCCTGAACCTGCATGGGAGACCAGGAGAAGCACCTGGCTCCTGCCATCGGATCAGCACGGTGCACTGGCCGCAGCGCGCCGGCCGCGGCGGCCATTGCAGGGTGAACCAACGGCAAAGGAAGACCTTTCTCTCTCTCTCTCTCTCTCACTGTCCACTCTGTCAAAAAAAAAAAAAAAAAAAAAAAAAAAAAAGCATGGAGGAGATTTCCATTTACTGGCGTGGAAAAAAAAAAAAAAGTTCCAGAAGCTCAGACCCACTCTGTGTGCCAGCGTCTGGCTCCCAAGGACCACCTCCGGCACACGGCAGCACACGGGAGATGCTCAACCACCATTCACAGGGCCGACGGAAGTGGTGGGGGAGATGCCGGCAAACCGACAACAGTGACGGATGGGACCGGGAACAGAGCCGTGATGGGCTCAGCCGGAACACACACTGTACATTGTGCTATGAGGCTGGGACAGTACCCCGGATGATAATGTGCTGTTATGTTTATTTATTTATTTATTTGACAGGCAGAGTGGATAGTGAGAGAGAGATACAGAGAGAAAGGTCTTCCTTTGCCGTTGGTTCACCCTCCAATGGCCGCCACGGCTGGCGCGCTGCAGCCGGCGCACCGCGCTGATCTGATGGCAGGAGCCAGGTGCTTCTCCTGGTCTCCTATGCGGGTGCAGGGCCCAAGCACTTGGGCCATCCTCCGCTGCCTTCCCCGGCCATAGCAGAGAGCTGGCCTGGAAGAGGGGCAACCGGGACAGAATCCGGCGCCCCGACCGGGACTAGAACCCGGTGTGCTGGCGCCGCTAGGCGGAGGATTAGCCTATTGAGCCGTGGCGCCAGCCGTGCTGTTATTTTTAAATGCAAGGAGTTCAAGGTTAACTAGGGTGAATTAGCCCTGATGCAAAACAGAATGACGTGCTAGCACCTGCCAGGACATCGTGGACTAAACGTGGGGTTGTGTGTGACGCGAGTTCACCCTGCCCCGGCTACATCGGCAGGCGTGGGCAGTGTCCCCACCAAGGGATTCCCATGAGGAAACCCTGAGGACAGCCTCGGCTTCTGGCGCAGAACACGCAAGTTTCACACGAGAGGTGCACATCTGGCAGCCATGGACTAAAGAAACACCTTATTAGCTGTCACTTCAGCATCTCGGTGGGTTAAACCTGCAGGCTGCCCGAGCCGGCCAAGAGAGCCAGGTCAGTGGGGCTGCCACAGGCTCAGATCATTCTTCCTGAGACCCGCCCAGACCCAAAGCCAGGACACTGGGCAGAGCAGGTGCAGAAGGAACAGCTGGCGTCACTGACAATCACACAGCGCAGGGCCCCCGGGGTGTCACGGGCTGTGTGCCTGTCCTTCTCACCAGTGGGGAAGAGCCCATGATGGCCTTGACGTGACCGCGGCCGTCGCCCGAGGCTGGCCAAGCCCCAGCGAGGAGGACCCTCTGGTCACCAAGCACTCACGACATCATTCTTCCTCTCTTTCTGTCAGCATCTGCATACAAAGCTGTTTCTGACATGACAGGCCCGCGCGTGAGGTCCTTGCAGCTCTATCCCTGTGTAGTGCCGCCGCAGCTCCGCGCTACGGAGCAGCAGCTGGAAGAGTGATCCGGAGTCCCCTCCGGAATTCAAACGGGGGTAACCTTCACAGCCGCCTAGGACTCTCCCGGGAGGTCTCTCCTCCAAGGCATTCCCAAACACACTAATTAAGGCAAATGTAATCAGTCCGGAGAGTAAACAACCTCCACGCATGACAATCCCTGGCCCAAGGACAGGCTTCCGAGAGAGCCCCCAGGGGTTCCCCTTCCACAGCCTACCCAGGGGTCCTCTGCTCTGCTGTTTGGAAAAATCAGCACTCTGCATGGATAACGGACCTCCCCTGCAGTTGTAGTGGGTGCCCCACCCTCCTTCCTCCCCCTCCCCCCTCCCCCCCAGGTCTCTTGCCCCAGGGCTGTCTCCCCAAGGCAGGCAGGCACCCCCTCACCCTGCAGATAAGCAATTGCATTATGGGGAAACACCTCCCATGTCCTGGGGGCTGGCTGAGCCAGGAACTCAAAGCCCCGCCCACTCTGGCATCCCAGACCTCATAGGTTTCCATACCCCTGGCTGTCTCAAGGACCAGACTTCTGAATTCTGCCATCTTCCCAGGGCTCCCCTTCTGGAAATAGCAAATAGCACCTTACTGATCTTGTTTCAAAATAAACCCTGAAGATGTCAAAAGAGGGACTGGTGTTGTAGCAGGGAGGGTTAAGTTTCTGCACCACAAGGCTGGCATTCCTTATCGGAGCACTGGTTAAAGAGCCAGTTGCTCTGCTTCCAATCCAGCTCCTTGCTAATGCACCTGAGAAAGCAGTGGAAGATGGCCCAAGTATCTGGGCCTCTGCCACCCACATGGGAGACGTGGATGGAGTTCCTGGTCTCTTGACTTGGCCTGGCCCAATGTGGCTGCTGCAGCCATTTGGGGAGTGAATCAGTGGATGGAAGATCTCTTTTCTCTCACTCTCTCTCTCCCCATTCCCCATACCCTGTCACTCTACCATTCAGAAACACAAGTCAACAGAGGCCTCTAACAAGGGGGCTATGGCCCAGTTACACAGAGAGCTTCTATTTCATTACTTTGTGCTTTGATATTGACATTAAGCATAAGACAAGTCCTCAACAAGTTCCTGGAAAGTGTGTTTTGAGAACAACTATGCACAGATTTCAAAATTTAAGTTCATCTTTTAACTCCATTTTCCCATGAACTTTATGACGTACTCTAGTATGCAGGTATGGGTCATTGAGACATCTTCAAAGCATATTTCTGGCTACTCCAAGAGTAACCAATTAAATCCCAGAGCTGTAAGGCACGCTAGACATTGGAGAATCGCAGCTGCTGCTGCTGGGCTGATGTGCCACAGTGGGTTAAGCCACCACCTACAAGGCCACCATCCCATATGAGAACTGGTTCCAGTCCTGGCTGCTCCACTTCCAATTCAGGTCCTTGCTAATGCACCTGGGAGGCAGTGGGTGATGACTCAAGAACTTAGGTCCCTGCCACTGATGTGGGGGACCAGACTGAATTCTGGGCTCCCAGCTTCAGCCTGGTTCAGCCCTGTCTGTGGCAGGCATTGGAGAATGAACCAGCAGATGGAAGATCTCTCTCCATATCTTTCCCTTTCCCTCTCTCTCACCCTTCCCCTCCCCTCCCCTCCCCTCCCCTCCCCTCCCCTCCCTTCTCCTCTCTCCGTGTTAAATAAAAATGAAAATAAACGAACTGGTGTTGTGGATCAGTGGGTTAAGCTTCTGCCTGCTATGCTGGCATCCCATATGAGCACCAGTTAAGAGTTCAGTTTCTCTGCTAATGTGCTTGGGCCCCGGCCACCCACATGGGAGACCCAGATAGTGTTCCTGGCTCCTGGCTTTGGCCTGGCCCAGCCCTGGCCATTTCAGACATCTGAGGCATGAACCAGTGGATGTAAGATCTCTCTCTCCCTCTAACTCTGCCCTTTCAAATAAATCTAAAAGAACCATGCACCTGCTGGTTCCCTGTGTTCCTGCTGTCACTCAGTATGGCAGAGCAGGGAGCACGGATCCAGCTATGCTTGGTACAGTGTCTACAGCCTTGGGGTTGAGGGAGTTTGTTACCTGTAGTCCTTAAAGGAGTCACTTTGGGAGGTGGGGGTGAATAGTGAAGATAGATTCTTCTAAGGGGAGGATTGGCTCAGGGAAAGCATCATGTCATAGCTGCTGCTCCCCCCACCCTGCGCCTGCCAGCTTACCTTGAGGGAGGAAGAGGGTGGGTAAGTGTCTTTAGGAGAGAGAAAACACAGAGATGGGAACGCCAGGGTCACAGGGAGGGGAGGTCCCACCCTGCTGACACTGCCTGAGAGGGGCACAGAAGGTAGCGCACGCGGTGGCCTCCCCCACTGTGAGCGGACCCCCCCACCAGCACCTGTGTGGTAGGACCACGCTGCTCTTACCACTTTGTAATTTCTTTGCAACTTTGTCAAACTTGTGTGGCCACAGCCAGCCTCCTTCTATCATCCCCACCTTTGCTGAGGTGACTGGAGCTGGCACAGGCTGCAGCCTGCCTTGATCCACTTTGATATACTGAGATAGAAGTTGATCTGGTCTAGAAAGACAAATGCACAGAGTAAATAAACATGGCCTCAGGCCGACTCACAAGTCCAGAACCAAAAGGCTCATCCCTCAGCAAGTTCTCACTCTAACCCAGTGTTTTGCCACTTTCTTGTCATTATTAATTCCCTAAGGAAACTCTGGGCTTCTTCCCCTAATAGCCTCCACCCATGAAATTTTAATTCCACACGAACACTGTGCATCTCCTTATGTCCTGCGGTCCTTTGGAGAGTATGAACCATTGGAACATCTGGCACCAACTTTCTCTCTCTTGGAGGTGAATGCAAAGGCTCTCCCAGTGTCTGTCCCAGCTCCCAGGAGCTTCCCAAAAGGGTGTGGTCCACGGCTCAAGCAAGACTTCTTGCTCCTTGCCTGGAAAGCTGGTGCCTTGCACAGGTCAAAGTGAGAACAGGCTCCTCTAATCTCACTAGTTCAACTCTCCAGTCTCATCTTTACTCCAGGGCAAAGCGAGCCTTCCTCTGAGACCCCGTGCGGCGGTGGAGTTACTGGAGCAGGCCTGAGACCAGGCAGGTGCACAGGATGAGGAATGACTTTGTCACTGTGTCCACTTGTTTCTGAATCACGTTATTGTTCAGCGGTCCTACTTGAAATGCTACTATATACTGATAATGTTACTATATACTGATAATACTGATAAATATTCACTTTATTTTTATGGTCATAGAATATTTTAACAAAGAAGTAATTCCTAACATTTTAAAATCCACATACTATTCATTTTCCAGAGTATTCCCAGCCTATCACTTAAAGTTACTAAATCAACCAACCTTCCATTAACCACAGTGTAGGGAGTAAGTTATAATCAAATGGTCTTATCTCTGAGAACTATTTATAAATCTGTCTTTCCCTATTTTTTTAAAGATTTACTTTTTATTTGAAAGGCAGAGTTAGAGAGAGAGAGAGAGAGAGAGCGCTTCCATCTGCTGTTTCACTCCCCAAATGGCCATAATGGCCAGGGCAGGGCCAGGCTGAAGCCAGGAGCCTGGAGCTTCATCCGGGTCTCCCACGTGGGTGCAGGGGCCCAAGCACTTGGGCCATCTTCTACTGCTTTCCCAGGCACATTAGCAGGGAGCCGGACCAGAGGTGGAGCAGCTGGGTCTCAAATCAGTGCCCATATGGGATGCTGGCACCGCAGGCAGAGGCTTAACTTGCTAAACCGCAATGCAGGTCCCTTTTTCCTACTTTTAATCATTTCAATAGTAATTTCAATGATTGAAAAGTACATGTGATGCCTTTATAATAACATGTTGATGTACGGTCATGGAGTTGAAGGTCATCTTCTGAGTATTAACTTTCACTGCAGGACACTCACAGACACATGGGAATAACAAGACATTGAACTCAATCCATATTCAGTTGAGAGTGGGGCAGGCAACCAAATCTCAGTGAACGCTTATTTTTCTGGTTATTTAAAAGCATTTCCAATTACGGGTTCCACTTATTTGGATTCATCTGGGAGTGATTTCCACGTCACAATGGGATATACATCACACAGGATGTCTTAAGTCAACCTTTAAGGTATAATGAATATAACACAGATGACCATATTGTTTCTCATAAACCTTCCCTAAAGAACAGTTAACAATTTTGTGATCAGTTGAACTAAATCCTCAGGTACTAGATCCCCTGGACTTTTGTATATAAGCAGAAGATAGCCAAAGTATTTTTGCCAACAGTAGAGAGATTTAAAGGAAATCATTAGGGTGGGAAATTGGTGCAACAGTAAAGCTGTCACTTGAGATGCCCATGTGTCATGTCATTTGCTTTGGTTTGAGACCCAGTGCCACATCCAATCCGCTTCCTGCTAACGGCTCAAATAGTGGGGTTCCTGTCACCCTATTGAGATCTGTGCTCTCAGCTTTCATCTGGCCCAGCTCAGGTTGTTGTAGGCATTTAGAGAGTGAACCAGCAAATGAAGATATCTCATGGATATTTGGGTGTGGGGTGAAGTTCTTAACATGGACAGATGGATGAATGGGTGGTTGGACGAATGATGGATGGGGGATGAACGGATGGATGGGTGTATAAATGGATGGATGGACGATGGGTAGCTACGCGGGTAGATGGACGGATGGATGGATGGGAGGATAATACAGAAATGCATGGATAAGCAGATGGGTAGATAATAGAGAAATACATGTGTAGATGGCCTATATTGATGCAAACGTGTAAGTTTTTTTTTTTTTTCAAATACTGGTGTAAGAAATCTTCTGAGTTAACTCTTCTCATCCAGTGGATTACCCACTTGTACTTTTCTCACTATCAACTTAAGAGAAACAAAGGGCTCCTACAGGTCTCAAACTTACCAAACAAAACCAGAATAATTTAGGAGACTTACTGCATCTGGTTGAGCGAAAATTTGAGGCAAAGTAAGAACAAAAAGATTTCTTTATACACAGTGCAAGTTTTTTTGAATGAATATTTAAATCAGTCCCTCAATTAACCTTCAGACTCAGGCCCTAGAGATCAGGCTCAGCCCTGCAGCTGGCCTCAAGTGAGTACAAGTGACGATCCTAGGATGGTGCTGAGTGGCCTAACCGCATAAGTCAAGCATAAAGCAACCCCTTTGGCAATGCCCTCATGTTAGAGATGAATAAACTGAAACCCCAGAGCTTTAGGGACTAGCCCCAAATAGTCCAGTTTTTTTTTTTTTTTTTAAACAGGCAGAGTTAGACACTGAGAGAGAGAGACAGAGAAAGATCTTCCTCCTGTTGGTTCACTCCCTAAATGGCTGCCATGGCCAGCGCGCTGCGCTGATCCGAAGCCAGGAGCCAGGTGCTTCTCCTGGTCTCCCATGGGGTGCAGGGCCCAAGCACCTGGGCCATCCTCCACTGCACTCCCTGGCCACAGCAGAGAGCTGGCCTGGAAGAGGGGCAACCGGGACAGAATCCAGCGCCCCAACCGGGACCAGAACCCAGGGTATCGGCGACGCAGACGGAGGATTGGCCTAATGAACCATGGCGCTGGCCCCCAAATAGTCTAGTTTTAATATGAATTAATGCTTGAGTCTCAGTTGAGAGCTTTTCATAAAAACACCGATAATCGTAAAACCCACACACTGGCACTCACCAATCCATTTCCAACTTTGTTATGGACTGAGAACCACATAGTTGATGTTTTCTTTCTCTAGAATTAGAACTGACTCTGAGGTCTTTCCTGGGTCCACCGGCTTCCCCCCCATTCTTGTTCATTAACTTCCCATGCCACTGGGAGAGCCTGTAGTGTTTTTTTTAAGATTTATTTGAAAGTCAGAGTTACACAGAGAGAGAAGGAGAAGCAGAGAGAGACAGAGAGAGAGAGAGAGAGAGAGAGGTCTTCCATCCACTGCTTCACTCCCCAATTGGCCGCAGTGGGTGGAGCTGTGTTGATCCAAAGCCAGGAGCCAGGAGCTTCTTCCTGGTCTCCCACGTGGGTGCAGGGGCCCAACGACTTGGGCCATCTTCTACTGCTTTCCCAGGCCATAGCAGAGAGCTAGATTGGAAGTGGAGCAGCCAGGTCTTGAACTGGCACCCATATGGGATGCCAGCACTTCAGGCCAGGACATTAACCCACTGGGCCACAGCGCCGGCCCTGGGAACCTGTAGTTTGTACCGACCTAATTCAAGCTACCAACAGAAAACCAACAAGTGAGGTCCAGTCTGGATGCCACAGAACGGCCCGTGCAAGTCTTCTCCTGTCTATGTCACATACAGAGGGGTTGCCTGGACCATCAAACTCCAGAAGTCCGTGAAGATGCAAACAATGCATACTTCTCTGTTCCTGAAACTCATTTGCTGTCGCATACGCCTGCCTCCAAACACTAGGCAATAACTTGCCAAAATGTCAAATTTTAGGGCTTACAGAGGAGGAAGGACAACAGAAGAACCAAGTCCTGTGTGAATGTGTGCGCTAATAAGGGCTGACCAAGTTACAGCAAGATAATTTAACATTATCACAAGCATTAACCAACACATAATTACTGATGATGCTTTATCTTCTTAAAGCGCTGAGCACTGGCAATACTGGGCAGATTGTATCTTACTTGCAATTGCTTTGTGCATCTGTGTGATTTGGGAATTCCTTTCTGTAGCTGGGGGATGCTGTGCCCGGCACTCTTTTCTTCTCATGGAGTATGTGGAATAAAGTAGATTATTCCGTTTGTATGCCTCACCTTGGAACTGTGAAAGATTGGCTTAGTTTTTCACTCTCACCACGATCTATTCTCTCTCTCGGACAACTGCGGGGTGCTGTGAGCATCCCAAGGAACCCGCTGTTGCATCCGTACGGAGGTGGGCACCACATCTGAGCAGGAACACCGGAAAGCCCTTCTCTCCCGAAGCCGTATTTCTATCGACTCTCACGGTGCCTAATGAATGAAGCTAACAGATGATTGAATGACCAGTGGCAAATACCTATAAGGTGGGACTGAGGCTTCTTCTTGGAGGCTCAGAGGCCTGGCCCAGGTGCCTTTCAGGGCTAACATGACAGGCAGCAAAGGCAGAGGAGCCTCTGTCTTCCCCCACTCCTCTCCTGCCATTGGATGGGGGGTAGGGGGTGGTCTTCACCCATGTAGACAACGGGTCCACTAGGTTCTGAGGCTCACTCTAGTCTGTCTCTCTGGATCCCTGGGCTGCTTAATCCTAAAGTCCTTGTGTGGCCTTCAGATACCTCCAGTTTGCAATCCCCAAGGTAACTGAGCAGAGCTTGTAGGCCAGCATTGAGCAGAGACGGAGAACCACTGGCAGCACTTCTGTCTTGCGCTGCAAGATCCAGTTCTCTTCCTCCCCGGTCCTTGATGGATCCTGAATAACACAGCCTGGCCCACCTGCTCCAAAGCCTTGCTGAAATTAGCATCCCTTCTCTGTCTCTGGCTTAAGAGAGACATTCAAAGACTGAAAAGTGATCTGTGCTTTGTTCTGATAAGAAAACTAAGAAGCTAATAATGGCATCTAGCATTGACACCCCATGCCATGAATGAAGCGCGCATTTTGTTTCAATATACATCTAGGTTTCTCACCTGTGTCCACAGTTCTTGGTTTAAGTAATTTTATTATGCTAATAATATTTTCTATATAGGAAGCTGCCCTTCCCTGAGTGATGTGTTAGAGCATTCCCACAGCACTCACTCAGTCCTCACTGGGACTGTGCAACATGGGCACGATGGCCTCTAGGCCGCAGATGAAAAGGCTGAGACACCGTAGCCTAAGTAAGGTGTCAAAGTCTTTTTTTTTTTTTATTTGACAGATAGAGGTAGACAGTGAGAGAGAGAGACAGAGAGAAAGGTCTTCCTTCTGTTGGTTCACCCCCCAAATGGCTGCTACGGCAGGAGCTATGCCGATCCGAAGCCAGGAGCTTCCTCCCAGTCTCCCTTCAGGGCCCAAGCACTTGGGCCATCCTCTGCTGCGCTCCTAGGCCACAGCAGAGAGCTAGACTGGAAGAGGAGCAACCGGAACTAGTACCCGGTGCCCCAACTGGGACTAGAACTCGGGGTTCTGGCGCCGCAGGCAGAAGATTAGCCAAGTGAGCCACGGCACCAGCCAAGTGTCAATGTCTTTAGCAATCTGAAAAAACCTTCTTTGAATCCAAAGCCGACTCACTCATCTGCCCACTCACTCAACAATGAACACCTGTTCTGGGCCAGACAGATTCACAGCACTGAGCAATGCAGACCCCATTCCCGTCTTCAAGCAGCATATAGATTGGGAAAAGTAGAGATGACAACAGTCACAGAGGAAAATTATCACTACAAGAACCCACAAAGTCTCTTAAGGAGTCCCTGATTACTGGACTACCCAATTCTACACACAATGGCTGCATGTACCCAACGCTTCATGCTAGACGTGTATTTTAAAGTCTAGGAAAAAAAAGAGCGAGTGGCTTATTTTTACCAGTCTGAGATCACTAGGGGTAGTTGTTAGTGTGGTTTTCTTCCTAAGCACAATAGAAGCAATGCCAGGGCGACTGTAGGAGCCAACAGGTGCCAAGCGCTTCCACACCAGGCACTGGCCTATGCGCTCTGCTCTTCAGAGTGGCCACAACCTTGCCACCAGTCTCGGGATAAGCTCCATAATTCACGGGGCCCCTTGCTGAAGAATTATCAGCATCTAGAGATGGACACAGGAGAGCGCGGACCTGGGTGGGGCTCCCGAGAGCAGGTCCCACACTGCTCACAGAGGCCGTTCCCTGGCTTCTCTCTGTGCAGCAGGTAGGGAAACCGAGGCTTTGGAAGGCAAGGGACTCACTCCCCTCCCGCCTGCTGACGTCACTCCACACTAGGAATGGAGGTTCCATCTGTACTTCAAATACTAAAATCTTTAACCAGAGCATGGGGTTTACCTAGCATGAGAAAACAGCCCCTTGCGCTTGGGCAGAATGATGGCTTCCAAACCCCCAGTGGCTCTTCCCTGCTGTCTCATCTTCTATCTACAGACAGCACTGGGGTAGTTCTGACATGCTGTCACATTCCCGGGATGCTCCTTATCTGTAAGGAAAACCAGGCATAGCTGTCTCCAGCCACCAGACTGCACCTTTGTGATCTTCCATGACACACAGACAGGACACTGCGGCCAAACCCCGCACTCCTACTCCAACGGGAAGGATTTCATAATATCAGGCCTGCCCATCTCCGCCTACCCCAGGTGGCCTCACTTAGCAAACCCTGGGCACAGGCGGGACAGTGACACTACCAGTGAGAGTGAGTGTGCAGGCAGCAGGTGCAAAGGGCAGCCGCCAAGTCTTTCTTCCAGGCACCGGGGTCCTCCTGTGCTTGGCTTTGAGTAACAATGTACATTTGTCCCACGCATGATCTCTGCCGCCGTTAATCTGTGAGGCCCTGTCACGCACACCAAGTTATCCAGGGCTTTGTCATCTTTAGGGCCACAGAGAAAACCAAAGAAGTCACCAGTCTCCCAATTCCTGCTTCCTGTTTAATGTCTTCACCAGTCCCGTCGGCCCAGCGACGCAGACAGATAAGACCCGGCTCAAATATTCACAATTCTTCCCTGCCCCCAGGAAACAGAGGCATTATCTCCCAAAGCCCACTACCTCCCAGGGACCCTGTCTCTTGCTAAGAGGGCGGTGCACGAGGGTGGGCACAGGGAGGCTCAGGTGGGAGCATAGTGGGGACCTTAATGAAACCCGTCAGGGTGAAGAATCCCCACGCCTGCAGCTCCAGGAACCGTCTTGAAGACCAAGAACCCTGTATCCATCAATTCAGTAAGCCCCGCAGATGAGACGCTGAATGCGTCTCGCATCCTGAGGGCGCGGGAAGATGGATCCCAGAATGAACCCCTGGGCTGATGCAGCGCTTCCCAGCTCGTCTGCAAGAATGACGCTGGGCCCATCTCACTGTGGGCGCAAGGGCTCTTGGGAATGCTTTTTTGTTGGTGGTGTTGGTGTTGTTCCTCCCAGTGCTGCAGCTGCCCACCTGACCAAAATACCAGGGAGAGCCGCCCAAGCATCAATCAGCCCTGCCTGGGACAGCCGTGATTAGATTATAAAACCATAACTGTGGTCGTTGTACGTCTGCCGGCATAATTACATCAGCATGCTAATGCTGTTTTAATGGTCTCTAATGATGTAATAAGAAATAATGGAATTTATTTGACAGCTACATAACCATTAACAAAACATATTAAGCATAACTAGTACTTCCATAAAAATGCAGGCCGTGTCTGCGTGCGCAGGCACACATGTGCCCTCTTGCTTTCCTGGAACAATGAACGGCTATGGGGACGTGCTCTTCAATGCAGTGTCGAGTGATGACGGACGGGCCTGCTGGTCATGAGTGGCTCCCTCCCGGAGACACCCTGTGTCATCGCGTCAGCCAGTGCCCGAGTCAGTCTGTAGAGCTGGGAGCATTTGCCGGGTGGGTGCCCGCTGCTCTAAGGCTGGGGGTGTGCACAGAGGCCCACACACTAATCCAAGAGCCAGGATGGGGAGCAGAGCACTAGGGACCGGCAAAGGTCAGACTTCAGCTCTGGCTCAGGGACGAGAACCAGAAGAGTAGCAGGGCGGGTGAAAGATCCCAGCCAGGCACAGCCGTGGGGAGGACACCCACCTGGGACGCGAAGCCCCTCAGGGACAGAATGGTAGTGCTCAGACCTCACTCACGGGGAAGCTCAGGCCCACCCAAGCCCGTCCCCGGTCACGGAAGGGGCTCTGTGTGGGAGGGGTGAGCCCAGGTAAGGAGCAGGGGGAGGCGAGGTGAGCCCTGTGCCTATACGTACTGCCTGGTTTTCTGCCATCACAACCCCTCCCTCCCTGTGGCTGGCTCTGGTTAATCTGCCCTTTTGATGAGATTCTCTTTAAAGGTTAGTGGGATTATCCAATACGGAGATGAGGCTTATCGGGAAGGAATGGGAGAAATGAGGTGCAGCCCCAGGTGAGGCTGGGGAGGATGGAGAGGAAGCAGCCAGGCCCTGCGGGTCCCACGGAACACTGGCGGAGAAGACGGGCAGGTGACGGCGCCCAGGGGCTGGGTCCAGGGGAAGCCACGCTTCTCGGCCTTGAACACCCAAACAGTTTAAAAGACAGTATGTCAATGAAGGCCATGCAGCATTTCAAAGCAGTCCAATCTCTTGTCTGAGAAAGTCCCATTTCCATGCTCTAAGCCAGGCGGGTGCACCTGTTAGCTCAGGGAGTGCTGTGGTGGTGAGCATGGACCAGAATGCACCTGGCCCCCGTGTGCCTCCAGCCTGGAGTTCGGCTGGGGCCCACTGCACGTCCCGACTACGCCGTGGGTTCTGAGTCCTGCCCCATCCCCAGGTGACTTACCATCTCTAGAAGCAATGTAAGAGGACAGAGGGGGAACAGGGGTGCAGCCTGGACCCCAGTCAGCCCTGGGGCTCCCATGAGCTGCTGCCAGCAACCTTGCTGCTGGCCCTGGTCTTATCCCCAGAATAAAGCAGCTCCTCTCTCAGGCCCCAGGTCCCCACTGGCACTGTCTCAGCAGCACGCACCCTGGCAGGGAGACGGCCCCCGCCCCGGGCAGGCGCTCATTCTGGAGTCAGATGCAAACAGCCTGCGGTTCATAACCAACCTCAGTGTAGGCAGAGGGAATCCCTGGGAAACACAAAGACTCCATGCACCCGCATTCCATTTGCAACACAATCACCACGGGAGGGTTTTGCTGAAGGAAAATAATGAAAATTCAATGACTGCAGTCCCGAGTGGGCCTGCGGAAGTTTGCTTCCAAGGCTGCTCCGTGTGATTACCTTCCTTTTGTTCATGGTCTTAATAATGTGCCTGCGCTGTAACAGCCCCTCCCGCTGCTCAGGGCCGGGCGTGCGAGGGCCTCCCTGCGCCTGCAGCCCTGCCTGCTGTCCACTGACCTCTGGTTTCTGCCGCGACACGCTGACCTGCGCTAAGCATGCACCCATGCACTCGTTCATGGATCCGCCAGCAGCACAGGCCTTGGCGGCAGCAGCAGGTGCAACGGCCTAGGCTGTGGAAGCCTTGTCCTTACCCGCTGTGTCTGATGCAGCTGGTGGGGGCTGCTTTGGGAGCACCAGGCCTTCACTGTCAGCCTCTCGTTCTGTCTATTAACACGCGCTGATCTGTAGCTGCTGTGCACGGCACTGCGAGCGTGCAGTGAGAGGCGAGAGACACAGACCACGGGGCAGGACTCAGAACCCACGGTCTGAGTCTTTGCTGTGGTGCAAAGGAGGCCCGACGGGCCCATGAGAACCCCGACACTGGGTCAGCACCTGACACTGCCCCGCGCCCTGAGAGTCAGGCCCCAAGGGCATCTGACGGGAAGTGACTGGGCTGTGGTCAGGCTCAAGAGCCCTCCTTCTCCTCTGAAGTCAATGAGCAAGTCACTGCCCACTCACGGTCCCTAACTAAGTATCCCCTTCGGCCACGTCTCACCTGGAGCTGCACTCCCTCTGCCCCACTGCGGCCACCTCCTACCCGTCCCCATCTCTCACCTGGGTCTCGCCACGCCCTCTGCCCTGCAGTCCTGCCTTACCCAGGCTGCATCAGGACTGCTCTTCCCAGCACAAATGGACCATCTCACTACGTCCCCCTCGCTGGGGCCTTATCATCTGTGTAAAGCTTCTGTCTCCCTGCTGGGCGCCCCTCACCTCTGCTGCCCACCTGAGAACACAGGTGCAGGAAACCCCTGCAGGTCCTGAATCCGGGGACGCTTCCGGCTCCTCCGTGGGCATCCCCTTTAAAGTGGTGTCGTTGCGTTTCGTGCAAGGTGGGGGCCACCACCAGCGCCCCAGGGCACGCGACGTGCCTCTCTGTGGGACAACTCTATGTGCCATTTGGATCCCTACTTCTAGAAGCTTCCAGCCCCCCGCCTGGGCCAAATGCTTCCTCATACACATCCCGAGTGCTCTAGATTCCCTTTTCCTGACGAATGCTAAGATTTGAAGCAAGGACATTGAGTTCTGACCTGCACAGCCTGGCCTCAGCAGGTGCTCAATGAGTATTTACTGTGAGGACAGAAGGCCGTGTGGATGGGCACAGTCCTGTACCCCTGCACACAGAGACCAAGAACTCAGACAAGTCTTCTCCTTTGTTTTTTTGTTTGTTTGTTTTTACAGGCAGAGTTAGACAGTGAAAGAGAGAGACAGAGAGAAAGGTCTTCCTTGCGTTGGTTCACCACCCAAATGGCTACTACAGCCAGTGCGCCGCACCAATCCGAAGCCAGGAGCCAGGTGCTTCCTCCTGGTCTCCCATGCGGGTGCAGGGACCCAAGCACTTGGGCCACCCTCCATTGCCTTCCCAGGCCACAGAACTGGCGCCCCAACTGGGACTAGAACCCAGGGTACTGGCGCTGCAGGCAGAGGATTAGCCTAGTGAGCCGAGGCACTGGCCCTCCTTTTGTTCTTTGACAGGCAGAGTGGATAGTGAGAGAGAGAGAGAGACAGAGAGAAAGGTCTTCCTTTGCTGTTGGTTCACCCTCCAATGGCCGCCGCAGCCGGCGCACTGCGCTGATCCGAAGGCAGGAGCCAGGTGCTTCTCCTGGTCTCCCATGGGGTGCAGGGCCCAAGGACTTGGGCCATCCTCCACTGCACTCCCTGGCCACAGCAGAGAGCTGGCCTGGAAGAGGGGCAACCAGGACAGAATCCGGCGCCCCAACCGGGACTAGAACCCGGTGTGCCGGCGCCGCAGGCAGAGGATTAGCCTAGTGAGCCACGGCGCCAGCCCTCCTTCGGTTCTTACACTTCTCTCCAGGTGTGCTGATTTCCCATTGCTCTTCTTTAAATCCCATCTCCAAAGCCAGGCTCTCCCGTGAGAACACGGTGGTCAGCTCACCTCTGCTCACTGACCATGTCCAGCTGTTTCCAAGTTCCATCCACACACACACCCTTCTCAAGTATTTCTACAACTTTCAAGAAATAGGAAAGTGGCCATCCCCCGTGTGCATGCCGTGTGCCGCTGACCCTAAGTCCAGTTCCCTGATGAGACAAGGACACTCTGGAGCTGCAGTCCCAACAGTGGTTCAGGCTCCAATGCCCACCTCCAACCCCACCCCCCTGCACCCTGCTGATGGGGCCATGTATACACAGGGTACTCAATATGTGCTGTTTGCTGCATGAACATCCCCAGAGGGTCTCACTTGTTTGCAGGAAGGCAGGCCTCCTGGATACCGCTGAGCCAGGGTCTCAGCAACGCTCTTCTTTCAAGAGATTGTAATTCTTATAATTAATCGCAGGTTTGGGCTCTATTTAAATAACTTCCCCAAAGCCCACAGGAATTTTCCTTTCATTTCTTTTCTAAACAGTTTCTCTGTGATATAATTAACAAGAACCCCAGGCACACCATCGTCCCACTCGCAAGCCAATTTCCGAGTCCGAACACGACACGGGCAGAGAACGAACCACCGGGCCCGCATCCGTGCTTACTTGATGTCCGCGAAGACGCTGGGCGGCACCTGCAGGAGCCGGGCGATGTCCTCCATCAGTCGCCTCCCCTTCTCCAGGCTCAGGGGGCTGTGGACGGAGAGGAAGAGGCGGGAGGCAGCATTACCAACGGGAGCTCATTAATGCCCGAGAAGCTAAAAGTCCCCAGAGAAGCCCCCTCGGCCCCGCGCCCTGGTGCTGCTCCCTGACACATGCCGCCTCTGCTCTCAGGGGTCTGGGATCAGGTGCTTCTTCGGGAATGATGAATCACCTGAATTTTCCAGCAATGAAACAGACAATACGGTGCAAATGGAATTGTTAGGAAGTGTAATGGGCCTGTGATGCGGCAACCAGCTCATCTCAGCCTTCGATGAAAATATAATAAAGGGAGGTGCGGTGGAGGGAGAAGGGAGAGGGCGAGGCTGGGAGACGGAGCGAGGAGCTGGTGCTGGGAGTCAGGGCCAGTGCACGAAGGAAGCCCCCACCGTGGAGTGGACTCAGCTCTAAGGGAATCAGACCCCAGTGAAAGGATACTTAAATGTCACACATGTAAGGGTAGATGGTGAGTGCAGGTGCACACCCACTAGCAGCCACTCATGGGAACGGGGACGGGTGGTCCAGCAGGACGCTACGGCCCAGGCTCCCGCCAGGCCACGGGACAACAGTACTGCCTTTCTAAGAGACACGGGGCAGGAGCTGTGTGTGATTTGAAGTTCCAGTTACAAATCCTGATTTCCAGTATATGCAACTTCGTCCACCACGAAGCTGCCTGTGAACTCTTATTAGAAATATCACTGATGTCGTAAATAAAAGTGTCAGTTGTTAAATCAGCAACAGGAGTCACTGTGCACTTGCTCCCCATGTAGGACCTCTGTCCTTGATGTGTTGTACTATGAGAATTCATGGTAAAACTTGTTTTCGAACAGTACTTTATACTTTGTGTGTCTGTGTGGGTGCAAACTGTTGAAATCTTTACTTCGTATAGAGTTGGTCTTCTGCATATTGAGTTAATTAATAATGAATCTTAAGAATTCATTTTGGCCGGCGCCGCGGCTCACTAGGCTAATCCTCCGCCTTGTGGCGCCAGCACACCGGGTTCTAGTCCCCGTCAGGGCGCCGGATTCTGTCCCGGTTGTCCCTCTTCCAGGCCAGCTCTCTGCTGTGGCCTGGGAGGGCAGTGGAGGGTGGCCCAAGTGCTTGGACCCTGCACTCCATGGGAGACCAGGATAAGTACCTGGCTCCTGCCATCGGATCAGCATGGTGCGCTGGCCATGGTAGCCATTGGAGTGTGAACCAACGGCAAAGGAAGACCTTTCTCTCTCTCTCTCTCTCACTGTCCACTCTGCCTGTCAAAAAAAAAAAAATTCATTTTGAGAGAGGGAGTAGATTAAGAGATGAGACAGGAGTGGGGGTAGGAGGGGAGGTATGGGGGAAGAACCACTATATTCCTAAATCTTCATCTATGAATTTGTATTATTAAATAAAAGTTTTCTTAGAAACAACTTATCTGCTGGGGCTTGCACTGCGGCATAGCGGGTAAAGCTGCTGCCTGCAGTGCTGGCATCCCATATGAGTGCGGTTCAAGTACCAGCTGCTCCACTTTCCATCCAGCTCTCTGCAATGGCCTGGGAAAGCAGTGGAAGATGGTCCAAGTCCTTGGGCCCCTGCACCCACATGGGAGACCCGGAAGAAGCTCCTGGCTCCTGGCTTTGGATCAGTGCAGCTCCAGCCTTTGTGGCCATCTGGGGAGTGAACCAGCAGATGGAAAACCTCTCTCTCTCTCTCTCTCTCTCTCTCTGTTTCTCCTTCTCTCTCTGTGTAACTCTGACTTTCAAGTAAATAAATAACTCTTTAAAAAATTTATCTGCCAATTTTAAATAAATAAGTGGGGGACTGCAAAAAGCTAAGAAAAATGGAATAAAAGAAATTTATTTGGGGAATGAACCAGCAAATGGGAAAAAAAGAGAAGTATCTTATTATAGTGTTGCAGTCAGGAAACCGTGTTATACACTAGGTTCTCAACCTTGAGGACCATGCATTTGGTCATTCAGCAGCATGTTCTAGAAGGAGACCCACCAACAAAGAGCGGGTCCCTGCCTCACAGAGCTGAATTCTCACGGAGGAAGACAGGGACACAGAAACAGGCTGGGTTGTTAGAGACTGAATGGTGCCCCCCTCCCCGCCCCCCGCCATTCATCTGTTGATGGTTGAGATAACCTGATCTTATTTGAGAAAGAGTTGTCAGGGATGTAATTAGTTAAGGTGCCCCTCATCCAGCATCCCCAGTTTCCTTATCAAAAAGGGGAAATTTGGACACAGTGATCGATGTGGACGGAGGGAGACGAAATGGCAGCACAAGAAGAGCTCATACAAGCCAAGGACCATCCCAGGCCACCAACAGCTGGCAGGCAAGTATGGCCAGGATCTGTGATAGGCAGGAAGTTAGAGATTAGCCTCTGTGTGTGAGAAGGGCCTAAGGAGACTTCTACAGCAGCCCAGCATCTGCACCCAGCATCTGCATTTCAAAGTCACCCTGCTAACCTTCCAAGTGGTCCCGCCCCTTCTGTCTGATAGACATCTTTCCTCTAAGGTGGGCACCCTAGAGAGAGGCCCCAAACCAGCAAGGCTTCCCTCCTCGGACAACCTCAGTGGTAAACATGGAGAGGAATTTTTTTGTATTTTCACCCAACAAGCCTTTTCACCAGGGCTCCCCAGCCTTTGTCCTGGAAGAGAAGGGGAGGGGGTAAAGAGACTCCCTTAAGAGCTGGGAGTCCAAACAGACTGCGTGCTCAGCTCTCTGCCTCTCTGCTGGCCTGCCCAGGTGTGTTCTCTCCATCCAACCATGTGACCTCGCTCTCCCCCAGCCCCAGTGACTGGGCGCCCTCTCTCTCTGTCCCTTCCGTTCTGACGGATGCCCTATCCCCAGTAAAGCCTTATCACTCCGCTCTCTGTCTCAGGAGGAAGAACTGACCTAGGAACCACTTGGCGAGCATTTGTTGCCTGGGAGGCCTCAGTCTGAAGACACAGGAGCCAGCAACCCTAGGGCTGTGGTTGGACGGGGGAGGCAGTGGCCCTGCGAGAACCGCTTCTAGGATTTCTCACCCCACTGCTGCAATGCCCCCGGAAAGTGTGGCTCAGAGAGGTCCCTAATTAGCCCAGAGTCACCCAGCTCATCTGGGACACTCTGCCCTGAGATCCCGCCCACCTCCTTGCTCCACCCCATGCGGCTGGCAAGAGCTTTATCAGCTCCAGGGAAGAACTGGGAGCTCGAGTTTTGCACTGAGACACCTCCCAGGCTTGCTTGCTTTTTGGACCTCACCCGGGTCATGATTCCAGAACCTCCCTGCAGCCCTCAAGGTGTTAACACTAAGAGGCAAGAACACAAATGCCCAGCCTCCCCGGTCCTCCCTGGGGTCAGCCACCCCTTTCCCCTCTGTGCCCTCTTCCCCAGCCCAGAGCACCCAGGGCTGGGAAATTCTCCACCAAGGAGGGACAAGACCCCAGCCTCCCAAAACACACAGCTCCAGGGGGGCAGCCATCAGTGGCACTCCGGCCGTGGGCTGACCACGCCCCCTGTCCAGACAGTGTTCAAGCGATGAATCCTTGATAGAAGGACTCGGTTGTATCCATTTTGCGTTTTTTAAAATAGGTGTGCTGGGACCAACACTGTGGCGCAGTAGGTTAAGCCTCTGCCTGCAGTGCTGGCATTCCATATGGGTCCCGGTTCAAATCCTGGCTGCTCCTCTTCCAACCCAGCTCTCTGCTATGGCCTGGGAAAGCAGTGGAAGATGACCCATGTCCTTGGGTCCCTGTGCCCCTGTGGGAGACCTGAAAGAAGCCCCTGGCTCCTGGCTTTGGATCAGCCCATCTCCAGCCATTGTGGCCATTTGGGGATTGAACCAGCAGAAGGAAAATCTCTCTCTCTGACTCTCCCTCTCTCTGTCTATAATTCTGCCTCTCAAATAAATAAATAAATCTTTTTTTTGACAGGCAGAGTGGACAGTGAGAGAGAGAGAGACAGAGAGAAAGGTCTTCCTTTTGCCGTTGGTTCACCCTCCAATGGCCGCCGTGGCTGGCGCACCGTGCTGATCCGATGGCAGGAGCCAGGTGCTTCTCCTGGTCTCCCATGGGGTGCAGGGCCCAAGCACTTGGGCCATCCTCCACTGCACTCCCTGGCCACAGCAGAGAGCTGGCCTGGAAGAGGGGCAACAGGGACAGAATCCGGCGCCCCGACCGGGCCTCGAACCCAGTGTGCTGGCGCCGCAAGGTGGAAGATTAGCCTAGTGAGCCGTGGCGCCGGCTACAAATAAATCTTTTTTTAAAAAAGATGTGTGGTTTTCATGGGGAAGGGTTCCTTTGTGACCCATCTCCCCATGTCCTAACCCAAAATGTTGTCCCTCACGAGTGAAACGTGCTTTCTTTCCCCAGCGAGTACATCATCTCGCAGAGCTGCAGGAGAGTCCAGCTGGGACTTCTCTGTCCTCACTGCCATTTCCTGCATCTCTCCCAAGTCGTAGTTTGCCGCTTCTTTTTCTCAGCCAGCTGCATCCAAATCAAGCCTGCTGGGAGCCTGAGCCCTTGCCATCCCCCCCTGCCCTCCATGGCCAGCCAGGGCTTTGCACGCAGGGTCCAGGCTGCAGGCAGCTTTGGAAGCTCTGGGGTCATCATTGCACAGCTGCTTGGGGGAAAGGTTCTGTTCTAATCCAAGCATCAGCACTGTACACAAGAAGGATACTGTAGCACACGGCTGCACAGGGCAGCACAGCTCCAGACACAGAACGAGAGAAAGCCCAGGGTTACCAAAACAGCAGGCAGGGGCGTCAGGAAGAAGGTGTGTTACCGTCTGAACAGGATTTTCCTCCACAAACTCATGTACACAACGAACCCCTGAAGTTTCACACTAATAGTTTACGCCCTGATGCATTAAAGATGGAGATTTGATCCAGTTATGGCATCTGGGAGGCGGGTCCAGTGGGAGGTCTCCAGGTCAGCGAGCCTTGGCCTTGCTAGAGGTTGGTTATGAAGCAGAGCAGGCTCCCCTGCCTCTCTCTGCTTCCTTGCTCACCACGTGATACCTTGGCCACCCTCTGGCTACACTGGCAGTACTCACGGACCCCGCCCAATCTTGGCTGGAAGCCAGCACAAACCCGCATCCCGCCCAAGCTGATGCTCTCAAGAATTTTATTTCAAGTAAGTGGAGTCCTTACTGCTAACCGTACCCAAAGGTGTGGAGGAGTCCTTGGGATTGGTTTGCTGGAAAAGGCTGGCAGTGTTTGGAGGAGCAAGCCAGCAAAAGCCTAGCTGCCCCAAGTGGGAAATTGTGGGTGATTCTGCTGAGCACTTAGAAGACCAAGTGCTCGTAGAAGTGTAGACACTACTGGACGTGTTGATGACTTTCCAGGTGGAAATAAAGGCCATCTTTATTACATGGTGTTTGTTGTTGTTCATATCCTGAGACTTTGTGGGAGGCTGAACTTCGAGATGGTTCCTGGTTTAACAAATGAGATTTCAAGGCCACAACAAGCGTGTTCTAGGCTGCTCTTAGTTAAGTTTCCCAGTGAGAATTAGAAGTGCAATGGAGCAGACAGGTTTGGGACAGAATGGAGCAGACAGGTTTGGGACAGAATGGAGCGGACAGGTTTGGGACAGAATGGAGCAGACGGGTTTGGGACAGAATGGAGCAGATGGGTTTGGGACAGAATGGAGCAGATGGGTTTGGGACAGAATGGAGCAGACAGGTTTGGGACAGAATGATGTAGCAGAAAAGCCACGTGCTTAAAGGGTCAGCTCATCAGGTAAAATCTGCTGATGGGAAAAGGCCCAGAGGTGAAGAATCGTTTCCTGAAACCTCAGAGCCAGCTCTGGCTCCTGGCTCGCCAGCCCGGTCTCAGAGGCCACTGCAGCCCTGACTCCAGCAGGTCCTGTTCCAGGCACAGCCCCTGCTGATGGCAGACGGTGGCATCGTCACACGATGCTGGTTTTGCAGGGGTCCTGACGGCTTCCACTGAGACTTCCAGGGACAGTGGAGGAGGCCAGGCAGAGCTGGAGCAGAAGTGTGGAACAATGCACAGTGAATCTGTGACAGCAGAGCTAGAAAGGCGACTCCAGGAAAACAGAGGCACCGGCATCATGAGACACCTGCTGGGGGAAGCTAGGAGCAGTGTGCCAGGCGAGCCTGGGAAAGCTGCCCATGTCAGCACGCATTCTCAGAAAGCAGCCAACAGAGCCCGAGAGACATGAAGGCCCCTACCTAGACTTCAACGGATGATCTGGGAACACTGGGGGCTGAGATAGAGCTGGGTCACAGGCGTACAGCTCTTTCCTAGGGCCTCCACCAGGGCAATGCCAGAGAGAAATGTGGAGTCAGAGCTACTGCAAGAAGTCCCCCACCAGGGAAACATGCAGCAGAGCTGCAGAGAGAAACTGACCTGTGTGAGCTGCAGCATGGACTGTGACCAGCAGAGCTGTTAGAGCGAGGGGCTGTCGAAGTCGTTGGGAACCCAGCCACAACCACAGTGTGCTCGGGATGCCCCACACAGAACTTCAGGATTGAACGCCTGCCCCACTGCTTTTCTGTCTTATTTGGGCCTGACCAACCTTTTCTATGTCCCTGCCTCTCCCTTTTGAAATGGGAAGGTTTTACACGGTGCCTGTCCCGCCGCTGTCTCTGGGAAGTCAGTGACTTGTTTTTGGTTGTACAAGGGCTCACGGTTAAGGGAGTCTCCGATGAGCTGATGCACTCTGGATTTTTGAGATAAGACTTTGGGACTTGGGGGGTGCAATGATTAGATGCTGTATATGAGAAGGGCATGAGTTTCGGGGAGCCAGGGGTGCAAAGTTACTGCATGAACAGGATTCTGCACCAGAAACCCATGCAGACATTTAAAGCCTAGACTCTACTGCTGATGGTTAATGATGGATGAAGGGTGGAGACTTGACCTAGCTATGGCGTCTGGGAGGTGGCCTAGTGGGAGGTCCTCAGGTCATTTGGGGGCTTGCCCTCAGAAGGGGTTGGTGCTCCCTGGATCTCCCCTCTTGCTGGATCACCACGTGACTGCTCCCTCAGCATCTTCTGGCCTCGCCAATGCCTGACTATTGGGACCACCTGATCTTAGACCGAGACCCTCCCAACATAAGCCAAAATAAACCTTCTTCCCTCCTCTCAGGTGTCTTAGTTAAAGCAATGAAAAGCCAGCTAACACACTGTGCTGATTAGTTATTAGCCCTGCAAGCTGCAATGAAAGATACTACACAACTCAAAGCTGTATGCAAAACCAAAGGTCTCCATCAAGATAAATACCCGAGAATTATAAATGCCAGCGTTACTGAACCAATGGTTCATAGCTCCTTTTTGTGTTCCATATGACTTTTTAAAACCAACTAGTTGTCTAAAAACTAGTATTCTAATAGAGTTTGTAATTCCACATTTTATTTAATAAACTAATGCTTTAAAATAATTATTAATGGGGGCCAGTGGCATAAGGGGTAAAGCTGCTGTCTGCAGTGCCAGCATCCCATATGGGCGCCGGTTCGAGTCCCAGCTGCTCCACTTCCCATCCAGCTCTCTGCTGTGGGCTGGAAAAGCAGTAGAAGATGGCCCATGTCCTTGGGCCCCTGCACCTACATGGAAGACCCGGAAGAAGCTCCTGGCTCCTGGCTTTGGATCAGCACAGCTCCGGCTGTTGTGGCCAGTTGGAGAATGAACCAGAAGACGGAAGACCTCTCTCTCTCTCTCTCTCCCTCTCCTTCTCTTCCTATGTAACTCTTTCAGATAAATAAATAAAATCTTTAAAAAAATAATTGTTAGTTTATGTCTGGTGACACACAGTGCATATAGATGTCATTTTGTGAAATCAGTAGCCAAAGAGAGTTGAGACATAGTTGTAATGGAGCCAAGTTTTGTATGTTATTGAAGGTAAGATGTTATAAACTCAAATTAGAGTTTTCCATTGGGATGCTAAATCTAATCCCATGGTAACCAACAAGAAAAGGGCTACCAATATATGCAAGAGAAAATGAGAAAGGAATTTCAGGATTTCACTATTACAAAATATACTCAACACATTATTATAAAATCTACTAAACACACTATTATAAAATCTACTAAAAATGAGGGAGAAAAAGCCATAGGACATACAGAAAAAATAGCAAAATGACATGAAAAAGTCCTTTGTTACAAGTGATTACTTTACATGTAACTCCAGTCAAAATAAATAGACAAGTAGAATGGGCAAAAGCACATGATCTAATATGGTAACTACAAGAGACTCAATATCAAAATAGCACATACACTGAAAATAAAAGGATGCAAATAGCAATAAAAAAAGAGCAGGGGCAGTTATACTACCACCACACAAAACAAACTTTAAGTTTATAAAAGTTTACAAGAGAAAAAAAGACATTACAAAAAAATAAAAGCTTCAATACAGCAAGAAGATATTGAAATTACAAATATGTATGCACCTGGGGCCAGCACTGTGGCGCAGTGGGTTAAAGCCCTGGCCTGAAGCACCAGCATCCCATGTGGCCTCTGGTTCTAGTCCCAGCTGTTCCTCTTCTGAGCCAGCTCTCTGCTGTGGCCTGGGAAAGCAGTAGAAGATGGCCCAAGTCCTTGGGCCCCCTGCACCCATGTGGGAGACCCAGAGAAAACTCTTAGCTCCTGGCTTCTGATCGGCACAGCTCCAGCCATTGTGGCCATCTGGGGAGTGAACCAGTGGATGGAAGACCTTTATCTCTGTCTCCACCTCTCTCTGTAACTCTGTCTTTCAAATAAACAAATCTAAAAAAAAAAATGTATGCACCTAATAAAAGACTAACGAAGTACATAAAGCAAAAATTAATAGAATTGGAAGAAGAAATAGATAGTTCTAAAATAATAGTTTGAGAGTTAATACCTCACTCTCAATAATAGGCAGAATACCTAGATAGAAGATAGTAAGAAAATAGAGAAATTAACACAATAAGCAAGTAGACCTACCAGACACACACAGACAGTTTATTCAACAACAGCACACACCTTCTTTTCAAGTGCACATGAGCCGTATTCTAGGAAAAGACCATTTTTAGACCATGAATGAATTCTTAATAGATGAACAATGATGGAGATCATACAAATATTTTCTGCAACCTCAATAGGATGAATTTAGAAATCAGTAACAAAGCAAAGCCGAGGGTGGGCATTTGGTGCAGTAGTGACAATGCTCCCATCTCAGAATGACTTAGTTTGAGTTTGGCCCCTCTCTCCATCCCAGCTTCTTGCTAATGTGCATCTCTGCAGGTGCAGGTGATGGCCCAAGTACTTGGCTCCCTGTCACTCACAAGGGAGACCCAGATGGATGGAGCCCCCAGCGCCTGCCTTGGCCTGGCCCAGTGCTGGGGGCTGCAGGTATCCAGGGAGTGAGGCAGAAGACAGGAGATGTCTGTCTGTCTGTCCAGCCATCTATAGCTATCTACTGATATGTGTGTCTATTTGTATACATACCCACCAAATAACTTTTATAAAGAGTAAAATTAGAAAATTCACAAATTTGTGAAAATTAAAAATCATACTCTTAAACAACCAATACAAAAGAACAAAGAAGAAATCAAGAGAAATTAGAAAATGCTTAGAGACAAATGAGAATAAACAAACAATATACTCAAGCTTATGGAATGCAGCAAAAGTGCTACTAAAAGGGAAATTTATACTTATATGTGTTTACTTATGTAAGATTAAGAATTATCTAAAATTGGGACTGGTACTGTGGCAAAGAGGGTTAAGCCACCACCTGCAATGTCAGCATCCCATATGGGTGTGGTTCCTCTACTTCCAATCCAGCTCCCTGCTAATGTGCCTGGGAAAGCAGCAGAGGATGGCCCAAGTGCTTGGGTCCCTGCACCCACATGGGAGACCTGGAGGAAGCTGGCTTCTAGCTTTGGCCTGGGCCAGCCCTGGCTGCTGCAGCCATTTGAGGAAGTGAACTATCAAATAGAAGATCTCTCTCTATAAATCACTTTCTTTAACTCTTTTAAATAAATAAATCTTTACCAAAAAGGAGAATAATCTAAAATCAATAATGTACTTTTGCATTATAACTAACCAGGAAAATGAGAAAAACTAGACCAAAGCTAGTAGAAGGCAGAAAATAATAAAGATTAGAATCGAGCTAAATTATTAGAGAAGAGAGAGACAATGGAGAAAATCAATGAAATTTGAAGTTGTTTCTTTAAAACGATCAAAAATCTAAGAACCATTAGCTACACAGACTAAGGAAAAAAGAGAAGACAAATTACTAAACTCAGAAATGCTCTGACAGTCATAGAAAGGATCATAAGAAAATACAATGAATAATTATATGCCAACAAATCAGACTACTAAATGAAACGGAAAAAAATCCCACAAAACTCAAAACCTACTGCAGCCACACTGAAGAAACAGACATTTGGAGTGGATCTCTAACAAGCAGACGGAAGCACTGCTCAGCTACGTCCCGACTAAGAGCAAGTCCTGGCTCTGATGATTTTGCTGATGATTCTACCAAACATTCAAAGAAGAAATAACATAAGTCCTACTCAAAGCTCTCCAAAAAGACCAAAGCGGAGAGCCTCCTTCCAGCCCCTCCTATGAGGCCATCATTTCCCTAATACCAAAGCCAGAAAGACACAAGTAACCTACAGACCCACATTCCTTAGGAACATTCATGCAAAAATACATAAAAAAACAATCAAACTCAGCAGTGCATCTAAAAATATTATACACAGTTAACAAATGGAATTTAAGGATGGCTCAGCATATAAATATCAATGTAATACATCACATAAACAGGGCGAAAAAAAACCCTATAGGATCATATCAATTAATGCAGAAAAAGTATGTTATAAAACTCAATGTTTGGCCGGCGCCGCGGCTCACTAGGCTAATCTTCCGCCTTGCGGCGCCGGCACACCGGGTTCTAGTCCCGGTCCGGGCACCGGATTCTGTCCCGGTTGCCCCTCTTCCAGGCCAGCTCTCTGCTGTGACCAGGGAGTGCAGTGGAGGATGGCCCAAGTGCTTGGGCCCTGCACCCCATGGGAGACCAGGAGAAGCACCTGGCTCCTGCCATTGGATCAGCGCGGTGCGCCGGCCGCAGCGCGCCAGCCACGGCAGCCATTGGAGTGTGAACCAACAGCAAAAGGAAGACCTTTCTCTGTCTCTCTCTCTCACTGTCCACTCTGCCTGTCAAAAAAAAAAAAAAAAAAAAAAAAAAAAAAACCTCAATGTTCTTCCATGACAAAAACTCAGCAAACTAGAAATAGAACTACCACGTATGAAAAACCCACAATGACTACCAACCTCCAAGGTGGAAGATGGAGGACTTTTCCTCTAAGATCGGAGGCAGGGTGGGGATGCCTCCCTTCATCACTTCTATTCAGTAAAGCACTTGAAACTTAGCCTTGTCAATTAGGCAAGGAATAAAGGCACCCAAACAGGGAAGAAAGAAGTAAAATTAATTCTATTCACAGAGGATATAGTCATTAGGTGGAAACCTCAAGCATTGTTTTAGGTTTATTTTATTTACTTGAAAGGCAAAGAGAGAGAGAGAATCTTCCATCTGCTAATTCACTTCCCAAATGGCTGCAGCAGCCAAGGCTGGGCCAGACCAAAGCCAGGAGCCAGGAGTTTCAATTGAATCTGCCAATTGGTTGCAGGGGTCCAAGGACTTTGGGCCATCTTCTGTTGCTTTCCCAGGTACATTAGCAGGGAGCTGGATTGGAAGTGAAACAGCCTAGACTCAAGCTGCACCCGTGTGAGATGTTAGCATTGCAGGCAGTGGCTTAACTCACTGTGCCACAAAGCTGGGCCCAGAAACTCTAACGATTCTAAACACACACACACACACTCCTATTAGAACAAATAAATTCAGCAAAGTGTCTAAAACAAAGTCAACACAAAAAATCAGCTGCTTTTCTATACACTAACAATAAACAGTATGAAAAGGAAATTGCAAAAAACAATTTTGTTTAAAATAGCATCAAAGAGAATAAAGAAAGCACTTAGGAATTAATTTAATCAAGGGGTGAAAGACTTATGCCATGACAACTACAAAATATTGCTGAAACAAACTAAAGAACACATGAAAAAATGGAAACAATGCCATGTTCACGGATTGGAAAATTTAATATTCTTGAGAGGCAGATACTACCCAAGAAATTCGCAGATTCAATGCAATCCCTTTAAAAACCCCAATGACACGTTTTGCAAAAATAGAAAAAAACTATTTTAAAATTCATATGGAATTTCGAGGGACACAAACAGCTTCAGCAATCTTGAAAAAGAAGAACAGGGTCCAGGGTTGCTGCTCCGTGGGTTAAGCCACAGCCTGCTACACCAGCATCCCAGACAGAAGCGCCAGTTCTAGTCCCACGGCTCCACTTCTGATCCAGCTCCTGCTCATGCAGCCGGGAGAGCAGTGGCAGAGGGCCTGAGCATCTGGGCCCTTGTCATCCGTGTGGGAGACCAGGATGGAGTAGGGAGTTCCTGGCTCTTGGCTTTGGGCTGGTTCAGCCCCAGCTGTTGAAGACATTTGGAGAGTGAACCAGCAGATGGAGCATATCTCTCTCTCTCCGCCTCTCCCCCCACTCATAAATTCAAGTAAATACAGAAATCCTCAAAAAAAAAAAAAAAGAAAAAACAAGAAGGACTCACACGTACTAATTTCAAAGCTTTCTACAATGCTACAATGAAAATTGTTAAAAAGTGGTACCACCTAAGAGCAGACATATGGACCAATGAAACAGAACAGAGCCCCGAAATAAACCCTCTCATATATGGTCAAATGACTGTTGACAAGGTTGTGAAGATCACTCAATGGAAAAGGGACAATATAAATTCGTAGAGATGGAAGGGGAATGGTGGGTGCTGGTGCTTGGTGGCAAGAATGGGGATTCATGTTCAACGGGAACAGTTTCACTGCCGGAAGCAGTCACAGGAACGCATGGTAGTGGTGGCCACACGACACTGTAGATGAACGGAATACCACTGAACTGTAGGCTCAAGATGATTCCAATGGTAAATTTAGAGTCACATGTGTTTTAAAGCAATACAAAAAATGGGGAAAAAAATCAAATAAGACAATTTAAGTAAAAGCTTGTTGAAATTCACCTACTTTCTACATTGAAGGCAAGTACATCACTGATGGTACTATTTCAGCGTTACCACAACTCTCCTCACAGCATCGCTTGATAGGAAAACCGATCTGGGTTATTCCTTAGAGCCCCTTCCTGCACCCCCTGTCTCCAAGGAAGGCCCGTGGCACATTCTGTATCAATGGCTGTGCCAAAGTCCTTTTCTGTGTAATTTTACAGTTGAAAAATAACCAAGAGTCTCGTAAGGGGTGCGAGCTGGAAAGAAAAGTGATCCCAGCTGCTGTTCCTTTTCCTGTGCCTTTCCAATGTTAGTTTTCCCCTAAAAGTGGGTGACAGTCTCCCTGGGGGCTTGAGAAGCAGGCCATAGGAAGCAGGGACTGGCGGCCCTACTCCAAGCTGCTGAGACAGAAAACTGTTAGACAGCAGGAGGCGGCACACTCAATGGGTCAGCTGTGGGACAAGGACAAGGTTTTGGTGGGGAGCAGGTGCTACAGGAGGAAGCTGACATCAGAGCTGCAGGGGAGAGGGCAGGACATGGGGACTCAGGCACCTGCCTTGGGTCCCCCAAAACAAGGGTTAGTGGCAGGGGGCTGGGTTACTCAATGGGGCTTTTGGGATTGGGTGACACTTAGGCTGAGGGCCACTGTGTGGGCTCAGAGACAGGAGTGACGAAGGTCTGGGCATTTTAGCTCAGAAATACTGGTCAAGACTTAGTGAGATTGCTGAGGGAGAGCCCTGGAATTTTCTGACAGGTAAAACCAGATCATTTGAAGGGCTAAAGAAAGCAAACTCCAAGAAGCTACAAAGATTTAGAGATGGGAGAAACACTTACTGTGAACCCCGGGAAGATGCTCATCCCTGTTTGTTACGTTACATTCCATCTTCCCAACACAGGGGGAGCCAGGCATGTAACAATCCTTTCCTTTTGTTATTGTTGTTGAAGATTTATTTATGTATTTGAAAGTCATTATTACAGAGACAGCAGGAGAGACAGAGAGAGGTCTTCCATCCACTGGTTCACTCCCTAAATGGCCGCAACAGCTGGAGCTGGTCCTATCCAAAGCCAGGAACCAGGAGCTTCTTCTGGGTCTCCCACATGGGTGCAGGGACCCAAGCACTTGGGCCATCTTCTACCGCTTTCCCAGGTCATTAGAAAGGAGCTGGCTCAGGCCGGCGCCGTGGCTCACTAGGCTAATCCTCCGCCTAGCGGCGCCGGCACACCGGGTTCTAGTCCCGGTTGGGGCGCCGGATTCTGTCCCGGTTGCCCCTCTTCCAGGCCAGCTCTCTGCTGTGGCCAGGGAGTGCAGTGGAGGATGGCCCAGGTGCTTGGGCCCTGCACCCCATGGGAGACCAGGAAAAGCACCTGGCTCCTGGCTTCGGATCGGCGCAGCACCAGCCATGGCGGCCATTTGGGGGGTGAACCAACGGAAGGAAGACCTTTCTCTCTGTTTCTCTCTCTCACTGTCTAACTCTGCCTGTCCGGAAAAAAAAAAAAAAAAAAAAAAGATGTATTCATTTACTTGAAAGGCAGAGTTACACAGAGAGAGGCAGAGGTAGAGACAGAGAGAAAGGTCTTCCATCTGCTGGTTCACTCCCCAAATGGCCACAAGGGTCAGAGCTGCACCAATCCAAAGCCAGGAATGAGAAGTTTCTTCCAAGTCTCCCATGGGAGTGCAGGGGCCCAAGGACTTGGGCCATCTTCTACTGCTTTCCCAGGTCATAGCAGAGAGCTGGATCAGAAGTGGAGCAGCCAGGACTTGAACCAGCACCCATGTGGCATGCTGACACTGCAGACTGGGGCTTTACCCACTACGCCACAGCGCCAGCCCCCCGACTATGAGTGTGTGACTACCTCCTGGCCCTAGGTTCCTTCACTCCCACAGTACAGATGCTCAACATTTTCACGCACAAAAAGATTACTTAAAATAGCCTTGGAGATAATGTTGAAGTCTACCAGCCCAGAACTGAACCCCTGGCCCCCACCAGCGTGACATCCCTAATTACACACACTGTACTAACGCATAACCACCGCCTTCCTCCCTCCCCATCATGAGCTGTTACAGCTCCACACACAGAGCGCAAATCGCTGATTACAATAGTGGCGACATTCAATAAATCGGACAAATCAGATGGGGCTGATTGTGCTTAAAATGAGCATGCAGTTACTTCTATTTTATTTTTAAAATACGCGACCATCATCTGTCATTTCATGGTCTGAACTTCCTTAGAAAGCAGTTGGAGTTAATCTCAAAAATCAATGGAAGAATACGGCATGTGCAATTTTATCTGTCTGTGTGTGGCAGCTGTCACCCTGATTCCCTGGACGTCCAATATTGCAATGGAAGAGAAATAGGCACTGGCACTTCTAGCTGGTCGGGGTCGGGGCTTGGAGTGCCTGTGAGGCCTCACTCCACACTCAGATGCGAAGCAGCAGAACGCATTTGCTAAACTAAAGATAGTGTCTGTTCTTTACTGTGTGTTAACCCCGAAGTACAGCCACACGTCTCTGAAATCTTTTCATGCTACTGTTCAATCCTCTGCACGAGCCTGCTCCCAGGGATCTGCTAAATAAGAAAAATGGGGAAAATATAACGCATTGGTCATCACTCCCTTGATGGGAGGCTCATTATGAGACGTGGCAATGCCCTCTTGTGCGTGGCATCCTGGCCACGGGCCTCCAAGTGGCACCACAGTCAGTCTGAACGCACGGACGCACAGATGAGCCAGCGGCGACTACCTTAGACAAGGGAGGGGCTGGGGAGTGCCACCCTCCTACAGAGCCAGTGAAGATAACTGGAGGATCAGAAATATTAACAGTAGGGACCGGCACAGTGGTGCAGCCGGTTAAAGCCCTGGCCTGCAGTGCCAGCATCCTGTATGGGCGTTGATTTGAGCCCTGGCTGTCCCACTTCTGATCCAGCTCCTTGCTAATGTGCCTGGGAAAGTAGCAGAGGAGGGCCCAAGTACTTGGGCCCCTGCACCCGGGTGGGAGACCTGGAAGAAGCTCCTGGCTCCTGGCTTCAGATAGGCTCAGCTCTGGCCTTTGTGGCCATTTGGGGAGTGAACCATTGGATGGAAGATCTCTCTCTCTCTCTCTCTCTCTCTCTCTCTCTCTCTTTGTGTGTCTCTCTCTCTTTCTCTCTCTGCCTCTGTCTGTAACTCTGTCTCTCAAATAAATAAATCTTTATTTAAAAAATAAATATCAAGAATAGTGAAAACTGTTGCGAGCACTCTTGGGCTGGCTGTCATGCTGAGACTGCACACAAAGTATCTCATTTCATGGTCAGAACAGGCCTCTGAGGGAGGTGCTGCTGTCACTCTCGCTTTAAGGAAGTGGAAACTGAAGCTAAAGAAATAAAAGTCTTGGGCCGGTGCCGTGGCTCACTTGGCTAATCCTCCACCTGCGGTGCCGGCACACCGGGTTCTAGTCCCGGTTGGGGCACCGGATTCTGTCCCGGTTGCTCCTCTTCCAGTCCAGCTCTCTGCTGTGGCCAGGGAGTGCAGTGGAGGATGGCCCAAGTGCTTGGGCCCTGCACCTGCATGGGAGACCAGGAGGAAGTGCCTGGCTCCTGGCTTCGGATCAGTGCAGTGCACCGGCTGCAATGCACCGGCCATAGCGGCCACTTGGGGGGGTGAACCAACAGAAAAAAGAAAACCTTTCTCTCTGTCTCTCTCTCTCTCACTGTCTAACTCTGCCTGTCAAAAAAAAAAAAAAAAAAAGTCTTTACCCAAGATCATGCTACTAGCAAGTTTCAGAGAGAAAGAGAGAGCGAGAAAGAGAGAAACTCAAACAGAAAAGGTTACTATGAACCCAATACTGCAGCACAGGTCTCCAGCAAGGTGGGGTTGCATCTTACATACCTTTGACTTAGCAAAACTAAACTAAGTCTGCACCCAGAGTTGCTCACGTTTGTAGCATTGTTACTGTCACTCAGGGACCAGGTGGGACCAAGACAAGAGCAGGACCTGGCCTCCACATCCCCACCGTGGGACCAGATTCCACCTCTGCGTTCAAGAGCTCCTGCCACATCTGCCTGATTTCAGGCTATCTGGTTGAAAATTCACCGAAAGTTAGGGGGCCAAACAATGGAAAAATCAGTCAACTTTGATACGATCTCTTCTGGTGAGACAACATTTGAAGCCAGAGGGTAAAATGAGTTTTTCTTGGAATCCCAGCAATTATTCTAGCCATCCCTATCCATCATCAAAGCACAGAAAAGAACTTTGTTCTATTTAAAGAATCTGTAGTTAGCTAAAATTCACTAGCCCATGGGAATTCTCCCCAAAGCAGAGAAGGGACACTCCCAGCCACAGCAGAAGGCAGGGGGCAGAGGCTGGAGCAAAGACCCACGCAGGCACGTCTGCGCCTTTGATTCGGTTTCTGCCACCTTTTCTTCTCTGGAAGGTATGAGGCTTCTCAGAGGGCAAGTGAAGGGACCCATGACCGTTGGTGCCTCTGTCTGCTAAGCGCCAGGCAGTGTGTGGGGTCCACGTGAGCCCGCCTGGAGCTGCAAACAGCCCCAAGTGGCCCTGCCGAGGGAGGTGACCAACAGCTAGCACTGTGGCATGGGAAGAACACCTGTTGGGGGAAATGGCCGCCTCCTTACAGCTTGATGTCGAGATGAAGCTGCGCTCCCGACTACCGACAGGTGCACCTCTCCAAGAATGCCGACAGCCTCATCAAAATTAACCGCACCATGTCTGTGGCGTCGCGTGGGCTATGATGTTGCTTTCAGAGGGCTGGGATCCTGGTGGGGGGACTTGACATGGGTCTGGGTGTCTGTCAACTTTATCAGCAGGCAAACAACCCTGGGGGTGGGGCCATGACAGTGAGGGGTTTTCTACATTAAGCATCAATACTATCGGCATTGGGGTTACCCAGGCTGGGGTCTGAGACCACTGCCCGCCTGTGCGGGTCTCTGACAGCAGCCGGGCAGGCTGTGAACACCAGAGCCTTGCTCTTTCGATTTTCTTCCTACTGAGACGTCAGCAGCAGCTCCCTGGACTGAGTGCTGTGGTGCAGGGTGTGACGGCTACCAGAGCTCCCCAGGGACGTGGGTGGTGTGGGCGTGGACGTGGGCATGGGCGTGGGTGTGGGTGTGGGCATGGATGTGGGCGTGCATGTGGGGCGTGGGCATGGATGTGTGTGTGTGTGTGGGCGTGGGTGTGGGTGTGGGCATGGATGTGGGTGTGGATGTTGGTGTGGGCATGGGCATGGATGTGTGTGTGGGTGTGGACATGGGCGTGGGCATGGATGTGGGTGTGGACATGGATGTGGGCATGGATGTGGGTGTGGACATGGGCATACATGTGGGGTGTGGGCATGGATGTGGGCGTGGGCATGGATGTGTGTGGGGGCATGGGCACAGGTGTGGGCATGGATGTGGGTGTGGACATGGATGTGGGCATGGATGTGGGTGTGGGTGTAGACATGGGCATACATGTGGGGCGTGGGCATGGATGTGGGCGTGGGCATGGGTGTGGGTGTGGGTATGGATGTGGGTGTGGGCATGGACGTGGGTGTGGGCGTGGGCATGGATGTGTGTGTGGGCATAGGCACGGGCGTGGGCATGGATGTGGGTGTGGACATGGACATGGGCATGGATATGGACGTGGGCACGGGCATGGATAGGCTTCTCGGGCAGCACGGGAGGGGTGAGAGTTGGACCAGAGGCTGAGAAAAGTGTACTGGGCTGGGGGCAGTGGGAATGGGTGGGCCAGACTCTGTCTTATGGGATAATGGGTCAGGAGGGTGTGCTGACAAGCCATCTGGAGGGACCCCCGGCCCACTATTCTGTGGCTGCTCACTCCCTCTCACCCCACTCTGGGCCCTGAGCCCCATGCACACACAAGGGGTCTCCAACATGGCAAGCCACTGGCTGTGTTCCTCTGGAGCTGTCTTCTGAACGCACGTCTGATCCCAGGCGTTCCCATTCACACTGCTCTGTGCACTGGAACCCTCCATCCTGTATCCCCACCACATGCAGGCATGCACACACTACACGCACAAACCGCAATATGTTATACACACACAGCACACAGATTCCACACACATACACATGCACACATCGCACAAACCACATGCATGTCACATATTCACATGCATAGCACACAGATGCCACACACTGCACACACAAACCACGTGTATGTCACATTTTCACATGCACAGCACACAGATACCACAACATACACAGGCACACACTGCACACACAAATCACATGTGTGTTATACACACATTCACAGCACACAGATGCCATATACACTGCACATACAAACCACATGTATGTCACATATTCACATGCACAACACACATATGCCACACACACATACATATGCACACACTGCACACATATATACCACAATCACATATTCACCTATCTGTGCATAGGTGAATAGCACATATCACACACTACATGCACATACACACATTGCATACACATACATCACACACTGCACATACAAACCATACTCCATACACACACAGCACGCATATCACACACTGCACATACCACACATTGTACACACCACACACGTACATCCAACCCACATGCTGCACATAGCACACACATGCACATACTTAACCTGCATATCACACACTGCACACACAATACACACTGCATAAACCACACATGGCACAACCACACACACATAAGTACACACCACACACAAAACCACACAAGCATACACACCTGCCACACATACCACAGATACCCATATACTCACACCACAGACCACAAACCACACACACATACACACACATGCCATATGCACAAACACAAATGCACCACAAAATCACACATGCTACACATGCACACGCCACGTATGGACACACATACAGACACACGTAACATCACTTCCCGAAGATGAGCAGCGACTTCATTCCGAGGAGAGATCCCAAGAAGGCAGCGGCCTTCTCGCTGAGGACTCTAGACGGCATTTCTCTGCCCCACCGACCCCCACCTGGCCCTGCACCCCTGTGGACAGCTCTCCACTTCCTCCCACCTCTGCCCCTCTCACCCCTGCCCCCACCAACACCTGGAGGGTCCAGGTCCTCCCTCTCCACCTGCCCTTGTCGAATGGATTCAGTCAACAGCTGCGTCCTCTGTCTCCAGCAAGGCTGCCTTGGGGAACCTCTTCAAAGCCCCCTGGTTTTGCACAGTTAACCCGTCTAGCTTAGACTTTAGCCAATCACAGCACAGATGACTCTTTGCCCGGCTGACTCCCTGCCAGGCAGGGCAGAGTGAGAGGGGTGGGCGAATGGCCAGATGCCACTCCACCCAGCCAGCTCCTCTGTGACTCCTCCAGGCCTGGCCTCTCCACTCAGCAACCAGGGCTGTCCAGGAGAGGGCTCAGAGCACACCGCCCATGCTCAGCACCCAGGAGGCCTCCATGCTGCTGGCTGAGGACCCAGACCCACATCAGGGGGCCCTGCACTCTCCTCCCCTCCACCGTTTCCCATGCCTTGTCGCCCAATGCCCACGCTCCACCTGACGCGGGGTTTTCCCGTGCACTGTCCCCCTTGCAACATGACGCCCTGCCTAGCCACTGCCCTTTTCATTGAGCTTAAAGCCATCCCACAAGTTCATCTTTTAAAACTGTATTTATTCTCAATGTGTTTCAAAGGCAGAGAGACAGACAGAGACATCCTCCATCTGCTCATTCAATCCTCAAAGGCCTGTAATAGTCAGGTCTGGGCCAGGCCAAAGCTGGGAGCCCAAAACTCAATCCTGGGTGGCAGGGACCTGCTGCCTCCCACGGTGCTCATCGGCAGGAGGCTGGAACAGAAGCAGGGCAGCTGGGGCTGGCACAAGGTCCTCTGATACAGAGGCAGGTGTCCCAGTGATGACTCCACACGGCCACCCCTACAAGTCCATCTTGAGCTTGAAGCTGGCTCCTGTTTAATGAGAATCTAAGAGGATGTACTAGAACTTGGTAATCTATAGCCGGCTGGCCTAGTGAAACACTTTTCTCTCAAGTCATGACGCCAAATAAACTGATATCCTACAACTGAGCAATGCCTGGGACTATTTTCCTCTGTTCTTTCTTCCTCTGGATTCCTCATCCATTTCCAGACTTCCTTCTATTTTGAGAGCAGTAAATCTCCTCTCTCCAGCCTTTTCTCCCTCCTTTTTACACCTTCTTCTGTAGGGGCGAAATTTAAACCACTTAAACAGATTTAAGGGCAGGTTGATTTATAACAGCCAGCACTATGCAAAAAAAAAATCAATTACAAGGGCCCATGTTGTGGCATCACGGGTAAAGCCGCTGCCTGTGACACTGGAAGCCCACATGGGTGCTGATTGGTGTCCCAGCTGCTCCGTTGCCAATCCAGCTCCATGCTAATGGCCTGGGAAAAGCAGCAGAGAATGGCCTAAGAGCTTGGGCCCCTGCCACCCATGTGGGAGATCCCGAAGCAGCTCCTGGCTCCTGGCTCCTGGCTGGCCCAGACTTGGCCATTACAGCCATCTGGGGAGTGAACCAGCAGACAGAAGCTCTCTCTATCTCTCTCTCTCTCTTCTTCCCTCCCGCCCTCCCTCCCCTTCTCTGTGTGTTTCCCTTTCTTTCTGTAGATCTGAATTTCAAATAAATCAATCTTTAAATGATGGTTGGGCTAGGAAAGTCCCTGGGGGTTGCTCTGCCCTGGAGTTTCATGGCACCACTGAAGAGGAAAGCAAAATTGCTGGATGGTTATGGCATCTGACATCAGACTCAGCTGTCTACCTAAGGACCCCCTTGCTGCTAGCATTGGGACCCTCCCAGCCCCTCCTACCAGCTGTGTGAGCTGGTGAACAGACACAGGCCACCAGGCACTCAGGACAAGCCCAGAGTAGGGAGACCACTGAAGACCCTTGGCTCTCATGGTCAGAGTGGGCCATTCTAACACTTCCCTCCCTGCCCCACCCCCCTCACTCCCCTCTGCCACAGTGGAGGGCACAGGTGCACAGTCAGAGATGCACAGGGTCCTTTCCTGACAAGGCCATGTCTCCTCTGGCATCTCTCTGGGTGGCTAGAGATGGCCAAGCTCAGAAACCATGGGGGTCCAGGAGGATCATGGTAAAGTTGTCAGTAACCATCAGCTCTTTCCATGGAAAGTCAAGAGATGAAAACTTGCTGTATTCTAACAACTTTGTAAAACTGATTGATTGATTGATTGACAGAGAGATGCAGAGAGGACAAGATGGGGGTGGCGGTGGGAGTGTGAATTCCACCCACTGGTTCACTTCCTAAAGGCCACAACAGCCAGGGCAGGGCCAAGTCACAGGGAAGAGCCTGGGATTTCATCCATGGTCTCACATGTGGTGGTGGCAGGGGACAATGTACTTGGTGGGCAGCTTCCACTGCCTTCGCAGGTGCATCAGAATAGAGTTGGATTGAAGAAGAGGAGCCAGGACTTGAACTGGCACTCTAACAGGGGATGTGTTATCCCAAGGGGCAGCTTAACCCAGAGCATCACAATGCTGTCCCTCTAACGACTTAACGTCCACTAGACTCTCGGTTTATTGAAGCACTGCTTTTCCTACTTCACCTGCTACTGTCACAGAGGCCAACATGTCCCTCAGTCCTACAATTCCAAAACACAAGGGACACCACAATCTAACCCAGCACTCCAGCCTCAGCACAGGAGGAGAAGGGGGTGAGCCTCCTGATTTAGTCATTAAAGACAAAACAGCCACCTTCAACCTGTGGAACTTATTCAAATGCAGATTTAAAAAAACCAAATGAAATAAGCCACAACTTTGACATGGATGTGACAATTGGAAATCGGAACACAGACTAGATATTTGACAATTTTAAGGAATTACAGTTAATTCATTAGACGTGATAATGGCATGTGGTGTATGCTCATTCATTACCCAAATTCCCAACAGCCAGGGCTGGGCCAGACTGAAGCCAGGATATTGGAACTGCATTTGGATCTCCCACAAGGGGAGAGAGATATCCTCCATCTGTTGGTTTACTCCTCAAACGTTCACAATGGTCAGGGCTGGACCAGGCTAAATCCAGGAGCCTGAAACTCCATCTGGGTTTCCCAAGTGAGTGCAGGGGTCCGAGGACTCGCGCTATCCTCTGACACTTTCCCAGGCACATGAGCAGAGAGCTGGATCAGAAGCAGAGCAGCCAGGACTTGAAGTTGCGCTCCAGTGTGGGAGGCCAGCATCACAGGCAGCAGTTCAACCGGCTGCACCACACGGCATTGCCTCTCCTTCTCTATGCACGGGCAACCATGATGACTTTTACCACCTCCCCCCATCTCAGATCTTTATTCTTCTAAGACAAGCAAAGGAGAGAGACGCTTGGTGCCTAAGCAGGGGGCACTCCATCTCTACGATGTTCCTGTATAGAGATGGCAGGTGCACCCACCGAACCAGGAGTTAGAAAACACATCATCTGAGATTCTGCCCTGCACCAGAAATACAGAATCCTCAGGACCCACCCCCAATACTCTTAAGATTCCGGTTGTCCCAGTCAAGGATGTAAAGACAAGGAACAGGGTGCAGGATCCCCACCTACACCCAGTTTGGCTGTCACAAATGTTCACATCTGCCTTTCTCTTTAGCCACCTCCTAGAGTGGGGCAGGCAGGTGGGCTCCACGGTCCAGGTTCAGCTGCCGCAGCCCTAAGCAGTAGAACTAGGGTTAGATTCTCCCCCGTCGTCTGCCCTTCACTGCACTGGCCCCCAGGGACACAAGCAAGCCAGGGCTGAGCGTGTGGGTTTTAACTTAGGGTGAGAGACAGCAAACAAAAGGTGGACAAGGACAAGAAGCGAGTCTCTGGGCTTCATGCATTGCAGCACTTGCTGATAGCCTGCCAAGTGGAGAAACTGACTCAGGAGCTCTCCTTAAGACTTTTGGCTTCAGGGAAGGCACTGTGGTGCAACGGGTTAACGCCCTGGCCTGAAGCACCGGCATCCCATATGGGCGCCGGTTCAAGTCCCTGCTGCTCCACTTTTGATCCAGCTCTCTGCTATGGCCTGGGAAAGCAGTAGAAGACGGCCCAAGTCCTTGGGCTCCTGCACCCATGTGGGAGACCTGGAAGAAGCTCCTGGCTTTCTGATCAGCACAGCTCTGGCCATTGCAGCCATCTGGGGAGTTAACCATCGGATAGAAGACCTCTCTCTCTGTCTCTACCTCTCTCTGTAACTCTCTTTCAAATAAATAAAATAAATCTTTTAAAAAAAAGACTTTTGGCTTCAGAATCTCTCATGCTGGCCAGTGGGGGAAGGGCTACCCCAAGCCTGGCATTTGGGGGCATCTCCCTGAGCCCTACAACCTGACCAAGTTCCCAGCAAGCCACCGTCAGAGAGAGAGAGCACCAGTACAGCCCCGACTCGTGAGCTAGTCATGCCCTGAGTACCTGGGTGTGAAGTGGAAGGGAAACACCGCTGGTAACCTCACTGATCGGCCTCTCCAGGTAAAGAAAGCGTTCTCGTTAGGAGCCACCAAAGGAAGAAACACAACTCACAACTCTGCCTCTTGGGACTATCGGGAGGCATTGAGGCAGGGCAAACCATCCCGGTCCCCCTCTTCCTAGCACCTCTGTGTTCCGCCTTCTCCAGCCTTCCCCCCACGGACATCTGTTGTTCCTCTTCTCTTGCAGGTGAACTCTGTTCTCTTTGGCCACTGTTCCTGGGCAGAGGCTGCCTGTTGGCTACACCCCAGGTGCTGTTACAGTATCACATGACTTCACTCTTCCCCGTAACCCTGGGCGGTGGCACAGCTGCTGGCTGCTTTCGAGTTAGGGGAGCCCCAAGCACAGGGGGAGATAGCTACGGCCCTACCATCCAGGCTTCAGAGGGTCTTCAACCCCCACAGTGGCACTGCCACGCAATGCAGGTCATAGGGCCCCCAAAGCCTTTTCAATACAGGGGAATCCCAAGTATTTCCACCAAAGGGCTGAGGGGGGTCCTAAAAGATCCTGACTTGTTTTATTTATTTATTTATTTGACAGATAGAGTTACAGACAGTGAGAGAGAGAGAGAGAGAGACAGAGAAAAGTCTTCCTTCCGTTGGTTCACCCCCCAAATGGCTGCTATGGCCAGCGCGCTGCGCAGATCCGAAGCCAGGAGCCAGGAGCTTCCTCCTGGTCTCCCATGCAGGTGCAGGGGCCCAAGGGCTTGGGCCATCCTCCACTGCCTTCCCGGGCTACAGCAGAGAGCTTGACTGGAAGAGGAGCAACCGGGACTAGAACCTGTTGCCCATATGGGATCCCGGCACCGCAGGTGGAGGATTAACCAAGTGAGCCATGGCACTGGCCCCGATCCTGACCTCTTGATTCCTCGTCCACTCTTCCTGCAAAGCCTGCTGGGCCAGCTCTGCCCCCGGGGCAAGGCAGAGTCTCCTCCAACGTGATCTTTTCTCGTCTCTGACATCAAATGCACGCAGCACCTTCCTCCCACTTCTAATTTCCACACTTTTCTGTTCACGGGTTTCACTTCTCTGAAGTCAGTATCATTGGCCAAAAATTATCCTAGTCTAGAAATGGGTCCCCCACCAAGAGGAAAGGCGCATGTGTGTAGGCCATGTGTGCCAAAGCATGCGTATTTTAAATGTGAAGAAATAGCTCCCTTTGCTTCAAACTCGGCCTCCACCCCGTGATTTCTCCCCAACAGGAAATAATTTTAGAATCCTCCTCGGAGGACTGAAGGTGGCTACCTTCCCTTCCCTCCATTCTAGAATAATCCAGCTATTCTGTAGAAAGGACAAATGCTTGAATGGCAATCCATCAGTCAGGAAACAAGGCCTGGCCAAGCTAAGCCACAGGCTAGGCACATCAGCAAAAAGAGCCTGTGTGGTTGACACCACAGTTCACAAGTCACATACCCCCTCCTCTTCATGGGACAAAGCATCTGATTGTGGTGTATTAATAGCTGATCCATTACAGTTTAAGCTGGGATCCAGTGAAATCTTGCTCCAAAGAATGATAAATCATTGATTAATCTGATAACTGGGGCAACTCCTCCATCCCTCTGTGGAAGGGAGGGAGGCACAGTCTTCCCGCACTTCTGCCTTGCCAAAAACAGTGAGAATTATTGATAGAATGCTGCATTATCCTCACCAGATATTTTTCATCCAGTTGAAGTGACAACAGAAAAAGAGGGGAAATCGGCCAACACAGACAACATAATGATTTTTTTTTTCTTTAATAGCTTACAGCAGGTAAGGGTTCCAGTCTTAAAAGGTGTGGCCAGGGAAGGTGCTACGAGAAAATATACTGCAATGTAAAGAAAAACCCAGCCACTGTGATGGCCCCACTTGCCAGGTCTCTTATCAGAAGTGCTGAGGCTGCATGGAGCCCACTGCCCTTGCTGGCACTGCACTCCAAGGACTAGCCTGAAGTGAGCCGTGGATCAGTGTAGACGGCACAAGCCACCTGCCACTCCCTGGTGGACCTCCTGGTTGCTATCTGGAAGTCTCTAAACGATCAGGAGATCTTCACAGCCCTGCTCTTGTCTCTCCTGTGTGGTAAACTGAGCCCAGTGTCCAGAGGAGGGGTGGGCAGCTGTCTCCCTGCAAGGGGAGTTTAGCCCTCGGGTGGGGGATGGGCTGTGTGGGTGAGTGAGCGGAGGGCTGGTGCCAGCAGAGTGTGAGATGCAGTCCCACCGGTAACCACACACACCACACACAAGACATCATACACACATAACAGCACAACACACAAGACATCATGTGCACATGCAACACTCCACATAGCATATACACACAACACACTCAACACCGCACGATATTTAACATACCACATACAGATATGCCGCACAAACCACACAGCACAACCTATAACCCACACACTGCACAAAACACAATACCCCAAACACACATGTATACACACTACATATCACATACATAAAAACACACAACAAATCACAATACACAGACGCAGCATACACAAAAACATATACCACACAACATACCACACTAACACAACACACCACCCATAGGCAACACAAACCCACACACCCTGTACCACATAGACAACACACAAAAATACATCACATACACAGAACACAATGCATATACCATACACAACACCTACACAAACCATACAATATACAACACACACACCACGTGACAGATAACATTTATGCAGCGCACAACACCTACACACAGCAACCTGATACCACACACATGATACATGTACTTAACACATGCAGGAACATACATACACACACGGTTCGCACCCTACACCCTACAGCACTCACTAGAGAAGAGAGAAGCCCACAACACAGCATCTGACTGTGCTTTCCCGCCCAGGATCAGGCAGCAGGTCCCCCACCTGTGCTGTGAGCTCCCTGCTGCGCTGCTCTGTGCAACACGAGCAGAGACCTGCAGACACCCTCCCGGAGCCGGGGACAGGGACAGCGCCACGGGGCACGCCATCCGAGCAGAGGGCAGACGTGGGCCGACTCCGTGCTGGGAAGAACTGAGCCTCCGTTGCTTACGACTGATCCCAGAACACAAGAAAAGACCATGGTTACCACTACAATCTTAAACTTTAACTTGGCTTTGGTATACAGTCTGCGGTTTGAGCTCAGAATTAAAACTCTCTGCCCAGGTGTGCCCTGGGACTACCCCCGGCTGATGAAATGATGTCTCGGGTGGTGTGTCACAGGTTGGATTCTGTTGAGAGCCATGAGTGCGCTGGGGATAAACACTGGGATACAGTGTACTCTGCAACTAAGGTACAACTACCCCAGCAAATGGGCATCATAACCAAAGAGCAAAATTATCACTTATACACACACACACACACACGTGTGTACACAAGGCCAGCCAGACATGCCCTTCTCTTTGAAACATGGCTCCCGTTCCTTGAAGAGAAACACCACAGTTTTCCAAAGCATGGTGGCAGATGTCAGATTCATTAGCGAGATGACCTGAGAACGCAGCTGACCATTTGTCACTGGCTCGGTACATCGTGTTTGAATCCTCTCCCTCATTACGTTCAGATCAAAATGAGAGAGAGGAAAGAACATTCTGTTGTGTGAAGCTCGCGCCTCCCTCTGAGGGCGACTCCTGTTCTGATACTTGGACGACTTTGATGCAGAGAGACAAAGCTTTCAGGTGTCTAACAGGCAGGCAGGCAGCACAGACCTGCACCCACCCACACCCCCCAGCCTGCCCGGGCTCGCTCTCCTGTGCACGGTCACCCCCGAAGCCACCTGACCAGACCTGGCTACTCGCAGCTCGCCTGCCAACTCCGAAGGTGAATCTGCCCGCGGCACAAGACCACAGAACCCAGGAAGGGCTCGTTTTGGCTTGGTCCCGTCTGGTCTGGTTTGGTCTGGTTGGGTCTGATTTAGTGCACTTCAGAGAACCACTGCCAAGTTCGGTGGCCGGTTCAGAAACACGAGGTGGGACTCTCTGGTAGAGCTCTTGGCTGCCTCCTACCCCAAGATTCTGAACATTTCCACCAAGTGTTTTTGGTTAAAGATGTTCAAGAATAAAAGGAGGTCCCTACTTTTACGAGCCCCACCTCCCACCGGCATCTGAGGTCTCCAGGAGACACAATCCGGGGTTCCTACTCACTCGCGCTGTGTCACAACGTAGCCGTACTCCTCTTCCTCTGAAGACTTGACCTCCAGCTGCAAGCCCTCCCTGGCAGGGTCCCGGGCTCCTGTTTGAAGGCTTTGCTGCTTCTTCCAAGGCCCTCGGGTCCAGTCTGGGGGTTCCTGGAGCCTGTGCACCCTGGGCTCGGAATTCGGCATCTCCAACAGGTCTTTGGAGTAAGTCTGGCTTCTCACGTCTTCCACCCCAGCAGTCTCCTCTTCCGAAGACAGGGAAGCTTCCGGTTCCTCCGATTTCTTCATCTCCGTTTTGAACGACTTTGCAGGGGTGGGGCTCCCAGGGGACAGCCGAGATCCGCGGTCCTGCAAGAGGTCGCCCAGTTTGACGCTCAAACGATTGACCTGGTGGAAAGCAAACTCGGTGAGATGGCGTCTATGATGAGGATTATTGACATCTGTCACTGAAGAAACATCTGCAGTAAAGTCATCCATACGGGGCTACAGGCAGCAAGCAATGAAGGGACACCTTTTACAGCCTAAGCTTGGAATTAGCTCTAAATGTGAAAATGCTAAAGAGGAGGGCCTTGTTTACCACAATCACTCAATGCTCAATGTTCCCTCCCCCTCCCCCTCTCCCTCCCTCTCCCCCTCCCCTCCTCCTCCCCTTCCTCCTCTGCCTCTTCCTTCCCCTCTCCCTCCCCCTCCCTCTCTCTCTCCCTCTCTCCCTCCCTCTCTCTCTCTCACACTTACATCACACACACACACATGCACTGCTTCCTAAAGAATCCCATACAGCCAAGGGAAGATCTTTGGTCTCTGCATATTTAAAGAATAATCTATGAGCTATCAAAACCCCATCACTCCAGAAGCAATGAACGCCTAATAATAATAATCAATTTCGATGATTTGCATTTGCTGAATTTTTACAGCATACGAAGGCACGCACTAAATACTTCCTATGAACTAACACACTGAGTCTGGATAACTCTGTGAACTAGGGACCACCGCCAGGCTCCTTTCCACAGACAGGGAAACTGAGGCACAGAAAGTCTGACCTACGGGTGAGCCTGGCACAAGGACTCATACTTGCATTCTACCACCATCTCCAGGGAGTCTCGGGTCCTCCTATGGGCAAGGCTCACCCCTTCCTGAGCCCCATTTCTTGGACAAGAAGTTCCTGAGAACTAGTCCATTGGCATCCAAACTGATGAATATTACAACATTATGCATGGATTTTACGTCAGGAACAAATTTGCTTTGGAAAATTATTTTAATTATCACCCAACCCTATGAACAAAACACTAGCATCGTGTCTAAGTCTTTGACTCCACAGCTTATATGGGCTGAAATTAAATAATTCGTACAAAGACCACAGAGGGAGTGGTTGGCAAATTCAGAATTTGATCTTGGACCTAACTGATGTCAAAGATGCTGTCTCTGTCACTGGGCTACCCTGCCACTCACAGATGCCCAACATCTGTATGACAACTGGTACCCCTGCTACTGCACACAGCAAGGCAGCCCACGGGCACTTCCTGGAACATATGAATGGCAAGTGTTACAACCATTCAGAGGGGGAAATCAAACATTTTTGTTTTAGAATAGTTTTCAATTTACCACACTGTGAGGTAGTACTACAAAGCAGTATACCTCTCACCCTGTTTTCCCTATTAACGTCTCATATTAGGGGCTGGGGCTTAGGCATAGGTTAAGCCTCCACCTGCAGTGCCAGCAGTCCACGTGGTTGCTGGTTCGAGGACCGGCTGCTCCACTTCTGATCCAGCTCCCTGCTAATGTGCCTGGGTAAGCAGCAGAGGATGGCGCAAGTGCGAGGGCCCCTTCACCCACATGGGAGACCCAGAAGAAGCTCCTGGCTCCTGGCTTCAGCCTGGCCCAGCCTCAGCCATTGTGGCCATTTGGGGAGTGAACCAGCATATGGAAGATCTCTCTCTCTCTCTCTCTCTCCCTCTCTCTCTCTGCCTTTCAAATAAATAAATAAATCTTTCAAAAAAAAAAAAAGGAAAATGTTTCATAAAAAAAATCTCGCATTAGTATCTTTGTCACAATTAATGAACGATACCGGCTTCCCCTCTTCTATTTAATCCAAACTTCTTTCACCCCTCCCCACCCCTCAAGGGGGTATTGCTTTTAGCCAGAATAGTTTAACTCCAACATTTTTTAGCAGAAACAAGACTAGATTTAGCTTACAGCTCACTTTACCAAAGCTCATTTGTTTGGGAAATTAAGGAAGTCAGTTATTCCTTTTGTGACTAATAATCATTTATAGTTTCTCCTTTGATGACACCATTTGCTCAAATTCGGATCCTACACGCCAACAGTGCGTAGCATCTACGTTATCACACGGGGATAGCAAAGGAACACTAGCCTCACTGTGTGTTTCACATGGGAAGGAAGAGATGGACGCTATTAGATAAATAAGGACTCAGGAAATACAACAAAAATTGGGGAGAAAACTGCTTGAAAATGAACCCCACACGCAACAGGGCAGTGAAGCATGATTCCTCGCATGGGAAGGTTGTGCTGTGAGTCTCCCCCTATTGGGGGACTCAGGAATGCAGCCCTACGAGGTGCCATGTGCTGTCCTGCAGCCTTGGGTGCAGCAGGTCCCCGGCTGCCACCCTCGTCACCCTCAAACGCCCTAGAATCCCTCCCTGGAGCTTCCTTAAGGAAGGAAAGGTGTCTCCCTACCCAGTCCTCCCTCCACAACTCAGAGACTGGGCTGCCACTCATAATGAACAGGCCCAACAGTCTCTCATGTTCTCTGCCAGTGTTTGCTAACAGGCATTGAATCACAAAACACGAATACAGTGTGACAAGAGAATTACTAGCCAAAGACTTTTCTTTTTCCTATTTACTCCAGAAATCAGAGTTACAGAGATCTACACGATGCCATTGTTGTCACACATAAATTGATTTTCTGCATTCTTAAGACTTGAATTCATGCAAAATAAATAAATAAATAAATAAAAAGCTTCCAAACAGGCAAACGAAACAAACTTAGGAAACATTAGTGCCCAGGCACTTTTGCCAGCTGTCTCCCTGGGCAGTGCTGTTTGAGTCTTCTGCCGTGACGGGTTCGGTATCTGAGCAGGCTGATACACCAGGCAGAGTGCAGATGAGCACCTACAGTGTGGCCAGGCCAGTGCAGGAACTGGATTCCTCATTTCTCTAAAACTAAGTAATTTACAGTTCAGTTTAAATAGCTCCATGTGGCTGGTGGCTGCACATGGGACAGTGCGGGTCTTAGTGAGCTAGAGACCGTGTGTGTCCCCACAGGAGACGAGCCATAGACCTGCACCTACAGGACGACATCACATACGCAAACTGCCACACGGGGTCACCATTCGCTTTCCCTTGGTGGGGAAATTCTAAGAGATACTAATTTTCCATGGTTTTCCTATTACTGCAATGGGTAAATATTAATTTATATTAAAATAAATACGATTATCTCAATAAGTACAATTTTATACTTGTTCTCAATTTGGGGATTATGAGGATTTTTTTTCTGCTCTTTTTTAGAAAGATAAAAGTTTGCATTTCATCAATGTTCTCAAATCATGGGCAAAAAAAATTTAGCAAGATAACTGTATCCAGAGATGCTTCTGTCTTACCTCTTGGTAAACTCTATCATCATCACCACCATCATCACCGTGTACCCTGTTATCTGTAAGAGACAGGCACGTTATCAAAGTCCTTGTCGAGAATGTCATCACAAGGTGTCACAGCGTGTAAAAAGACAACCACCTAGAATCCCTTCTTTACACAAGATGAGGAGGAACAACGTCGGCCTAATTTCTACCACAAAGTAAACCTTTTCCATTCGTAGGACAAAATAGTGTCCTGTCAATTTCATGAAAGAAGGGTTTGCCAGCAACAGGACAGACACAAAGTCAGTCATAAATTGCATTTCCCACTTCTGTGGATCTATGTGTCAGCTCACAGCAAGAAAAATCCATTGTACCTAGCAGCAGTTGATAATTACAAGAAAGGAAAGTGAAGTGTCTAACCCAAACCGTCTCGCAATTAAGATGGCTTCAGAACCCGTGCGGCGAGGCTGTTTGCTGGTGGCGCACGTTTCTCTCCATGAACACCCTATCCGCAGAAGGAGAGGGATGCGTATTTCCTTTGCTTTCTGGCCTGCTGAACGCACGGCACTGAATCAGGTGCCTTCAAGAACCCTGAGAAGCAATCAGGCCACAGGGAAGGGCCTTGCTCAGAGGAGCCTGGCCTGCGGTCATGGCCTGCGCAGGGGTCTGGCTGTTCACGTGGGTAGCGTGGGATGCGGGGCAGGCATTTCTTCCCCTCCCCTCAGCAGCCTCAGAGGGTGGGTGCTGACATCCGAATGAACCCTTTTCACCGTATCATTCAAATATTTGACAACATTCACGCGCATAATCCAAACAAAAACACTTTCTCGCATTCCCATTCATTTTTTTACAACCCTGAAACCCAACACGGAGGAATTAAACATCCTCACCGAGAGCAATTTGCCATTCAACATAATTGCTCGGGTGGGCTTAGTCTGTTAAGAAAGCTTTTAGAGGCAAAAGTTCAAACAGATAAAAATCATTAATACAAATCCCCATGTCCCCAGGAGGAAGAATACATAACGGCATGGCAAGCTGCAGGTCTTCCACAGCTCTGAGGCCTCCCCCACTCCCCCCAGTGTCGACCCCCAAAGCGAAGGATCCAGCGGTCCGGAGGTCACCTTGGAGCGCGCCTGCCGGGCTGTCCACCTGCTCTCTCGGCTCCCCTGCGGCTCCTCTCGCACGGCTGGCCTGACCTCCTCCTGCACCCCCACCTTGCATCACGTTGGCAATCATGTTTGCCATCTCATCCAACTCCAGGGAGCTCAGGCTGTCCACCTCGGCCTGCTGCTTCCTCAGGTCCTTGAGCAGGTTCTGAATGAGGTCTCCTGCAGAACACACAAAAAGGAACACAAGGAAGTGGCGGGTTGCTATACCCCAAGGAAGCCCAAGGGTACCGCGCGTGGGCCGAGAGCTCCCAAGGCAAAATCCTGCCAAAGTCGGACACGGCAGACATTCACCAGACACCTGTTACACTGGATTATGAATCGCCAAGTCACACGAGACCCGCTGGTCAATGCCATAGGTCAGCGTCTTCAGAAAACTCTTCCAGACGTGGAGAAGCAAGGGAAGGAAGGACAAATGCATTAGCCTGATTAGGAAGCAGGTCTCTGGACAACCATCGCCACAGCTGAGCGAAAGAGGAAGGCGCGCTCAATCCATCAGTCTGTCGGTCACATAGGAGGGACAATCGGCTGTTTGCTTCTCATTTGAGAAAAAGAAAGACAATACTTGGCAAAGGGACAGCCCCGTGCCTTGTCCTCTTAGACACGTGACACTGCAAATGTGGACACAGTCAGCATGTTTCCCATGGTGGATTTTCTTTCTTTCTTTCTTTCTTTCTTTCTTTCTTTCTTTCTTTCTTTCTTTCTTTCTTTCTTTCTTTCTTTCTTTCTTTCTCTCTCTCTCTCTCTCTCTCTCTCTCTCTCTCTCTCTCTTTCTTTCTTTCTTTTCCCTACAGCTAACAGATAAAGGCCTCAGGGGAACTCTGGCCGCCGTGGCAATGAGCCCTCTCTGTGATGTGACAACCTCTACAATACAGCTGGGTCTGAGAGCTGAGCTGCAGGTGAACAGCCAAGTCAAGGAGCCCCCTGGAAATCACATCAGATGTAGGTTCCCTGGTAAAGCCAGCCCCCTCGAGTCTCCATCCCAAGCAGAAAGAAATTAGAGACACTACAGTTGTTGGGGACAAGATGGCTCCTCCCCCCAGTGAGGGTCCCAGCAGACGCCCCTGCCCTTCACAGATTCTGCCCCATCTCCTGTCCCTAGAGCAAGCTCCCTCTTCCGGGCCTGAGCAAGGACGTGCCGGGCATCACCACGCAAGGCAGGCAGCAATAAGAACAAACGTGGGGCAAGACGCCAATTTGCAAAAAGCCCCATAAGAACAAGCTGCATCTGAAATTGGCAGGCAGCTCACTCTCCAGCTTCGTCCTTGAGACCCCCACCCACCACCCCTCCTGTGCACCACAGATCCCTGCGCCCCCTACCAACCTCCCCTCTCCCCTTTGCCAACCACATAGAAAAAGACCAGGCCCAGCAGTGATGAAGACGGGCATGCAGTCTGGCAGATCTGGGAGATCTACAGCTACACTCAGTACAGGGCCGGGCTCAGTGTCCAGCTCTTTCTGTGTGGTTCGTCTGCATTTTGCTCGCTTCTTCACCGGACACGGAGGATGTATCACCTCTACCATCAGAGAGACGTGAACAGGTGCCTCCTGGCTCCCAGGTGCCTCCTCTCAGGCCTCTCCCCTCAGAAGAGGCAACACAGGAGGTTAGTCTCAGGGACCAGGTATCCAGAGAGGCTAATGGGACAAAGGCAGGTGGCTTTGGGGATGGGACGGGACTAATGACCCAACACTTTGCAATAGCTCTGTTCCCACTATTTAGGAGCAAGTCCAGCCAGCTTTGCTTCTGACACCACGAAGACAGAGGTAGTGATGTCCTCCATGACATTGAGCTGTGAGCCTGGATGCACCAGCAGTGGTTTTCAGAAACAGAAATGTGGACAGAGAAGCCGAGCTCACAGAGCAGGGGGACTGGGAAGAGGCCCCTGCGTCTGGCCAGCTTTATGTGTGGGCACTTTCTGGACCCTGGTAAGGAACAGGAGCAATAGGATCCCCCAGCTGAGGGGTCGGGGCCACAGGTTGCAGCTGGTGAGGTGACGAATTGAGGAGCTGAGCACTTTTGGGAAAAGGAGCACCGCAGAACTCTGTACCCAAGTCCACTACGGTTCTTGGCAAAGGGGCGTAGCCAGGTCTGGGTAGACTGCTGAGGGCAGAAAGTGCTGGGCTAAGAGCTGAGCAGAGAGCAGAGGCACACAGCATGGGAGGCACTGGGGACCCTGCACCACGCTGCGTGCAACCTGCCCAAACCCAAGATGCTGGCCGGTGCCTAAGGGAGGAGAGACGTTCACTCCCACGGTCAGTTCTCGGTTCACACACCTGCATGGCCAGCCGCTCCTGGATGGAGCGATGATACCACTGGGGGAGCAGACAGACTGACCATCAAGATGCGTCTTCTATGTTTTCAGCGACGACCGAAATGTCACTATCAGAAAGTCACACATTAGGCCATGGAGCACCTGTGCGCTGAGGGGGCAAAGCCAGGATGGCAGTGTCTTCAGAAGGACCACCAAAAAGAGGGTCAACTCTGATAAAATACAAGACGTAGTCTCATAGGATCAGAGGATTGTCCCAAAGCCAACGGCTGCTAGGAAGCCCCACTGGGGGAAAGGGACGTAATCCCGAGTCCCTGTGTCCACAATGCATGCAGAAGCTGGAAACGTGACCTACAGTCACGGACAAGGCGGTAAAGTGAACTTGACAACAACCGCAACAGAACCATCACAAGTCCTATGAATGAAGAGCACATCATTTGCAATGAAAGAACTCACTGCACGGGGTTCACAGCAGATTAGCTGATGAAAGAGAGGGTTGGTGAATCCGGAGAGAGAAAATAGAAATTACTGTTATCTGAAGAACAATGAAAAATACTGGACAGGAATGGGTGTCTGGCTCAGTGGTTAGATACGGTTCAGCACACCCACGTCCCATCCTGGAGGGCTGGATTTCAGTGTCAGCCCCATTTCCAATTCCAAATGCACACCCTGGGAGGCAGCAGGTGACAGTGCAAGTACTTGGGTCCCTGCCACCCACTTGGGAGGTTCGGATGGAGTTCTGGGCTCCTGGCTTCAGCTTGGCCACCCCTGGCAACTGCAGGTATTTATGGAGTGAACCAACAAAAGGAAGATCTCCCTCTCTCTGCTCTCTTTCCAATAAAATTGAACAAATAATTTTTTATAAAATGAAAAATACTGAACAGACTGTGGGATAGTATCGAGCACGCCATACTGCCATGGAGTCCATCAGAAAAAGGAAAAATGAGACCACAGAAAAAGAAAAGATGTCCCAATAAAAAGTACACACATTTCCCAAATCTGATGGAGAATTAGCGTGGAGATTTAAGATGCTCGGTATATCCCAAGAAGAATAAATACAAAGAGAACCACATGACAGCATCTCATAGTCAAACTGCTGAAAAATCAAAGGTAAAGAAGATACCTTAGGGGCTGGCATTGTGGTGCAGCAGGAGCCAGAAGACTGAAGCAAACAAATAAATCTTTATTAAAAAAAGGAAAATATCTCTTAAAAGCAGTCTAAGGCAGGTACTTTACCTACTGGTAAGGATGCCTCCTGACTTCCCCATTAGACTACCTGGTTTTGATCCTGGCTCCATTTAAAATAAAATTGTTTACTTGAGAGGTAGAGCTACAGACAGAGAGAGGGAGACAGAGATCTTCAATCTGCTGGTTTCTCCCCAAATGGCTGTAATGGCTGGAGCCGAGCAGATCCGAAGCCAGGAGCCAGGAGCTTCTTGTGAGTCTCCCATGCGGGTGCAGGGAGCCAAGCACTTGAGCCAGCCTCCTCTGTCTTCCCAGGCCATAACAGAGAGCTGGTGGAAGAGGAGCAGCTGGGATACAAATAGGCGCCCATATGGGATGATGGCGCCACAGAGGGAGGCTTAGCCCACTATGCCACAGCACCGGCCCTGGCTCCACTCTTCACTCGAGCTTCCTGCTAACACCGACCTAGGGAGGCAGCAGTGACGACTCAAGTGTCTGGGATCCTGCCCATCATGCGGGAGACTCCAGACTGAGTTCCTGGTTTCAACTCCAGCTGTGCTGACACAGCCATTCGCAGAGAAAACCAGTAAATGGAAGAAAGCCCCTCTCTCTCTCTCTCTTCTTCCCTCCCTCTCTCATTCTTTTGTTCCTCTCAAACAAATAATTTTTAAGTATATACAGCTGTCAGAGGGTACAAAGACATGTTTCACATGGCGGGAAAATGTTCTTAGAGAAATGGCGGTCACAAGACATACTGAATACTGAATGCTGTGTAAGAATGACATCCTATGTAATGAGATATGTCACAGTGTGTGTATATATATATATGTGTGTGTGTGTATGTATATATATGTGTGTGTATATATATATGTGTGTATATATATGTATGTATATATATATTTATGAATGGCATGTTTGAAGGGTCCAAAAATCCCTTCACTTCAGAAGACTATATCCAGTGAAAATATCCTTCAAACATGAAGGTGAAAAAAAACACTTTCTTAGCATGTATATGCAAAAATTTAAAAAGAGAGAGCGAGCTAAGACAATCTGTCAGCAACAGCACTGCACCACGAGGTTCTTCAGAGAAGGTGCTCTGCTTGGGAGACGCGTTCCACATAGAAGCTCAGTTCTCCGGGACACGTTGGAAAAGTCCCTGGGAGGGCAACTGTGTGGGGGGATTTAGAAAGACCACCTTTGGGGCCAGCGCTGCGGCTCATTAGGCTAATCCTCCGTCTGCGGTGCCGGCACCCCAGGTTCTAGTCCCAGTCGGGGCGCCGGATTCTGTCCCGGTTGCCCCTCTTCCAGTCCAGCTCTCTGCTGTGGCCCGGGAGGGCAGTGGAGGATGGCCCAAGTGCTTGGGGCCCTGCACCCACGTGGGAGACCCGGAAGAAGCTCCTGGCTCCTGGTTTCCGATAGGCGCAGCTCCGGCCATTGCAGCCAATTGGGGAATGAACCATCGGATGGAAGACCTCTCTCTCTCTCTTTCTCTGCATCTCCTCTCTCTGTGTAACTCTGACTTTCAAATAAATAGATAAATATATTAAAATAAGATAAAATAATAAGACTACCTTCCTTGTGGTTTCAATGTCTGTAAAATGTAACCCTTAGAGGGGATAAACCACTTGCCCCTTCTAATGTAGAGTTTACGAAACACAGGTTTACGACACAGAGGATGGAGGGTAACTGGAGTCACGCTGGCGTAAGTTTTTCTCCAGTTTATGTGAAGTGCAATGGCGATGAGGCTAAGGACACTCTCAACAAAGGCACCAAGGTATTTCAGTGGAGACAGTTAAGTCTATTTTTAAAAAGATGGAAAAAGCACTCGGGCAAAACACTTTTATCCCCACTCAATTAAATAACAAACCTTCTACATCCATAATGAGTAATATAAATTACTCCAAGTAAAAGCATACAAATAGCCAAGGCACACATGAAAAAATATTCGGTCTCACTAGTAACCCTTGAAAGGCTACTTAACACCACGTTAAATGCATTTAGTGCCCACTGGAATGACCGAGATCACACTGTGGAAAGGAGACGGAGCCACAGGAACTCACGTACACTATTGGGGATGTGAATTTCTACAACCCTTGGGAAAACCACCCAGCCATCACTGCACAGACGTCTTTCTCGTGATCTTGAAGTTGTACTTGGAGGTGTTTACCCCAGAGAAATGAAGACTCACAAGATTCACACGTGAACATGAACAGCCTCGTGCATCCAACAGCTAAGGAAACAGACTCTCAGAGTCCCAAGGCCCACCGACAGGAGGATGGACAGATAATCTGTGGTCTACCCACGCCAGAAATGCAAAGGAACGCGCCACGGACACAGGCGAAGATGTGGACAAAAGGAATCAGTCGCCAAGGAATTCCCTAAGTCTAGGAACATTGGAAGAGCGCTTGCCTGTGGCTGTTGGCATCAGGGGGAGAGCAAACGTTCCACATGGTGTTAGCATGCTGGCTGCCAGTGCGTGCGCGTGCACACACACACACACACACACACACACCGCGTACACTGAAGACCTGCACATCGCACTCCATATAAATTTACCTCAACCATGGCAACAAAAGAGCGTGCTCTAAATAAGCTCCCTGGAGTCTCATTTCCTATCTTTGAAAGAACATCTGACTCTCCTAAGAGTGTCATGTTGAAATTTCCAGCTCCGACATTCACAGGTGTAAGTAAGGGTCTAACCACCGCACCTCTGCCTCCCCGAAGAACGCTGGTGCGGAGACGCACAGCTGGCCAACGAATTCCCTGCAGTACCTCTGCCTTCCTCACTCCGTCCGTCCTCTCAGCTAGATGGGGTGGGAGGTGTTTCCTGCTTCTTACAAGTGAAGACGTTTGGGCTTTTGACCTTTTTCGGGGTTTTGTTCTTCGGGAGCTACCCTAGAGTTGCATTTGTCATGCCTGATCTTCCTCACCAGCAGGTGGAAGAAAGCTCTGGGCACTGTCACAGGGAAATGACTCTATACATAATGGAGAACATGCAGAAAGTATATGAGGATCCCTGGAGACTTGCAAAGTCCCAGACACCCAGGCAAGCCCACAGGAACCAGGAGGATGCCGGCTGCAATTAGCCAGACTCTTCCAAAAACAGCGTGGCTGAATGCATGGGCAAATGCAGGTGGCATCTGTGCCCCCTGGGCGTGACTGGGAAGATGAGGCTTGTGGCTACTATCCTTCTGGGTGGGGAGGGCTTGTGTCTAGGTCAGCGCCACAGCAGCAGGACGTTGTAGACGTTGTATCTGGCCAGCACAAGCCTCACCCCCCCCAAACAGAGCCAGCCCGGTTATGTAGATCTTCGGGACTTTTCAAAGATGATCTCTTACAGCCAGCGCAATGGCTCAATAGGCTAATGCTTCACCTAGCGGTGCCGGCACACCGGGTTCTAGTCCCGGTCGGGGCGCCGGATTCTGTTCCGGTTGCCCCTCTTCCAGGCCAGTTCTCTGCTGTGGCCAGGGAGTGCAGTGGAGGATGGCCCAAGTGCTTGGGCCCTGCACCCCATGGGAGACCAGGAGAAGCACCTGGCTCCTGCCTTCGGATCAGTGCGGTGTGCCGGCTGCAGCGTGCTGGCTGCGGCGGCCATTGGAGGGTGAACCAATGGCAAAGGAAGACCTTTCTCTCTGTCTCTCTCTCTCTCTCACTGTCCACTCTGCCTGTAAAAAAAAAAAAAAAAAAAAAAAAAAAAAAAAAAGGATGATCTCTTACAGCCTACTTTAAGCTTTAAGTTCTTGGAGTGAAGAAGCAAGGGGTCACTTTTACCTTTTAATTGTAGCTCATTTTTCAAGGAATATCTTGCTACACTGTCATATAAAAATATTTAAACCGTGTTTTGCTTTGGTTTCTGACCACTCTGTGCCATGCGCCCCAAGTCTTGCAAGGGAAGGGTCTCTGGGTGACCAGGACGCCTGCTGGTTATGAAAACCTAAGCGTCCCCATTATAGGTATATCTTTTGTTTTCAAAGATTTACTTATTTATTTGAAAGTCAGAGAGAGAGAGAGAGACAAAGAGAGAAGGAGAAAAAAGAGTCTTCCATCTGCTGGTTCACTCCCCAAATGGCCACAATGGCTGGTGCTGGGCCTATCTGAAGCCAGGAGCCAGGAGCTTCTTCCTGGTTTCCCAGATGGGTGCAGGGGCCCAAGCACTTGGGCCATCTTCCGCTGCTTTCCCAGGCCATTAGCAGGGAGCTGGATTGGAAGTGGAGCAGCTGGGACTCGAACCAGCACCCATATGGGATGCCAGCATCTCAGGCGACGGTTTATCCATTTCACCTTGATACCGGCCCCTACAGGTATATCTTAAACACAACAGTACACAGAGCTCAACGTGAGATGGGACAGATGGCATCCTTCACAGTAAGTTTGTCGGTTTAATTGTGGAGACCTGGGGCCGTTAGTCCCCTTGACACTCTCGGACACGGCTGATGGGAAAGTCTCTGAAATACTCCCCCCGGATGGTGATGTCTTCACCAGCCACACCCTGGTTTCTGCATCAGCCACAGGTTTCTGAACGTTGTGCCATCGAGGGTCTTGCTGACCCTGTACCAGGGAGAGCCAACTCCCAGACAGCAAACTCTTACCACATTCAGGGCCACTGTCCACCCACCCTGGTCACCCTCAGCGCCCACAGCCTGGGGAAATTATTCAAACTGGCCAATCCCAGCCTGCTCACCCTGCCTCACCCACTTCTCCCCAGAAACCACACTTACCTCGCTGGCTCACCACCCCACCCCACCCCCTGTCTGGTGCTACCCTGAGCGCCCCCAACCCCACCTCCTGGAACTGTGATTGACATTCAGCAGTGGTGGTCCCCCGACCAATTGCCCTCACAGGATGGGTTTTACACCTGCTTCCTGTAGAAGGAAGTGCAGTTCTCTTTGTCTTCTCCCCTAGATGGGAGTCCTGGACTGGGCGACAGCCCCCACCCTACAGCCCCAGAACCCCCCATCAGCGCCCCCCACGGCGGCCCCTGCCCAGTGTTCATCGGCTGAACACTTGCTTTCAAACACAGCTGCAAGGCGTGGACTTGGAAAAATATCCCTCACTTTCTTATAAGCGAGAACATGCTTGCAATGTTTCCCATCCGGCTCCCCTTTCTATAAGTCACAAAAGGCTGAGCGCTTGAACAATCCCACGCAAACAGTGTCAGTATTCCTGCTTCTCCAGGCTGATACGAGGTACATGTTGTCTTGTAGAGAGGATAGAAGACGTGCTTTGGAATTAAAGGCAGGCGTGTGTCACGGGCATTGTTGCTGTTTTGAGCAACGTGCCGCTCACTGCAGCCTTCCAATCAGAAGGAACCATCTCAGACCCGCACCTGCGCCACCAAGCAACAGGCCAAGTCTAACCTTTTCATTTTTCTCACAAGACAATCTCCTCCCTACCAAACCCCCTTTTCTTTTCTGGTGCTTTCTATCTCACCAAGTCTTATCTCACTTGCCCACGCCCACAGGTCCAACACCGACAACAAAGGACTCACTCCATCTCAAAGAAAATGGAAATGGGGTTGGGGGGTGGGGATAAGGAGGCAGGAACGCATCAAGGGAAAAGCAATAGCCACCAGCTTCAGTCTGCAAGTTCTATAAGGGACTTCTGGCCCATCAGGCAAACCCAGCCAGCGCCAAGGTTCTGTCCCCCTGGAGCGTCCACCGGCCTGGAAGAGAGCACAGTGATTGACCCCCAAAGGTGACCAGCAGGGCTGCTAAAAGAAACCTGGAGAGAAGAGTCACGTCAGTGCCCCAAATCACCACCCTTCCATGCGTAGGAGTGAGGGCTGCAGCCTTGGCCAGCCTGCCAGGAACAGGGCTGTGATACCGCCATGGGAGTCAGGGCCCTACATCCAAATTTCCTCTGCGAGAAGGAACCACAGGTGGGAAATGAATGAAAGCTCTCAAGGGACAGGCACTTCCCAGAGAGCCCTGAGAACCCGCACGGCAGGCGAGTGTCTCGGCTACTCCCTGTTCCCAGGTGAGCTGGGACAGATCAGAGGCCACCTCTCGGGCACGGGCAGGTGCTGCCCACATGTCCACGAATCGCAATAGGGAGCTTCCCAGGTGTCCCCAGGAGCAAGCCATCTTCAAGTCAGAAGATCCCTTTGTCCCGACCACATAAAGGAAAGAGGATCCCCCAGCCACAAGAGCTCAGAGCAGCCACCCGAGACTGCAGCCAGCACCTTCCAGAGTCACCAGGAGCAGGCTGGCTCACCATCCAACATCAGCTGAGGTCCCGCCGGGCACACAACTCAACAGGGAGTCACAAAGCCCAGAGACTCCTCTCAAACACAGTGAGGCCATCCGGGGTCCCCGAAAAGCTACCCTGGGGTGCCAGAGGGCAAGGCTAGAAGGAGGCAGTTTCATAACATATTCTTCTTGCAAGACCCTGTGTCTCTAAGGGGCCTGAAAAAGGTGTCTGTCATATTTTGATGAACGGTCAAAGAATGAAAATCCCTTGGCTTCTGAAGAGGGTTGAATGAATTCTCACATTTAGAACTTCCAGTGGCCACGAGTCCTGTTTCACCATGCAGACCAACACATACTTCCAAGAAACAAATGTTTTTGCACTCCCCAACGTTTGCATGGGGTGTGTGCTGGGATTATGCCATTCGAAGGGGCTACAGCACTGTGAAGACAGAGAGTCAGCAGAAAAGTGTCCAAAGAAAGACGACACTGGGGAATATATCCCCACAGGCAACTCACTCTACATCACCCAGATGATATGGAGTGTGTTGACTCTCTAAAGGACGCAACCTGTGCTTGTTGGGCCATTGCAAGGAAAAGGCGTACAGTGTCTGTGTGTGCAATGGTGAGTGGATGTCACTATGATCTAAAAAGCACACACAACACAAATCAAGAGGTGTGTTGAGACACCCTGCTCTTTACAAAATGGTGCTGACTTGTTCTACCAAACCAACATAAAGGCCAAGAACTTACTCCCACTATTCTTGGAGAGAAAAAGTCCACATCACTCACGTTTTCCAAGTCCACTGCAGAATACCAAGAGCGCAGCAAGCCTTACTTTGCATCATGGTGAGAATGGGAAGTCGTCCCAATATAAACTGTGTCATGATGAATGCCACACTCAACCACACAAAGGCCGTGACTGTGTGTGGGGGCACAAGGAATGGAGAGAGAGGCTGGGGACCTGCAGTTTTCAGATTTGGCAGGCATCCAGCCTCGAGAAACTGAGTATGTCCTGTGGTTGGCTACAAAGGAAAGAAACAGAAAACCTGAGCGACAGAGGATGGTGCAAAGCCAGAAGAAACGCCAGACGTGTGGAGGGGCTGTGTGTGGATGGCAGCATAGACACCAGATGTCAGCCGGAGTCCCACTGTGGTGGGGAGCCCCACTTTACTTCCTCAGGCCCAAATATTCCAGAATCTGTATTTGACCTTCCTTTGCTATAGTTCTAGTTAAGACGTTGGCTCTCAAGTACATATTTAAAACTCCTATCTGTCAAATTTTCCATCCTTGTGATACTATGCCCTCGGGATTGTTGAACTGGATTGACAAGGAGAGTTGACTGTTTTCCAGTGAGGAGTGCACTGCTACTTAAAAGGAAGACGACAATGGCGTATCCCAAATATGATTCCACAAAGCCATGAGCTGATGGAACTACAAGCAAGGACGGTGGAGTCCAAATTAGGTTATGAGGCCAAGTGTGGCCCCGCTACTCATACTGAGTGATGTTGGGTAAGTTCCTGAATCTAATTATGACTCAGTTTCCTTATCTGTAAAGCGAGGACATAAAACACACACGAGAAACCCATGTCTGGCATATTCCAAGTGCTTAATAAATTGCAACCATTATCATGGTGAGAATTTTATCATGATGAGGAATCAGATTAGGCCTCCTTGTCTTTCACTCCTCCTTCCAATCCATTCCAAAGACAAACACTGGGATCTCTATGGAGAGCTCTGGCCATAGGTCATTAAAATCCTCAGATAGGAAACAAAGAACACACAACCAGAGAGGCCCTTGGAACGCTTAGTTTTACAGACTGGTACCTCCCAACCTGTTCAACATTCAGTGGAAGACCAAGCACCACATGCAGGCATTTGGCCTAGTGGTTAAGACACCTGTGACCCGTAAATCACATTGCCTAGGTTCATGTCCTGGTCTGGCTCCTGATTCCAGCTCACTGCCACAGACTGTGGGAGGCAGCAGGTGATGGTGCAAGTCCTTGGGTCCCTGCCATCCACGTGGAAGACCTAGACTAAGTTCCTGTCTTCTGGCTTCAGTCTGACCGAGGTGTGACCACTGCAGGCATCTGGGGAGTAAACCAGCAGATGGGAACTCAGACTGCCAGTCTCTATCTAGAGACAGACTAGCAATGAAATAAACATCAAATAAAATAGGATTATGTACCATGATTCTGCCCAAGTACAAACCTACATTGAAAAGAATGTGAACTTCAGCCATTAAAGTCAGACCCCCGGCTGCACCTCTTCACCCATCACCCACCCCTCATCCACCCAGACTCCCATTCATTTGCTCATCCATCCATCATCCATCCACCTGCCAACACAGCCATCTATCCACCAACCCATCAATCATCCATCCTCCTGTCATCCTTCTATCTAAATAGCCTTCCATCCACTGTCCATTTCAGCAACTTGTACTGAGCATCATTGTGTTCAACAGTTAGAATAGAAATTATTGCCGGCGCCGCGGCTCACTAGGCTAATCCTCCACCTTGTGGCACCGGCACACTGGGTTCTAGTCCCGGTCGGGGTGCCAGATTCTGTCCTGGTTGCCCCTCTTCCAGGCCAGCTCTCTGCTGTGGCCAGGGAGTGCAGTGGAGGATGGCCCAGGTGCTTGGGCCCTGCACTCCATGGGAGACCAGGATAAGTACCTGGCTCCTGCCATCGGACCAGTGTGGTGCGCCGGCCGCAGCGGCCATTGGATGGTGAACCAACGGCAAAGGAAGACCTTTCTCTCTCACTGTCCACTCTGTCTGTCAAAAAAAAAAAAAAAAGAATAGAAATTATCACAAGAAATTTGAGAAATTAAAGGTATAATGTTCGGGGGGAGGTCTAAAATATTGTTAGCACACAACAAAATGTTTTAGAACGCAGAGAGACTTGACTAGTAGATGGTACAAACTTAATATGTGGGACATCCACCTTTAAAACCCAAGAGAAGACTGAATACCAGTACATCTCAAGTCATTTCTCTTTCCCCCCAAAATAGACAAGTATTTAGCTTGACAGGATCCCCAAAGTGTCACTTATAAAAGTATTTGTAAGGCAAGTGTACTTCCCGAGTTTCAACTACACAACCTCCAAACTTTCACAATATAATCTATTTATAAACCTCTGTCTCAGCTTTATTCACGGAAATTAACAATTAAATTGACATACACTTACATGTGATGAATCCTTTTCTCTACAAACCCTTTAATTATAAAAACTATAACATTTTACTAAAATATTTGAATAATTCTTATTTTTTAATCTCTAACAAATGCAACCCAATTAGTTTACTGATTTTGTAAACTAAATCTAAATTATGTCTTCCCTACTTTTTGCAAACTATTACTGTATAATTTGAAATATAGGCTACCTAGAGCAGAAAGTGGCAAGAATCTATTTTAAGGAGAAAATTAATAAAACATGAAAAATAAGATAGAAAAAAAAAGAAAATGCCCTACTGTATATTGAGCCTCATTATAAACCCACCAAATCTGAGTGGCCTGCACTGTGGCTACAGTGGCACAAAACGTGAGGAAATACAATTATCTAAGCTTCAGAACCACTGCAGACAGACACTGCTGGTTCTCGTCTGAGCGCTGAGGCTTATCCAGGAACAACACCGACCCCTGTGGACAGCTGCTGCCTTGTCAGGCCTGTGTGTGTGCGTGTGCGCATGTGTGTGTGTGTGTGCGTGTGAGTGTGACCCCTCAGACACCTGCTGCCTTGTCAGGCCTGTGTGTGTGTGCGTGTGTGTGTTTGTGTGCGTGTGACCCCTGCAGACACCTGCTGCCTTGAGCAGACCATGTGTGTGTGTGTGTGTGCATGTGTGTATGTGTGTGACCCCTCAGATACCTGCTGCCTTGTCAGGCCTGTGTGTGTGTGCGTGTGTGTGCATGTGTGTGCTTGCGTGTGTGCACATGACACTGCAGCCTTGAGCAGGCCGTGTGTGTGTGCATGCGTGTGTGTACACACGTGTGTGTTTGCGTGTGTGTGTGAGACCTCTTAGACACCTGCTGCCTTGTCAGGCCTGTGTGTGTGTGCGTGTGTGTGCATGTGTGTGCTTGCGTGTGTGCACATGACACTGCAGCCTTGAGCAGGCCGTGTGTGTGTGCATGCGTGTGTGTACACGTGTGTGTTTGCGTGTGTGGGTGAGACCTCTTAGACATCTGCTGCCTTGTCAGGCCAGCCTGTGTGTGTGTGTGTGTGTGTGAGTGTTAACACTTTTGGTGGACACTGGCTTAGCCAGAAGTTCAGCTGGCAAGAATATTCTGTCCCTGAGCCCCTTGGCTGACCCGGTCTCTGTCAGACCACCCTCAGCCTGCAGAGTTGAGGTGTCCATCCTGAGGGCGTCCCGAAGGTGGGTACCCTGCCCCTCAGCTGACCTGGCACAAACGGAAGCTGGCCAGTGGATGTCTCATGTCCCCTCGCAATGACAACTGCATTTCTAGGTTGAGCCAAGGAGTCACGCGATTTGCCAAAAATCCCTGAGCCCAGAATCCAATGGACTTTTAAATAATGTCAAGGTTGACTGTCTATCTTAAAACTTCTCTGCCTTTGAAGATCTCGAGTTTATCCCCAGCCTCCCTCTAATTCCACACTGTGAACATAACATAATGGGGATTATTGTGGCTGGAGCTGGAACACAAAGAGGAGAATATGAATTTTCATGGTGATTATTCAGACACTGGCTGTCAGCAAACTGACCCGAGACAAAACCACAAAGCAGGCTCAATTTTCCTTTGCACATCTCATCCTGCTCCCAGCAATGTGAGTGTCTCTTAACTCCCTCCTGCCACCTTCTGGGTGGGAGGCCAGGGTCTGCCCGCCCTCCTGCATAGACAAACACTTCTTTCCCCACCAACCCCCTGGCCCCCACACAGCCCTCAGGTGAACGGCCCTTCCAGCAGCCCCTTGCTTGGGGGCTGACCCATTCCCAGCCCCCTTTGGGTATCTGATGAGGGAGCTTAGGCCATGAAATCGTCCCCCACTCCACCTTCTTCTCCCCTGCACCCCTCCCCTCCTCTCCCCTTCCTTTCCCTTCTCCTTCTGCAAACATTGATCGCTGTTTCTTTGCACCAGTTCCCTTGCAAGGTGCAGAGGTTAAGTCAGTGAACAAACTCTCTGCTTCCTTAGAACTTCTGTCTAATATGAGAGGTCTTCACAAAGTTCACGAAAATGTGCATTATGAAAAACAACCCATGGATTTCAGCAATCTTGGTGACTAAGTAAACTTGCGTTTTCATTCTATTTCCCGTGTACTGTTTGAAGTATTGCCATTTTGGAATAGATGAAAATCAACTAAGAACATAAACACAGACTGTGCAATGGAGACAGATGCACTAGAAAAACTACTCCAGGGTCGGCCGGCGCTGCGGCTCACTAGGCTAATCCTCCACCTTGCGGCACCAGCTCACCAGGTTCTAGTCCCGGTTGGGGTGCTGGATTCTGTCCCATTGCCCCTCTTCCAGTCCAGCTCTCTGCTGTGGCCCGGGAGTGCACTGGAGGATGGCCCAAGTGCTTGGGCCCTGCACCCCATGGGAGACCAGGAGAAGCACCTGGCTCCTGCCTTCGGATCAGCGCGATGCACCGGCCGCAGAGTGCCGGCTGTGGCGGCCATTGGAGGGTGAACCAATGGCAAAAGGAAGACCTTTCTCTCTGTCTCTCTCTCTCACTGTCTAACTCTGCCTGTCAAAAAAAAAAAAAAAAAAAAACTACTCCAGGGTGTGGAAGAGAAGACAGGGGAGGAGGGTGGGAGGGTGCTGCTTTATAGAGGATTCTTAGGGAAGACCTCACTGAGAAGGTGGAGGTGAGGCATGAGCCCGGAGGGTCCTGGGGAAATGCTCTTTAGGCAGAAGTAACAGTAAGTGCAAAGGCACTGAGGCAGAAACCCCCCAGAGTATGTTGGGTTGCAGGACAGAAAGTGGGCAAGAGTGATTTGAATTCAGCAAGCGAGGGGAAGAGCTAATGGGTTATAAAGCAGCAGACGTGTCAGGGTGGGTGGTCCTGCAGATCTCACAGGGTCTCACACACAATGATAAGGACAGTGGTGTTTACTGAGTGAGATGAGAAGCCCTGGTGTGTTTTTTGAACATTGTGAATAATCTGATTTGAATTATATTTTTGAAGAGTTATTATTTATTTGAAAGGAAGAATGAGGGGCTGGCGCTGTGGCATAGCAGGTAAGGCTGCCGCCTATAGTGCTGGCATCCCATATGGGCGCTGGTTCACATCCCGGCTGCTCCACTTCCGATCCAGCTCTCTGCTCTGGCCTGGGAAAGCAGTAGAAGATGGCCCAAGTCTTTGGGCCCCTGCGCCCACGTGGGAGACCCAGAAGAAGCTCCTGATCCTGGCTTTGGATTGGCACAGCTCCAGCTGTTGCAGCCAATTGGGGAGTGAACCAGCGGATGGAGGCCCCCTCCCTCCGCCTCTCCTCTCTCTCTGTAACTCTGGCCTTCCAATAAATAGATAAATCTTTAAGAAAAAAAAAGGCAGAGTGAAAGACAAAGGGATGGACACACACACACACACACACACAGAGCTCTTCCATCTGCTGGTTCAGTCCCCAAATGTCACAATAGCCAAGTCCAGACCAGGCGGAAGTTAGGAGCCATGATCTCCATCTGTGTCTCCCACAAGGGTTGCCAGGGGCCAAGTAATGGGACCATTCTCCCCTGCCTTCCCAGGTGCGTTAATAGGAGACGCTGGAGATGCAAGCCACAGCTTAACCTGCGGCACCACAGTGCAGCCTGATCCCCAATGTTAAAAGGACCACTCTGTAGCACTGAGGCAAAGTCAGAGGCGGGGAGGCCCCAGGACAGTCTCATCTGATCCGGCAGGGGATGGCAGGAGAGCGCGTGAAGCAGCTCCAAGGAGAAAGTGGGGCACCTGGGTGCTTTGCAGACAGCCCCGGCGGGGTCAGCTAATACAATGGGCCTGAGCAGGTGCTAAGGGAGCTGTGGAAGCACCTATTCCAGTATGGGGAGCCCGGGGAGGGCTCAGAGCACCCACCTGGTAACAAGAGTGGTGCCAGTGCCGATGGGGACTATGTAAGGCACTCCTGCTGCTCAGAGGCTGTGGGAGCCAGGCCAGAAATCCTCGAGGAGCCCCAGCAGTGTTCCAGAGAGGGCAACGTCACACCAGGGGGCAGGGTGGGGTGCAAGCCAACCTGGTTCAAACCTCGGCCCTGCCATGTGCCTGCGCTGAGACCCCCTGGGGCACCCTGCCCAGCCTTCTCCAGCCTCAGTCTCTGCACCTGCAGAATGGACCCAACAGCTCCCACCGGATGGGTTGCTGTGAAAATGAAATGAACTAGGTTCTTTTTGCCCACTTGTCCGATACTCTTGTATGCACCACTGTGTTCCCTCGCCTAACAGTCTGTGCTACTCCATAGCTCAGAAAAACCCTCTCACAGTGCCTACCACCTCTTTTCCTTCAGTTCTTTGGGTTCTAGTCTCATTAGACAGAGGGCGGAGCAGAATTATACAGCACCACACAATAAAACCTTGCATTCTTTCGAGATAAAGATTGGAGAACAGAAGACACTTCCAGGCTTTCACGGTGACTATTGTTAAGCGATGTCCACCTTCCAAACGCAATAATAAAGTATAATTCCTAAAACCAACTCCTCTCAACTGCAAAAGAAACTTTTCAGGTTATCATTAGTAACAAAAAAGAGCTTTAAAGGAACCTGGGATCTGGGCTGGTAGATTCCAAGTCACTAGCTTATTGTTGGAACAATGCATTCTAGAAATCCCCTCCCATATAACCTGTTTAAGCCCCACACACACGCATTTTATGACCACACTGAGTTACCTCAAAGGCACTCGCTGTCAGTCATCTGAAGATGAACAGAAATGACGCAATACTTCAAGTCTAGCTGGCCCTGGTGGATTGAAGAACTGTGCCACTGAGCACAATCAAATACCATGAGCATCAAAGGCAGCGCTCTTTTGTTCCATCAACTGCACCATATAATTCAGAGATCTGGCCAGCTTATAATGACATTTTAAGTAGCTTTCAATGCGCCAAGTGGGCCCCAGCAGGGCAATTACACGAAATGTCAGGACATCAAATACGTGAGGTCTGGAGTAAGGGATCACCTCGCGACGACTCCATATGCACAAGTGTCATGGGCCTGACCTACTAAAATTATATGGCTTAATAGGGTCTCCCAGACAAAATGGCATAAGCTGTAGAGAACGAGCAATCACCCACAGATAACCTCAACACAAAATCACTTTAACAAAGACGACGGGAAGCGTGCCTGACGGGTTTTGCTCCTACGTGCCTTCGTCCGCATGTATAAGTTCCTATGAAGGTACACGAGGTTTAGCCACAACCGTAACCATCATCATCATCAGTATCATCACCATCAGCCATCACCATGAGGAACCACTGTGTTTCTTTTCTGTAGAGGGTGCGCAGCCCATTACACTGTGGGAGTCCAACACTTGAGTATTTGGAAAGGATTTAAATAAATTCAGCACAAGCTTATTATTTTATTCTGTCTTCTCTAGGGGTTCTGCCCAGAAGATATGGGTATAAGATGTCAACATCCCGTCTATGTGCACTGAAAACACCCTAAATAACATGAGTACATTCTCCTTCCAATTTGAGGGGCCAAGGATACCGCAGCTAAGTGGCATATCTCTCTCACTGGCTAATGGAAACTGACCGAACCGCGGTAGGGATGAAGTGTCAGGCCAGGCCATTTCACACTCCCAGGACTGACTTCTCCCTGTTGACTTCTCTATGATGTGCAACAGTAGCATAAAGAAGAAAAAGTGTCCAATTAGTTTGGCATTAACTATGTAACTTTCGTTGATGGTGCAGATTGGCAGTCAACTTGCTTCTCACAGAACGAATCATTTAGCCTCCCACTAACAGGAGCTTACTGGCTCAGATCAACAACTGACAGACGCCAAGGGCAGGCATGCTAGACACGGGCTAGGTTGCAAATGCCAGTCTAGAGATGGTTACCAGGGGCCGTGATTGGCACCTGTCACCTTAGCTCAATAAGCTAAGTCAGCATTCACAGGAGAGTGAATACTGAGTGAGGAGAGCTGTCCAGCAACATTCCAGAAAGGCCAAGTCTAGAGGGCGGGTGATAACACACGATTTATGATCAGACCCAAACCAACAGCCCTGGATCTTTAAAACCCCAATTCCATCCGTGGGGGCCTCGGACATGCTCCATGACCCTGAGACCACTTCCTGTGCTTCCCGGGGACCACCCTGAGCCTCAGAAGGGAAGCATCAGCATATATAGTCAGCGGTCTCTACCAAGCTGATTTTCAGGTTGCAAAAGTGACAAGAGCATGACGTCCCATGTGGAGGGCCCTGACCTCGTGGGGACAGCACTCTCTTTCCATGTTGCTCCAGAAAGCCAGGTAGAAAGTGAAGGGAGGCCGATGCCACGGCTCAATAGGCTAATCCTCCGCCTGTGGCGCCGGCACCTCGGGTTCTAGTCCTGGTTGGGGCGCTGGATTCTGTCCCGGTTGCTCCTCTTCCAGTCCAGATCTCTGCTGTGACCCGGGAAGGCAGTGGAGGATGGCCCAAGTGCTTGGGCCCTGCACCCATATGGGAGACCAGGAGGAAGCACCTGGCTCCTGGCTTCGGATCGGCGCAGCACACCAGCTGTAGCGGCCATGTTGGGGGTAAGCCAACAGAAGGAAGACCTTTCTCTCTGTCTCTCTCTCTCACTGTCTAACTCTGCCTGTCAAAAAAAAAAAAAAAAAAGTGAGAGTGACGGGAACAGTTTCAATAAGTGCCCAAATGACTCTCAAAGAGGCAAACTTCAGCTCAATACTCAGAATAAAGAACATTCGAGCAAACACAGCTGGCTGACGGAGGGGTGGACTTCACAGAGAAGCACTGGGCTCACAGGTGCTCAGGCAGAGCCCGAGAGCTCATCAAAGTCAAAGATGTGAACGGAGTTCACGACCAAGTCTGAAAACAGTGACTGTGCTGGAGTGGAGGCGATGGCTCCAGGCAGAAGGCGGGGCGCGGTGGCACGCCCAGGCCTTCCCTCCGGTCATACAAGCTGCAGCCATCGGGCCTAGTTAACTCACCGGGTGCATTCTGAGCAGGCGACGTGTGACCAGAGAAGCCACACTCCTGTGTGTGAGTCACAGAGACTCCAGTCCCCTCTCCTCCACTGCAGGAATGCGGCTGCTGCCAACCTGTGATGGGACAGTGATGGGCTGATAAAGGCGCCAGGCATTGCACACTCAGTGTGGGAGGAGCTCTTTGATAACGGAGCCACCTTCGCTCTGCTGTCTTAGAAGGTGCTCCGAATCTCCGGCGAGGGGCATGGATCCAGGAGAAAGGGCTTATCAGCAGTTTCCTTGTGGAGCCGGGACCCGGAGGCAGCCTCTTTGCTCCAGTGAATAGGGAGCCAATTTGGTCTTGTTATTCTTCAAAGCCAAAAGGCATGATTGGCTTTAGAGCACTGAGCAACATTGCCCTTCACTCAAATATGAATGGATTTTGTCAAAAATGAAACAGGTAGCAGGTGCTTCCCTTCAAGTGAAAAGGACCCCAAAATTGTGGGCACATTTTCTCCAGCATGATAAAAGCATTTGAAAGTAGCTTTTCTATATTGTAATCTTCCATTGTCACCAGGAAAAGCCAAAGTCTGGGTTCAGTGCCCTGCTGAGATTGGGGGTGCAGAGGATATGCTGCAATGTGTGTGAGTTTTCAGGCTGGGACTCCCAGGGGCAGCAGGTGAATGGGGGGCTACAAGGTTGTGGAAAGTTCAAGTGCGAAGAGGACAGAAAACATGTTTTCCCTGGATGGGGAAGAGCATCAGACACTCTATATGACTGCTTGGGACGTAGCCAGTGCTTTCTGAGGGACGGAATTGATGAGTGGGCATGCCCAGCCTTTCTTAATGACACAGCCACGCATGCTATAGCAGACGCTACTCTTCCAGCGCCCACATCAGTGTGATGAAACCCATCTTAGCACAGGTGGAGGACTGGGGGTGGGCGACCACACAAGTGACAAAACACCTGAACACAAGACAACAACAGGGCATGTGGCAAGATCTGAAAGATCTAGGACAAAAGTTAGTAGGCTGGCCATACGACGCAACATTCCTATTTCTTGATATTTACTCCAATGAGCTGGAAATTGATGTCCGCACAAAAACCTGCACCTGGATGTGAAGGGAAGCTTTGTTTGTGATTGCCACCACTTGGAAGCAACCCAGATGCTCTGCAGTAGATGAATGAGTGAAGAAACTGCAATACCCAGACAGCAGACTACTGCTCAGCACCCAACGGAAGTGAGAGATGGAGCCATAGGAAGACAAAGAGGAACCTGGAATGCACATTGCTATGTGCAAAAACGCTGACCTAGAAAAAGACTCTGTTCAACATTCCGTGGGAAAAGACAAAGCTGCAGAGATCACACCAAGATCTTGGGTGGGTGGGAAACAAGGATTACCAGGTGGCACACAGAGGGTTCATGGGAACGTGAAAATGATCTGGATGGCACCATGGTGGACGATACCTGTCAGCACACTTTCATCCAAGTCCACAGAATGTACAACAGCAAGAAGGACCCCTAACGCACACTGTGGAGAAAGAGGTGTCAGGTCAGTGTGTTTACCAGAGCAAATGCACCCCTGGGGTAGGGTGTTGTTAATGAGGGGCAGGAGGGAGGGACCGGAAGAACGTGAGACATGTCTGTGCCTTCCTCTCAGTTTTTCTGTGAACTTAAAACGACTCTAAAAGACAAAATCTATTAAAATCAAAGAATGGGTTTAGACTATATCAAAAATTGGGGACTACTGAGCCTAAGGAAAATTACAGTCAAGGTAAGATTGATGCGTAAAGCTGTGACCCGTACATCACACAGACTGCAAAAGTTGACAAGCTGCATAGAGTTTACCAGATGGACAGAGACATAGAGATGGCTTTGATGTTTTACTCCATTTCTCTTTTTTGTTTGTTTAAAGATTTATTTATTTATTTGAAAGAGTTACACAAAGAGAGACAGACAGACAAAGAGAGAGAAAGAGAGGTCTTCCATCCGCTGGTTCACTCCCCAATTGGTCACAACGGCCGTAGTTGGGCCAATCCAAAGCCAGGAGCCAGGAGCTTCTTCTGGGTCTCCCACATGGGTGCAGGGGCCCAAGGACTTGGGCCATCTTCCACTGCTTTCCCAGGCCACAGCAGAGAGCCGGATTGGAAGTGGAGCAGCCGAGACTTGAACCAGCGCCCACACGGGATGCTGGTACTGCAGGTGGCAGCTTTACCCACTACGCCACAGCAACAGCCCCAGTTTTACTCTAGGAAGAGGAGGTGGAGGTGGAGGAGGAGGTGGAGGAGGAGGTGGAGGAAGAGGAGGAGGAGGAGGTGGAGGTGGAGGAGGAGGAGGAGGTAGAGGAGGTGGAGGAGGAGGAGGAGGAGGAGGAGCTCTGGCCATTGCAGACAATTGGGGAGTGAACCAGAGGATGGAAGACCTCTCTCTCTCTCTCCACCTCTCCTCTCTCTGTGTAACTCTGACTTTCATATAAAAAAAAAAAAAATAGGGCAGCCTTCGGGGGTGGGGGGTGCTCATCTTGTACAAGGATCAGGAAAGGTTTCCAAGCAGTTTGGGAACATTAAGCTGGGGTGTGCCGGGGGGCCTGAATGACCCACGGCTGCCAGCTAACACCAGACCAGCTGGACAAGACCAGCCTCCTGTGAACACACAGATCCTCCTGCTAAAAGCTTGCTCTGCTCTGAACACAAATGCTCATTACTCTGGGTCCCATTTCTACTTCAATGGAAACACAGAGAAGAACACGTTACACATCTTCGGGCTGCAACAGGCAAATTCGGAATGGGAAAACTGCCCAAGACGAATGACCGGGCCGGTGCTGTGGTACAGCGGGTTAACGCCCTGGCCTGAAGCGCCAGCATCCCACATGGGCGCCGGTTCTAGTCTCGGCTGCTCCTCTTCTGATCCAGCTCTCTGCTGTGGCCTGGGATAGCAGTGGAGGATGGCCCAAGTCCTTGGGCCCATGTGCCCACGCGGGAGACCCAGAGTAAACACCTGGCTCCTGGCTCCTGGCTTCAGATCGGTGCAGCTCTAGCCATTGCAGCCATCTGGGGAGTGAACCAGTGGATGGAAGACCTCTCTCTCTGTCTCTACCTCTCTCTGTAACTCTTTCAAATAAATAAAATAAATCTTTTATAAAAAAAAAAAAGACGAATGACCTAGATTCTGATAAAAGAAATTCTAGGAAAGAAAAAAGAGGGAGAAGAAGGCTCCATCGATTAAAAGGGGCTGAACAAATCTACCCACCCACTCAGTGGGCCCAGTGGGCATCCTGCCTCAAAAGAACCAGCTGTGGAGAAACAAGGCAGCTGGTAAACTTGAGCACTGAAAAGGTATTTGGCAATATTCAGGCATTATGATGAATCTTTATGAATGGGAAAACTATCGTGGCTAGGTTTATCCGAGAGTCCTTATCTCCCAGCAGTACAATACTGAAATATCGACAGATGAAATCATTTGACGCCTGAGTTTGCTTTAAAATCACCCAGGGAAGGAGCAGAAGGTGTGAGCAGGTACAAATACACTGCAAAGAAATCCCAGGGGTTACCACCTGCGGGAGCCAGGAGATGCACACATGGGGGCTCCTGGTAGCACTGCTTGGCAGCTCCCAGCCAGTGCAGCTGGGAAGACGGGATGCAAGAAAAAGATAACCAGTGCTACAAGCATCAAGGGGAGAAACGCCAAGGACATTAGGTAAATGTAAGGATCACTGGGCGGTGGAGAGTGGATTTTTCAAGGGCCAGAGTCCCCAGCATCTGCAGCTTGGAAGGCGAGCAGAATGGGGAGGTAGCAAGGCAACGGGCAGGCAAGCAGTGTAGACAGTGTACACAGCCACAGCAAGGCAGAGCCTGGTCTACCTGGGGACATACCCAGGTCTCCAGTCCCTCCAGCAGGGGGAGCCGTATGTACCACTTCCTGTTTCCAATGACCAGGACAAAGGTCATCAGTAAATGGACTGTTTAAGTTGTGGGAGGTAGGACAGGAGACAGAGAAGGGAGAATGAGACAAGGACAACACCTCGCGGCTTCCATGAAGGAGCGCAAATACAGGGGACAGGGTGGCCGGCCCCCTAGAGAGGGCACCACGGGGCAGAGGGTGAGCCTGCTCTGAGCTGGGCACGACCAGAACGCACGGTGATCGTGTGAGAGCCAAGACAGCAGCAAAGGCAACCCCACGGAGTCCATGACGCGTACGGGTGCAGAAGCCGCGGAGTCAGAGCGGTGCCCGGTTTAAAGTAGAAGAGGAACAGCCTCCAAGAGGAAGACACTCCAGGAAAAAAACAACTTCCTGTACACAAACATCAGCCTCCTTAATGGTGAATTTATGCGCAAACAATTCCTGGCCACGTTCACGGCGGTCTGCTTCCTTACACACCGTTTTCTTTCAAGACAGAACCGAGAGGCAAATATCAGTAATGGAAACACATCTTTCCCTCTAATTTTAATTTTCCGTTCACTCCATTTAAAAATTGCCGTAATGGCCATATGGACAAAGAGAGAGTGAGAATGAGCGAGCTGCCCGGCTGAAAGCCAGCAGCCAGCAGAAAAGACGATTTTCAAAGCAACCTCAATTAAGCTTACACTTACAGAAAATAGAGAGTGCAATGTTAATGTGATTCTCAGGCAGCATTTAAGGGAAAAAAAAATCTGCTATCTGCTTAACTTTGGCATCTGTGCCTCTCAAAGGAGAAGTCATCTTTTATCAGAAATCCACTTTAGGGTGGTTCTGGGGAAACACTCTTAGAAAATAAATAGCTCGAAGCTTTCTATGCATTGTGGAGGAGCTTCCTCCCCGGGATGATCAAAATAAATTAGGTTCTAATAGAATCAAAATATATTAGGTTATAATGCACCTGCAAATATTGAGGACCACACAGTGTTGACACAGCAGTCAGTCCAAGGTCTGCACTATACACTCGATGTGCTATATACAAACGGTATAATCCTCAGAGGAGATCCCACTGAGGACAAGGCAAATAACCGCCGACATATGAGTGACCATGTGTTCAGCCTCTTCGAGCTGGGAGACAAGGGACACATGGAGGCATTCCTATTCGGTTTCCAAAAAACAATGTACACGACACATACAACCTAGGGGCCATGTTCTCCATCCAATTTTTTCATTTCCATCAATAAAACCATGCACTTGTGATGTGCAGGGAAGGATGGGAGAGAAGTGAGAACTCAATACGGACAGCGGCACCCCAGGACAGAAGCACCCAGCTCTCCCTCCAGTAGCAGGTGTCCCCCTGGGCAGGAAAATGGCCTGCTCTTCCCCCAACACTGATGGGGCGTGGGGACCTGGGAGTCCCTTTGCCACTCTGTCCTGCCTCTGCCACGCTGTCCTGGAGGGAGGCATTGATGGGAAGATCTCACAGCATGGGAAAGATGCAGTAAACCCAGCATCAGCAAGGGCCGGCCGGGGAAACAAAGGTGAACAAACGAGACCCCAAGGGGCTCACTCACCATCATCCATGCTGGGGTCTTTTGGGTCTCCTGGAGGTGAGGACCACTGCTGGGGGACTGCTGGTGCCGAGAAGGGCCTCGGTGCTCTTGAGGGATCACGCAGGAGATACTGCAGCCCCGGGTCGCCCTCCCTGGAGGCCGCAGGGGGTCTCTGAGCAGTGTAGGCGCTGAGAGCCGCCATCAGGTGCTGTCTGTCCACACCGCTGTCCACCTTGGGAGTGAGCTCATCCGGCTGGAGTCGGCTGAAGGTGCGCAGTGGGAGGTCCTCAGGGTACTTGGCCCGGGGCACGGGAGGATAGGTCAGTGCAGATGTGTGGGCCACGTAGGTCAGGATGCTCTCAGGAAATGGGCCATCACCCTGAAGGGGCAGAGGAACAAAACAGCAACAGCTCAGGCTCCAAAGTCGGCCACACACAGTCGCACCTGGACAGCAGGCATCTGTGAAATGCAAACCCAAAACAGGAATCTCCGCTTTCCTACCAACGCCATACCAACTTTGCTATTCCAGCGTTATTATTGCATTGGTTTTCTGATAACAGCTTTCTTGTAACTCAGACGCCATGAAATTCACCCAACTCAGTGGTTTTTAGCATATCCAGAGTCATGCAAACACCACCACTATCTAATTCCAGAACAATTTCATCACCCTGAAAAGAGAACTTGGCACCCTTCTCATTCCTTTTTTTTTTTTTTTTTTTTTTGATAGGCAGAGTTGGTGAGAGAGAAAGAGACAGAGAGAAAGGTCTTCCTTTTTCCGTTGGTTCACCCCCCACCCAAGTGGCTGCTATGGCCGGTGCATTGGAGGACAGCGCACTGTGCCGATCCGAAGCCAGGAGCCAGGTGCTTCCTCCTGGTCTCCCTGCAGGTGCAGGGCCCAAGCACCTGGGCCATCCTCCACTGCCTTCCCAGGCCACAGCAGAGAGCTGGACTGGAAGAGCAGCAACCAACCGGGACAGAATCCAGCGCCCAGACCGGGACTAGAACCCGGGGTACTGGCGCCGCAGGTGGAGGATTAGCCTAGTGAGCTGTGGTGCCGGGCCCGTCTCATTCCTTACTGACTTCATTATCTGGAAGCCACTAACCTACCTTTTGTCTCTATGGATTTTCTTACTTTGGACACCTTATGTAATTGGGATCATACAATCCGTGGTCTTCTGTGTCTGGCTTATTTCACATAGCAGGTTCTCCAAGGACACCCTTGTGGTAGCAGGGATCAGAATTTCCTATCTATAGGTCAAATAATATTATTCCACGGTACATACAGCCCACACTTTGTGTATTCTTGATCAGTTTATACCCATTTTCGTGGTTTCCACGCCATGACCATTCGTGTATTAAATTGTTGACGGACATGTCTTCAATTCTCTTCGGTACATATCAGGCTATAAAATTGCTGGGACATAGGAGTCTGTATTTAACCTACCGACAGCCTGTTTTCCAGGATAGCTACACCATTTTCAAATCCCACCAGTAAAGTATGAGCAGCCCATTTTCTCCACCTCCTTGTCAACACTTGTTACTATCTGTCTTTTACTGCAGCCATTCTAGTGGTTGGGATGTGGTATCTCCTTGTAGTTTTGGTTTGTATTTCCCTGATGGCTGATGCTGTTGGGTATATTTTCTTGTGCTTTTTGGCCATTTATTTATCTTCTTGGGAAAGATCCATTTGTCTCCTCTGCCTGCATAGTGTTTACTGTAACTCCAAAAGGCAGCTTTCCCCATAATTCAATCTCTCCTTCAGTAGAGTCTCCAACAACTTTGTCTGCAGGTCTCTAATTTGGTCCCACTCCTTTACTAATGATGTGAAACAGTTTTATAGCCTACTTTTTTAAAAATAATTTATTTGAGAGGCAGAATTACAGACAGAGAGAGGGAGAGACAGAGAGAGAGGTCTTCCATCCGCTGCTATACACCCCGAACAACCACAACAGCCAGAGCTGGGCCAATCCAAAGCCAGGAGCCAGGAATTTCTACCAGGTCTTCCACGTGGGTGCAGGGGCCCAAGGACTAGGGCCATCTTTTCCTGCTTTCCCAGGCCACAGCAGAGAGCTGGATTGGAAATGCAACAGCCGGCACTCGCCCTCATGGGCTGCCCATGCAGGAGGAGAATGCTTAACCTACCCCACAGCGCCAGCCCCTAGCCTACTTTTTCAAAATACCAATATTCAATGCAAGGGGATTTGCCAGGTTCCTTCACCAAATAATGACCTCTGACATCATTTACTGGCCGACGCCATGGTGGACATTGCATTGAGCCCCCGCCTACGGTGTCTCCCCACTGCTTTGGTGAATTTCCCCTTGGTGACGATGACCCCTTCATACTTTGTTTCTGCCACTGGAGACAGCAGGGCCCAGCGGCTGTCCCTCTCCCCAGGACAGCTATAAAAAAATGCGAGAAATCTCAAAGGTCTACCTCTTGCCATGGTGCCGCCAAAAAGTCAGGGACGTGCACAACTTGGGGGCTTTCACAGTGGCTACGGCTGTCCTGGAACACACCCAGAGCTCCTGTGAAGGTGAGGCATGGCTCCACAGGCCACTCGTGTTTAAATCTCATATTTTCTCCCTGTACCTCTTCAGGGTACATAATGCATGCTGAGTCAACAGGGATGCTCCCCCCAACAGCTAGTTAATGTGTTCGGTCAAACTGAATTCAAGGCGAGTGGTTCTGACTCCCAGGTCTGATGACTTTCAAAAATACCTGGGTTCAGCCACTCCGCGGCTCAATAGGTTAATCCTCCACCTTGCAGCGCCGGCACCCCAGGTTCTAGCCCCAGTCGGGGCGCTGGATTCTGTCCTGGTTGCCCCTCTTCCAGGCCAGCTCTCTGCTGTGGCCCAGGAGTGCAGTGGAGGATGGCCCAAGTGCTTGGGCCCTGCACCCACATGGGAGACCAGGAGAAGCACCTGGCTCCTGGCTTCAGATCAGCACGCTGCGCCGGCCACAGCGCGCCAGCCGCAGCAGCCATTGGAGGGTGAACCAACGGCAAAGGAAGACTTCTCTGTCTCTCTCTCTCTCTCACTGTCCACTCTGTCAAAAAAAAAAAAAAAAAAAAAAACAACAACAACAACACCTGGGTTCAGGCTTTGGAGACAGATTCCCATGTGGCCAAGCTGGAAGTGCAGAAGCGGGTTGAAACGGGCTTGGGCTTTGGCGTTTGTGTATGAACAGGAAAATCACTTGACCTTTTGAGACTCAATTCTGTTTTCTGTCAAAGAAGGCGATTAGATATGATCTCTACATTTTTTATTATTATGTGCACAATGATGTGACTTAACCTACCATCCAAATTGTCCAAATTTGTCCAAGAACTAGCTGAAATGAACTGCTTGTCATTTAGCAAAGAGAAAGCAAGATGAGAGAAAGAGACGAGAGAGAGAGAGAGAGAGAGAGAGAATGGCACCACAGCAAAGAGCCCCTCCAGCCATTTCCCACAAATTGGGAGCAAATGTCAATCTTCAACTCGGCCTGCACTCCCCTTCAGAAAGGCGCTCGCTGAACACCTGGCCAGGTCACCAGGCTGGGGGCTGGGAACTCACATTCAAATACCTCATTAATGTGCCTGGAGCATCCCTCCTCTCTTTGCCAGGAATGCGGCCCAACCTGGAGCTTTCTCTCAAAGGGCCTTTAATTAGCGTCGAGTAGAGCCGCCCCGGGTAGAGCCCATAGCAGGCTTCACACGATGCATTACAAGATCGCAGCAGAGTGCGGGCTGGGCAGCAGACTGGGACAGATAAACTCTTCCTGATTTGTTTATGCTGTGAATCAAATGCAGGTGAAGAGGGAGAGAGCAGCCCAAATCGGGGCTGCAGGAGAAATAGACAACACCTGCTTCTCACGCCACATCAGGTCCTCTCTAAACCACGCCAGTACCATGGTGTCCTGGTGAAGGCGAACATGGCCACCCTCTCCAGGTGCCATCTGAACTCATGGTGTTTCTACAGAAGACAGGGTGGGACCCAGGCACCCTACACGCTGAAGAAAACTGGTAGGAAAGAAGGCACGCGTGGGAGACCAGGCCAATCCCATCAGCACAGTTCTGTGTAACTGTGCAACTTGAGACCACTTAGCTTACCTCTTTAAACCTCAAGTCTACAACCCTGCAAAATGAAAAAACCATTTCCTTTTCATTAAAAAGCAGCTGTGGGCCGATGCCGCAGCTCACTAGGCTAATCCTCTGCCTTGCGGTGCCGGCACACCGGGTTCTAGTCCCGGTCGGGGAGCCGGATTCTGTCCCGGTTGCCCCTCTTCCAGGCCAGCTCTCTGCTGTGGCCCGGGAGTGCAGTGGAGGATGGCCCAAGTGCTTGGGCCCTGCACCCGCATGGGAGACCAGGATAAGTATCTGGCTCCTGCCATCGGATCAGCGCAGTACGCCGGCCGCGGCGGCCATTGGAGGGTGAATCAATGGACCAATGGCAAAAGGAAGATCTTTCTCTCTGTCTCTCTCTTTCTCACTGTCCGCTCTGCCTGTCAAAAAAAAAAAAAAAAAAAAAAAGCAGCTGTGAGGGCTAGGGAGTGCAGAGCTAAGAGCGCCGAGCACAGATCTCAGAGGAGGTATTTGATAAATGGTAGTCACTGTCAATACCACCACCAGCAGCAGCAGCAGTGTCTCCACCATTGGCACCACCGTGATCTGCATCCACTCCACAGTCAGAAATATCACCACCACCTCATCACTGCCTTCGCGGCAGCACTGCCGCCACCATCGGCATCACCACCAGCAGCATCATGGCCATCGCCAGCAGCAGCCTCACCAGCACCGTGCACGCCCCAGTCAGCGCTGCCCTCACAAGTACCAGCTAACTCCGCAAACATCAGCATCACCAGGAGCATCATGCTAAGACCGCTGCGTGTGCCAAGCTCTGGATACAATGTGTCGGGGAGAAGAACTCAGCCCTGTCCTCAGAGAGCTTGCAGACTGACACGCTTGTAACAGTAACTGTGAGGGAAAAGGTGACTCTCATTTGGGGCAAGTCAGAGCAGCTTTCTGGAGGCAGCTCACTGTTGCACGTGGCCGCACGTGGCGTCACATCCCCACCTGCCCAGCAGTGAGAGGGGCAGAGGACTAGCCCCCCCGTGCTCCCCGTGCTCCCCATGCTCCCAGCCTTCAAGACAGGGATCCAGAGCCAAACATCAGGGCTCCTTCCTCTGAGAAACAGGCCTGGCCTGGACACCCTCGCAGCCCAATCCCAGATTGCACAATTATGACAGGGAGACCTGGAGGTCCCGGGAGTCGCACGTGCCAGGGGCACGGAGTGGAGGAGATTTCCTTTGCGCATGAGTTGCGCATGATCATCAGCTATTCTCTTGTGCCAAGCATCCAAAACAAATGAGGAAACTCAAACCAGGACATCTCTGACCACATAACACGCATTTCCTCCCGTCTGCCGCACAGCCTGAAGGCAGCCTTGACAGGTATGTTGATCAAGACCTGCTTGCCTGCTGGCCTGACAAAGCACACCGTCGCGGGGCTGTCCACCGGCTTCCTAATGAGACAATGCCAGGATGCGACTGGAGGCAGCAAGATTTGGGAGCTCAGGGCGGGGCGTGGTGGGGGGGGTGTCTCTGGCACTGGCCGTGTCCAGCTCATTAATGGAGACTGGGTTACTTGACTTTCCCACTTTGGGCTTGCACCATAAGGTGGTTCTGGCGACTTGCTTTTACTGCCTCTCTCTTCTCTCTGCACCCATCTACCTTTTGCGCTCTCTCTGTGTCTCTGTCTTTACCGTCTCACCACGGCGGCAGCGGCCCTGTGTCCCAGGGTTCAGCTCTCTGTGCCCCTCCCTCCCCAGTGCAGGGGAAGATCAAAAGGTCATTCTTACTGACAATGCTGTCACAAGGACAGAAGAGTGTCGTGCCCTGAGGGAGGCAGAGGTGTCTGTGTATCTCTGCAGAGTAGACACACCTTTCAGTTAGAAAAAAAAAAAAAGAAGTCCCTGAGCAGTTTTTACCGAGTTCACAAAACCTATGGGGTGGGAGAGGTGTTCCGTTCTAAACTAGCACACGGACACATTGTCCAGAAAGTTGACAGTACTGTGAAATGTAGATGTTACAGATCTCCACGAAGGATGCAAATCTTGGCAGTTTGGGATTATTCTGAAGAAACAACGATGACCTAGAGCCAGTATCACCATTTCTCCCCTCCCCCACTCTACACTGCCTCTTACCCTCTGTCATTTCTGCCTGGTCATGCCCTCTTCCCGGCCTGCATTGTGGCTGTTCCAGCCTCCTCAGCCTCTAGCCCTAGCCCTGGCAAGGAGAAAGTACACAGAATGGGTTAAGGCCAAGAATTCCAACCTGGTGGTCCATGTGCCCTGGCATCGGTCGGTTTCTCTTCACGACAGTGGGATACCTGTACAGGCTAAGTTCATACAAAAAAAGAGGTTTATCTCGGCTCACGGTTCTGGAGATTCAAGGTGCACATAGTATGGCTCAGGCTCTAGCACCCATGAGGAGTCCACGGTACCATGTGCAGAGGAAGGGATGACACGGAGAGTTAGGAAGCAGAGAGGCTGGGCCCAAGCTCCAGCTTTGATCACAACCCTGTTGTAAGAACGCCCTTCCGAGGCCACGCCCCCAGAGAACCAGCGACCTCCGCTAGATGCACTTCCTAAAGGTTCCACTGCCATCCAAGAGGGCCACCCAGGGGACCAAGGCTTCTACACAGAGGCCCTCGGGGCACATGCGACATCCAGACTAATATCTGAACCACCCCCTGCTCCCAAAGGCTCATCGTGTTCATCTCACACCACAGAACGCATTCATTCCAGCCCCAGGAGTCCCAGGGTCTCAGTGTCCAGCACTGCTCCAAAGTCCAAGTGCAAAGCCTCATCTGAGACTCAGAGCAAACTTGTTTGGCTATGAACCCCTGTGAAAATCAAAAACAAGTTACTGGGCGGCGCCACGGCTCACTAGGCTAATCCTCCACCTAGCGGCGCCGGCACACCGGGTTCTAGTCCCGGTCGGGGCACCGGATTCTGTCCCGGTTGCCCCTCTTCCAGGCCAGCTCTCCGCTGTGTCCAGGGAGTGCAGAGGAGGATGGCCCAAGTGCTTGGGCCCTGCACCCCATGGGAGACCAGGAGAAGCACCTGGCTCCTGCCTTCGGATCAGCACGGTGCCCTGGCCACGGCGGCCATTGGAGGGTGAACCAACAGCAAAGGAAGACCTTTCTCTCTGTCTCTCTCTTTCTCTCACTGTCCATTCTGCCTGTCAAAAAAAGTTACCCCCAACGTAACAATGGCAGGATGGGCACAGAGTTCACATTCCCATTCCAAAAGAGAGAAATAGGGGTAGAGCAAAGAAGAGGACTTGACCTAAAGCAAGACTGGACTTCTAAGTGCTAACGCTGCGTGTCTGGCACTGCAGCCACCCTGTGGTGCGGGATGAGCTCCCCAGGGCTTGGGCAGTCCTGACACCCACAGCCCACGTGGTCGCTCTCTGGGGATGCACACGGATATCTGTGACTTCCCAGGGCTGGCGTAGCACAGTGCTGGTTGCTTCCCCTTCCTGGGGGTCTCCACATTGACTTCACTCCCACAGCTCTCCACTAGGCATCACCCACGGGGGCTCCATGCAAGGGACTCCCACATTGCAGCACACCACTGGCCTCCCAGGCTTCCCTCTGGACTCGTAGTGGAAGCTTCCATGACCGCCTGCCTAACTCATGCATCCTGCATGCCTGCAAAAGAGCACTCCATGGACAACACTGAAGCTTGATAGCAGCATCTCCGCACCCGGGCCCCCTTGGCTGCAGCCATGGAATCTTTACTAGCTGAAGGCAGTGACCCTGAGGTTTTGGCGAGCCTGTGGAAGGGATCCCACGTTGCAGGACACACTTGTGCCCCCCAGACCTCTGGGCCTGTGATAGGAGGAGCCCCCAAAAGACTTTGGAGATGACCTCAAGGCCTTTTTCCTACTGCTTTGCTGGTTAGCACATGACTTTCTTTTTTTCTAAAAAAAAAAAAATACTTATTTCAAAGGAGAGAAAAAGAGAGAGATCTTCCCTCTGCTGGTACAGTCCCTAAATGGTTGCAATATCCAGGTCTAGGCCAAAGCCAATAGTCTCGAATTCTATCTGGGTCTCCCACATGCTGACAGGGGCCCAAATACGTGACCCATCTTCTGCTGCCTTCCCAGGTTCATCAGCTGGAGCTGCATTGGAAGTGCAGCAGCTGGGACTTGAACCAGTGCTCCGATATGGGCTGCCAGTTTTGCAAACAGCAGCTTAACCAATGCACCACCATGCCAGCCCCTCCATGGCTCCTACTTTGTCTCTAATCTTTAGAGCAAACGATTTCTCCATCACACTCTCCTGTTTGTGGATGCATGCTTCCTTTGTTTCTTCTCTGGCCAAGCTATGGATTTTGGAAATCTCTCACTGTGCTCCTGTTTACTCTCAGATCTCGCTGTAAAACTGATCAAAAGCAGTCCATCAAACCCATGCCACAGCCTGGACACTCTGCTACCCGGACATCTCTCCCACCAGATAAACAAATGTGTCACCTGCAAGTTCACCTCCCACAAAGTATCAGCATGGACACAAGATTGCCAGGTTCTTTGCCACACTCGTACAGCAAGGGCGGCCCCTGGTCCAGTTCCCAGAGGGGTCCTTATCCCATCTGAAACCACATTAGCATGGCCTTCTCTGTCCACATCACCAGAATCACCTATAACCTCATTCAGCTGTTCATTACAGCACTCCAGGCTTTTTCTCACTTGCTTCTCCAAACCCTTCGAATCTTTTCTAGTTAACCAGCACTAATAGGTCCTCCCCACCTTGGGTCTAGTTAGAGTACCAATTGCACCCTCAACAGTGGTTTTCTCTGTGAGCCAAGTTTTCAATATTATAACTAAAAACCCGAGGCAACCAACTGAAAAGGAGAAAAGCTTCGTTTATCTTACAGTTTTGGAGGCTAAAAGTCCACGTGGCAACATCACAGCCTTTGACTCTGGGGAGGGGCTCCTGGCAGATGGCGGAAGGTAGAGTTTGTACAGAGGAGGGATCACACTGAGAACTAGGAAGCAGAAGAAAGACTGAGCCCAAATCCGGGCTTTTCAAACAACCCTTTCATGAGAACTGCACACCCAAGTGATCTAAGGACTCCCCACTAGACACCACTTCATAAAGATTCCACCACTCCCCGTTAGTTCCACTCTGGGGACCAACGCTTTCCTACATGGGACTTGGGACATTCAATATCCAAACTACCTCACCCTCACAGCACCCAGCAAGGCCACTTGTCTATACTAACCTCAGAGGACAGGAGACCATCGTCACAAAGTGACTCACCACACAGAGCACGGGGCCCGGATGCTGCAGGCTTTGTACGCTTTGGTCCTCCTTAACCCTCTTTGCAACTCTACAGTGGACACAGAATTACCCCAATTTGCAGTGAGGGAGAGGAGAGACCTGAGGGCTGTGCTAGGATGTGGCCCTGGCTGACTGACCCAGGGCTGTGTGACACACCACAGACAGTGCAGTGGCATTCCCGGTCCACTTGGTGGAAAATGCCAAAATTCGTGGTTCGGAGACGGGAGTTGAATGATCTTCTTTCCTGAGTTTACCAAAATTCCAAAAATGCTGAACAAAGAGTCTAGAATTCTACATCCATTAACACCATCAATAAAACATTGTATTCGTCTCTCTCAGCCTCAGTTTCCCTATCTACAAACCGAAAGGCATGGACTAAAGGTCTTCCGGCTTCCTCGTCCTAATTCAGAGCAAGTCGACCCAAAGTACAATAAACCCTCAGGTAAGAAGATGGCTGCTGAGTTTTCTGTTTCGCCTGATCAGCCTGGAAGCACCTAGTTGGGGAAGGTGAACACAGAGAATAACGCCACAGTGACATGAGAAGCGAAATCAGAAGTCAAGAGAAAAAAGATCTTGTCTTCTGCCCGCACAGAACTCAGCACTAAAGAAAAACATGATGAAAACAACAGGGTTTCGCACAATGCCTCGTCCCTGCTGAATGGATGTGTTTGCACACTGCCTGTTCCCTCGGCAAGTCGGCTACAGATGGCGGGGCCGGCTACACTTCTCTGACCTGCTGCGTCTTCCACTGGGCCTGGCAGGAGGAGAGACTCAACTCACCACATGGAGAGAACCCAGGGCGTGAGAACAGAGCAGGGACGGAACGGGGAGTGGGTCTGACCGGCATGAAAATGTGTTTACAACCATATTGCAAATAAGGTCATACCTGAGCCAAGAACTCTTGCGTCTGTCACACCTTAGACACTCAAGCTGCTGGGTAAACAGGTGAACAAACACATCTTAATAGGATGGCTTGCCCTGAGCAGTTAAAATGAGCTGGTTAGAACTGTAGACTTTCTCTAAGTGGAGCACGGCTGCTTCTGCAGGTAGCATTTTATCTGCCACTGTGAGTGTTCATTAAGGAAAGAATGGCTGCTTGGCAGTGAACTTGGGGATGATCCTCATGCCTGTGGCCTGCATGCGTTGACCCTTGATTATGCAACAGCCACTAGTGTGCGTGCTAAGAATCCGACACGAACCCTGCAAACAGCTCTGACGCCACAGCTCAGCTTCCCACCAAGGCCAGTGAAAAGAACTGCATGAGCAGGCACCTGTTTTTTGTTTTTTGTTTTTTTTTTTTTAAATCGAATGCACATCATAGATGCAGCACACAAAATGTGACTGTGGTTCTCGTAATTCTGTGCCTCTGCATACGATGTTCCCATGGCATAGCAAAGTAAAGGGCAAGGAGGAATGCTGTGTCCCCAGGTGCAACCCCCTAAGGCTGTATCTCTTCAGAAACGGAAGGCAAGAAGGCAGGCTTGCTGGTGGGTGTCTGGCTTGTTTCTGGTTTGGGGAAGTCTGGTTGTGCCAGTCTTCCCGTGAATGCCTGTCATCCCTTCTTCCACCCAAGAGTGGAATTGCTGGGTCCAGGGACAGATAGGCATAACCTTAAAGAAACAGCCAAACAGTGGTTGCAATACTTTATGTGCTCACCACTTTGAGAATCGTCGCGACTCCATAGCATACGTGTTGGTGTGAGACATTTTTAACAATTTTCGGGCAATCTCGTGGATATGAAGTAGCAGTTCTTTTTGGTTTTACGTTGCACCTCCCTAGTGAACAATGATGTCGAGTAGGTTTGATCCTCTCATTGGTTGTCTGTATATCTTTTCTTACAACACATCTGTTTAAAACTTTTATACATTTTTTTTGTGTTGGGCTCTCTTTTCTTTTTTAGCTTTTTTGAGGCATAAGCGACATGCAATCAACAGTACATATGTGTTTAGACCTGGGTGCACATCGATGAAATCATCACCAATGTCAAGGTAGTGAACATACCTGTCAGCCTAAGAGGTTCCTCGTGCCCTGGGTGATACTTCCCCGCTCTGCTCCCCACCCTACATCCTCAAGGCTTCCCGCCACCTCAACACTACTTGCATTTTCTACACTTTTATACAAATGCAATTATTACAGCAGGTGCTCTACTTATGCCTGTCTTTCTGTCGGCAGAATTATTTTGAGATTTATCTGGGCTGTTGTGTGCATCAATAGTTCATTCATTTTTATTGTTGGGAAGCATTCCATTCTGCAGATCAAACAAAATTCATTTACGCATTTCCTTGTTGACACAATGTGGACTGTTTCCAGTTGTAAGCATTTACGATTAAAGCAACCATGAAGAGTCACGTACAAATCTTTGAATGGACATATACTCTCACTGATCTTGGGCGGAAGCAGAATGACTGGATCAGCGGGAGGTGTGTGTTTCAGTGTTTAAAAAGCAGTCAACATTTTTTCACAGGTAACTGTAACCTTCTGCATTGCCATCAGCTGTCTATGAGAGCACGGGTTCCCTCACTTCCTTGTCAACACTCGGATGTCAGACTTATTGTTGGCCATTCTAAGTGGCCTCGTATGGGATCTCAGGGTGGTGTGATTTCCACCTGTAATGGATAACGATGTTGAACACGTCACATGAACGCATCGGCCATCTATTTATCTTTAGTGAAGTGTCAGTCCAAATCTATTGTGCCCCATTTTTATTTGCCTGCTTTTTCTTTCTAACAGATTTTGAGAGTTAATTACACATTCTGAAAAGAGGTACTTTTCTCAGATGTATCGTTTGTAAATATTTTCCCAGCCTGTGACTTGTTTTTCATTCTCTTAACAGAGTATTTGGAAGAGGAAGATTTTTAAATTTTGAGAAAAGCCAATTTATCACTTTTTCTTTTCTGGTATGCGCTTTTGGTGTCACAGCTATCGATCAGTTTGGAGAAAACTGGCAGCTGAACGTTACTAAATCTTCTGACACATGATCATGAAACATATTTCCACTCACTTAACTCTTCTTTAATTGCTGTCATGACATTTTACAATTTTCATTGTAAAGCTGTTACACATAATCTTAAAGTTATTCCTAATTTTGAAACGATCACAAATGAGATTTTTTAAATGCTATAATCCAGTTGTTGGCATTACCTAGAAATACAACTTGTGTTTATGCAGGGGCCTTGTGCACGCCAGCACTGTCACACTTACACACTAACCTTAGAGGATTTACCAAATGTTCTATAGAAGTTATTCTGTCATCCAGATTACTTTTATTTTTATTTATTTATTTATTTTTTTTGACAGGCAGAGTTAGGCAGTGAGATAGAGAGGCAGAGAGAAAGGTCTTCCTTCCGTTGGTTCACCCCCAAATGGCCGCCATGGCCGGCACGCTGTGCTGATCTGAAGCCAGGAGCCAGGTGCTTCCTCCTGGTCTCCCATGCGGGTACAGGGCTCAAGCACTTGGGCCATCCTCCACTGCCTTCCCAGGCCACAGCAGAGAGCTGGACTGGAAGAGGAGCAACCAGGACAGAACCAGCGCCCCAACTGGGACTAGAACCCGGGGTGCCGGCGCCACAGGTGGAGGATTAGCCTAGTGAGCCGCGGCACCAGCCACTTTTATCCTTTTTCTTCTGTCACTGCACTGGCCAGGACATCCAATGCCATGGTGAAGAGAAGACCTGAGAGCACACGTCCTTGTCTAACTACAGACTTTAAGGATAAACCTCCAGTCCTTCACCATCCAGTATCTGCTAAATGTAGGTTTTTAATCATAAAGGAAGTTGGCTTTCTCAAGTACCTTTTCCATACCCAGTGAGATATGTTTTTTTTTTTTTTCCTTTTTGATACGGCGAGTGATACTGATGATTTTCAAGTGTCAACCCAACCCTGCATGTCTGGAATAAAATCTCCCTTGAGTGTGATATACTATTCTTTTTATATATTATTGAATTTGATTTGAAAAAAAATATTGCTTCAGATTTTTGCTCCTATATTTTTAAAGGATAATTATCTGCAAATCAATAGTTTTTTTTTTCTTTTAATGTATTTGTCAGGTTGACTTTGACACACTGAAATTTACTGAGATTGATTTCGTGGCCCAAAACAGGATCTATCTTTGGAAATAGTCTTTGCATACTTCAAAAAGATGTGTATTTGGCCATTTTTAGGTGTTTGATTCTATAAATATCAATTTAACCAGGTAGGCTGATATACTTCAACTGTTCTATATCCTTACTGATATTTTACCTATTTTTAAATTTTAATCAGCAGACCCAGCGCTGTGGCGTAGTGGGTAAAGACACTGCCAGCATCCCATATGGGCACCAGTTCGAGTCCCAGCTGTTCCACTTCTGATCCAGCTCTCTGCTATAGCCTGGGAAAGCAGTGGAAGATGGCCCAGGTGTTTGGGTCCCTGCACCCGCGTGGGAGACTCAGAGGAAGCTCCTGGCTCCTGGCTTCAGATAGGCCCAGCTCCAGCCATTGTGGCCATTTGAGGAGTGAACCAGTGGATAGAAGATTCATTTCCTCTCTCTCTCTTTTCTCTCTGTTTTTGTCTCTCTGTAACTCTGCCTTTCAAATAAATAAATAAATATTTTAAAAAAATTTAATCAGCTACTGAGAGAGTTGAAATCTCTAATAATGATTATGGACTTGGATGTTTCTTCATTCTCACATTTTGTCTTTATGTATCTGAACACTGGCACAGGTTCATAAAAAGATTTCCACGTCTTCTTAACGAAGTAACCACTTTGCCATTAGAAAATGTCTCTACCTCTGGTAATGCTAATTTCTTAAAGTGCACTTGATCTAGTATTGGCAGAGTCAGACCAGCTTCTTATATTTAAGAGTTTCCATCACATGTATTTTCCATCCTTTTACTTTCAACCTGTATGTCTTTGAATCTAAGGTGCTTTGGTTTCACTAGAGTATACTGGGAACTTGCTTTGGTTTTTTTTATCTAGTTTGTACATCTCTGCTTCTTCTCTGGGGGATATAGTCAACTTCTATTTAATGTGATTTTATCAGTGCGGATCCCAGTCTACCTTCATGGGCAGGGCTTGGATCCAGGCTCTAGTGTCTCTGCCAAGTTCTCTCTCTCTCTGCTCTGCAGGCTGAGTGCCTGTGCAAAAGTCGCTCAGGACTCCTCTTCCCTCCCCAGCCCCCCCACAATGTGCTCTGCATCCCATATGATGGACCCATCTCCACCTGCTGCTTTGTCCATGCCCTCAGTGGGCTACGATGGTGTTCTGGGCAATGTCTGGCATTCCTTGGAAGGCCGGCTCCCAGCCCTCCTCCCCCTCTCCTGTCCTGTATGGTACAGTCACACAGGAAGGAGCCAGAGTTGGGGGCCCACTCACACTGTGCAGCCTAGCCTCTCTCAAATTAGTCTCCAGACACTGAGAACAGCAACTGAAAATATACGCCAAACTCTTCGCCCCTGCCAGGGACTGGTCTCCCTAACTCTTGTCCCGGTCGTATGGGAAGAGCTATGCTCAGTCGTTCCCAGAAGAGTTCATTCTGGAATTGGGTTTGCTCAGGTTTCTTTATACCCTCACCTCCCTGGGGGGTTTCCTAACAGGTATGATGACAGCTCCTCTGGTTTGTTTGCCAGCCTGGGGGTGGGGATGGAGTTGGTTCTGGACACTGCATTTTGGTCCATCTTATACCACCAACAGGTGATGTCCGGCTGTTCTCCCAATGCCCACCCTCTCAGAAGCCCTCCTGGGTCCTGCTTCTCCCACGTGATTTCAGCGTTCCTCCTCCTTTTAGTGTCCCCTCCCTTACAGAATGGCATCTGCTTTTCAACTACAATTCTTGTTTGATTTTTGTCTTTCTTAACCAGGAAGACTGTAAAATCCTAAAAGGCAGAGCCTAAGTTTTATCTGTCCAATATCAGCACCTCATACAGCTTCCTGCACACTAAGTGTGTCTTTAAAATGTTTCCCAAATAAATCAGTTAATTACTTATCACTGTCAAGTAATTAATTTCAGTTTAACCCTCCTCCATAACACAGTGTGAGTGAGGAATTTCTAGTGTTCTACACAATGACTAATGGGCCTGTGACCCAGATACTGCAGTCAATAAAATGAGAAGTTGGTAACCATCACTAACAATGCAGAAGTAATAACAACATGTTGATTTAGTGATCAATAAGAGCTCAATTAGTGTGTCAGAGCTCTGAGTTAGTTGGTTTGATTTAAGGGAAGTGGTGTGATTTTATTCCCTATGGCTTCTGTTATGAAGTAATCAGTACGAAAGCTTTGAAAGATAATAAATTCATACTATTTCTGTATGCTACAGTTAGATTTTTTTATGATAGATACACAGAAAATGATTTATAAAATCATTCACTGGAAACTGGTTGCACTTGGAAGATCAGTGTAGAAACCTTAAATTTCCAATCGCCTGGGGCAGGGGACCAGAAGATGCTGCCCAAATGCCTACGCGGCCATATTTATACATAAATGTCACGCAACCACGTCAGCACAAAAGCTTGGTAACACCTCATTATGTGCTTCTTGTACTTTTAGTCAACGCTTGTTCATTAGAGAGATGACTCAGAGCTTGCTTCTCATTTAAACACTGGACAGAGAAAATAATGAGTTTTGGCTTTTCATGCATTAAAAAAATAAAACAGAGAAGCATCCATCTCAACACAAAAGAAAAAATTACCTAAGCCAAGCATGCCACCAAGTGCTCTATCTCTGAATAATGCCATGAGGGTCCTGCTCACAGAATTCATTCATTCACTCATTCATTCATTCAAACTGGTCACAGAGGACCTAGCGACCATCAGTCTGGGCATCCGGCACCAACCAGAACAGCTGGGGCAAACCACAGAGCATGGTCACTCAACACCCTGGCCGGGAGTTTGAAATATCACAGAAGGCACACACAGCAGGAGAGGGGAGACGTGCTGATGGAATGTTTGCTATGACCACTGCCAGCCCCACGGACCCCCTCATGGTTTCTTGTTGTGGAGGCAGGTAGAGACACGGGCAGGGCCTGCACCCCCCTCGCCATGCACCTTAGACCCGACGCACATGGCTGAGCCAGTGGACACACAGCACAAGAGATGGACCCTGTTCCTGAACAGCCGGTGTTGCAGCACAGAGACGGGGCTGCGGCCAGCTTGCTCTCGGCTGACTGTTGGCTGTGCCTTCTTCCTGCATTAGGAAGCCTGCTTTTGAAAGCCTTCCTGAGCCTCAGGGTCAGGTTCCTGGTGCTGGAATGGTAGAGCAGCCAAGTCAGGATGAGCAGAGCTCATCAACACTACTGACTGAGTAGTGAGGCTGCAGACCCGCTGCCCCTCCCCCAGCTGTGGCCGGGTGTGCACCCAGCTGTGCAGGTCTAGCAGAATTCTGTAGGCACATCCTAGAGTGGCTCTCCGAGGCGGGCGCTTCTCTCACATATAGGCTTTGCGTTCCCCACAGGGGTTCCCCACGATACCTTCTAACACCTCCTAGCACGAATTGCTCAATACTCCACCAAACCGTTCCGCGTTCAACAAGTCTCTGCAATTTGCTGCAGTTCATGTCTAACAGCCCTGTGTCACACCTGCTAGTGTCACCATACACGGGGTTGCTAACAGCAAACAGTACGGCAGGCACTCCCTGGGGATCCTTGGCACCCATGCAGGTGCACTACCTACTGCGCCGTGGACAAGGAGCCAATTCTATTCTGAGTTTGCCTCTTCCATTTTAGTATGAGAGCTAATTTTAAAGCAAATAACTGCACCTGGGGGAGAAACAGGACGCTAGGTCCAGAATGAGCAACTGGGGCTTCTTCCATGCATGAAACCAAACCACCTTGGCCATTGGTGCTTCAATGTCACAGCCCTTCTGGGGCATCAGCCGGCTGTGGCTCCCAGTCTGTGTTCCCGCTGTTTCTGAGCTGAAGATGAGCACACTTGGGGTGGACATCTAAGTGGAGCCATCACTGTTAAGTTAGCAGGGAAGATGTTAAACCACTTCTTAGAAAAATCCAGGGGCCGGCGCTGTGGCGTAGTAGGCTAAGCCTCCACCTGCGGTGCTGGCAACCCATACAGGCGCCGGTTCACATCCTGGCTGCTCCTTTTCTGGCCCAGCTCTCTGCTGTGGCCTGGGAAAGCAGTAGAAGATGGCCCAAAGTGCTTGAGCCCCTGCACCTGCGTGGGAGACTCAAAAGAAGCTCCTGGCTTCAGATCAACCCAGCTCTGGCCATTGCGACCATTTGGGGAGTAAACCAGCAGATGGAAGACCTCTCTCTCTGCCTCCTTCTCTCTGTCTGTAACTCTGCCTCTCAAATAATTAAATATCTATAAAAAAAATCTGAACACATTTCCTTCCCTTTCATTTGAACTCCTTCTATGTCTTCATCCCCTGCTCTCTCACGTCACTAATGCCATCTCTGGGCTGCACCCAGCTTGCTCCTGGCTGACTGTTCACTCCCAGCATCTGGGGACATGACGCACTGTCTCCAGTGCAGACACCATAAATCCCACGGCCACGGGGAAGACTGAGCATAAAGCTCCTTGGCCCCTTTGATAAAGCACAACAGAGGATAAAGGAGGAAGGCCAAGCACCTGTTTGCTCTTTGTATGTTCTTACATCACCAAGACACAATGGAACTGGGACACCTGTTTCCCATGGCGTCATGAAGTAAAGAAATGAGATCCACAGTGCATGGCAATGACGGCTGGTTGAACCCCTCCAGGGCTCTGGGCACATGGATGAAATTTGTTCCATAGGCACAGTTCTTTTCTCCTGATTCTCCTCTGTGGGGTCACAGAACTCCATGGGGTCCCCAGTGCCTGGTTTTCAGACGCCTAACCTAATTTTCATTCCATGTTTAAAACAGTATCTTGGGCCAGCACTGAGGCTCACTGGGCTAATCCTCCACCTGCGGCGCCAGCACCTCGGCTTCTAGTTCCAGTTGGCGTGCCGGGTTCTAGTCCCGGTTGCTCCTCTTCCAGTCCAGCTCTCTGCTGTGGCCCGGGAGTGCAGTGGAGGATGGCCCAAGTGCTTGGGCCCTGCACCCGCATGGGAGACCAGGAGGAAGCACCTGGCTCCTGGCTTCAGATTGGTGCAGTGCCAGCCATAGTGGCCATTTGGGGGGTGAACCAACAGAAGGAAGACCTTTCTCTCTGTCTCTCTCTCTCACTGTCCACTCTGCCTGTCAAAAAAAAAAAAAATAGTATCTTACTCACGACTATGCACTGGGCAATTTACAAAGAGCCCTGTACATGTTCTCTGGTTCACACTCACAGTAACCTCATGCCCAAGGATCACCCCAATTTTTCAGCCAGGAACCCCGCAGGACTGAGAGCTTAGCGAACTTCCCCTGGACCACCGAGCACTGCACAGAGGAGCTGGCTGCAGAACTGGAGAGCCCCTCTTAGCCTGCACTGGCTCCCCAGCCTGAAAATCCACCTGGAATCTACCGTGGCCTTCACCGTAGCCGAGCCCCTCACAAGCGCTGAGTCCTTATCGGTGACTGGGCAGAAAAATCCAAGTTTAACTTTTTATAAAGTAGCGTCAAACGGACTCGGCTCGGTCTCCTGTGGAAGGCTTGCCCATAGCCTGCGTGCAAGGCCGGGCGCACATTTCTCAGCCTGCCCAGGGGCTGGAGAGGGGCCGAGCACCTCGGGCTCTGGATCCTGCTTCTTCAGCTCGCACCCTCCTTCCCTTTCCAGGCCACTTGAAAGCTGGTGACCCCAGCGTAACAAATACGCATCAAAGCCATTTAAACTATTCTTTTCCATTTAAAACATTCCTTGAGATTCCCCCTTCTGCTTCTCCAAAATGTTCCTTAGAATGGGCTTTGCCTCCTGAAATGGCTTCCAGCAGGTTTTGCTTTGGCATAAAACAAACTTCCACCTGGGCACCCTGACAGGTGAGCCTGCGTCTGCAAGCCTGCCTGCCCCCTGCTGTCCTGGGCACGTATCCGTGTGTGGCACCCAGACCACACCCCGTCCAGCCCTCCTGTCACCCTGCAGTGCTGCCCAGCATGGGTCTGCTGCGAAAGACAGGCCTCTGGGGATGCAGCAGGTGCAGTGCCCAAAACAGAACAGAACACATTCAATGCCCACCCAACTCCAGCCAAGCTGAGGGTCCTTCCTGTCCTCCTCACTTCAGGGTCAGATGTCCACGGCTGTCCCAGACCCTAACGACAGAAGTAAGGCTCTGCTCCCCACCTACCCCTCTATGGTGTTGTGTCTGTGTTTCCACGATGGACAACAACACTTCGTCTCAAAGATGAGCTTCTTTTTTTTTTTTTTTTTAAACAGGCAGAGTGGACAGTGAGAGAGAGAGACAGAGAGAAAGGTCTTCCTTTTGCTGTTGGTTCACCCTCCAATGGCCGCCACGGCTGGCGCACCACGCTGATCCGATGGCAGGAGCCAGGTGCTTCTCCTGGTCTCCCATGGGGTGCAGGGCCCAAGCACTTGGGCCATCCTCCACTGCACTCCCTGGCCACAGCAGAGAGCTGGCCTGGAAGAGGGGCAACCGGGACAGAATCCGGCGCCCCTGCCGGGACTAGAACCCAGTGTGCCAGCGCTGCAAGGCGGAGGATTAGCCTAGTGAGCCGCGGCGCTGGCAAAGATGAGCTTCTAAAGACTCTCACCCCTGAAGGCAGCTTGGGCCACATTTCTAACAGGAAGACCACCACATGGAGGGCCCGTTCTGCTGGACTTGGGACTATGTGAACTCCAAAGGGCTCCAGGAATCTTTCTCTGCAGGCAACACCTGCTCTTCCCAGGCCCACTGGTCTGGGAGATAGGAGTCAAGTCTAAACATCTAGGACATACTCCCAAGTCTTTTGCACACCCTGGAGAAACCTGCACAAGTAGGCAAAAGACAAGCTCTGGGCACAGAGAGAAAGCCATCAGCCGCACCTCAGTTGGGGCTTTGTCATGCTTCTTCCTGGGGTACACATTTGCAGCTGTGGCCTGAGACAGAGCCCCCAGGTACGGCAGGTAGCGCTGCAGCGTCTTGGCCAGGACCACGTCATTCTCCAGGCTGTGTCTCCTTTCATTATCCACATTCTGTTTTGAGGTCCTGAAAAGAAAACCAAGAATCAATCGCGTGTTTGATTAGCAGCACTGATCAGCCTGGGTCAGTCTTGGTGAGATGCCTAACGGGAGCCCAGTGTGGCCTCCAGAGCTCACGTGACAGTGCAGTCTGTGTGCACAAAGCTATGGGGTCCGGCGCTCCCCTTGCTGACCCTTGACTTGGGTCTGATCTCGAGGGTAAGTAGGAGATGGGGCAGACTGGAGCTAGGAAGGGCTGTGCACAGGAGGTTGACGTCAGATCTTCTGTTGGCTTTGAAAGGACGGCGTAGCCTCCAGACACTGGGAAAGCCAGCCACAGACCCTCGCCTGGAGGTTCCAATAGGAGCCGGCCCTGCCCACTCTGTGGCTTTATCCTAGTGAGACGCATGTTGGACTCTTACCTTATGTACTGATGGAGGATACATTTGTACAGCAGGTGCTATGTGCTCCTCCACTGTGCCTGCCACCACCATTAAACAATTAGGCACAGGTCACCACTGTGTGCACAGACCATGCAGACAAAGAGCTCTGAGGCTGGGAGGCTCACCCTGCAGCAGGATTTTGGGGGCTGGGTAGCAGGAGCGGTGAGGTCAAGGGCACAGAAATCCAGGCATAGCTGGCCACAGGACTATGGAGGAAAGGGAGACTCTGGGAGACACCTTGAAGGATCCACTGCACGCAGCCACCGCTAATTACACTCAGAGTCATAGAGAGAACGGCTCATTCGCCAGCGAGACATCCGTCACTGTGAAGTGTAGCCATCAAGAAAGGCAACCAGAGAGGGCCCAGACAGAGCTAGCAGCGAGGGGCTGGGAAAGCCAAGGAAAGGGTGTCCCCGCAGGAACCCGCAGACACGGATGTTGGGACTGACCACTGGCCACACTCGGGTCTGGGGAGGAAGTTTAGGGGTCGGAGGGGGAGGAATGTTGGTGTCCCGTCACAACTGCTCTGTCCTCTGATTAACCATAGCTCCCTGGGAGCGACAGGTGGTCTCTCCGAGCCTGGCTCCCTCCCAGCCTGGAGCTGTGGACACCGCAGCTCCGTCCCCTGGAGCTCCCTGCTGCTGACCCAGGCTCTTGCTTTTCTGATTTTCTCACCCACCCCAAAAGGACCCAGGGGGTACCTTCTGTGAGGAAGGAAATTCAAACAAAAAGGCCCATCCACCAGCCAGGATGCATACCAGGGGATCTCAGAAAGTTCATGGGAGGTGGAATTAAGGCAAGTTTGGGGGCCAGCGCCGCGGCTCACTAGGCTAATCCTCCACCTTGCGGCGCCGGCACACCGGGTTCTAGTCCCAGTTGGGGCGCCGGATTCTGTCCCGGTTGCCCCTCTTCCAGGCCAGCTCTCTGCTATGACCCGGGAGTGCAGTGGAGGATGGCCCAGGTGCTTGGGCCCTGCACCCGCATAGGAGACCAGGAGAAGCACCTGGCTCCTGCCATCAGATCAGCGCAGTGCACCGGCCGCGGCAGCCATTGGAGGGTGAACCAACGGCAAAGGAAAACCTTTCTCTCTGTCTCTCTCTCTCACTGTCCACTCTGCCTGTCAAAAAAAAAAAAAAAAAAAAAGACAAGTTTGGGTGTGGGAGAGCTGAGCAAGCCATGCGTGGTTTTTCCCTAATGTCCATGTTCCACAGACCTCTTCATCCACAGACACAAGTTTAACAGACCTATGGCGTATCTCCTAGTGCTTCCTACTGCTGACCAAAGAGTTGTGAATTCTGCTCATTTTCAGCTTTTCAAGTCATTGAGGGCCTTGTTTTTGTTCACAAAAGAGGAGATGGGAATTACAGTTAAAGGACAGCGTGTTGCTAGGTTAATCCTTCACCTGCAGCACCAGCATCCCATGTGGGCGCCGGGTTCTAGTCCCGGCTGCTCCTCTTCCAGGCCAGCTCTCTGCTGTGGCCTGGGAGTGCAGTGGAGGATGGCCCAAGTGCTTGGGCCCTGTACCCCATGGGAGACCAGGAGGAAGCACCTGGCTCCTGGCTTTGGATCGGCGCAGCTCCAGCCATTGTGGCCACTTGGGGAGTGAACCAATAGAAGGAAGACCTTTCTCTCTGTCTTTCCCCCTCACTGTCTGTAACTTTGCCTGTCAAATAAATAAAATAAAATCTTTTTTAAAAAAAGAGCAGTGTGTTGGAGCCAGGGTTGGCCCCCTTCCTGCCCACATCCCCAGAGCTACCATCCCTGAGCCCCTGCTGCCTTGGGAAACATCCACACACCCCAAGCCCAGGTTCCTCATCAGAACCAGCCTGGGACAGTCAGGTCACCTCGGCTCTGACCTTCAATGCTGCTGCTGGCCCAGCCTCCCCCAGGTCTCCCAGTTTCCCCCCGACAGTGTACAGCCCCAACAGTCACAGCCCAACCTGCCCACGCACTTCTGCCCCACCCCCGGCGGAGGCCGATCCAAGGGAACCACAGGTACTCCTCGGGAGCCAAGGCACAGACCTCGGTTGCTGTGGCCCTGGCTGGCACAAGAAGGCAAGAACCACAGCGGGTGCTGCATGAGGTGGAAACTTCCAGATTTACAGAAAATTGCCGAGACAGTCCAGATGGCTCCCCTATACCCTTCATTTAAATTCCCCTAACACTAGTTGAGTATTTCCATTTTTTTATTGGCTTATTAGCCATAGTTCTTTTGTAATTGTAGTGGTTGCTTCAAAATGGATAGCACCCATTTTTAACCTATCCCAACCTGCCTTCAAGTGCTATCATACTATTCCACATACACGATTCATCAAAAACCTTAAAACAGTATTCACACGCTTGCATTTCTCCATAAATTCTATTTATAGCTTTGCTGTAAACCCCACAATACATGGTTACTTCTGTGTAAGCTACCAGTTTCCCTCACTGTGATTTAAATAATGAGAAAACACTGCACCTGCTGATCCATGGAGTCTTTGTTCTGTGTGCTTTTCCTGTTTCTGTCTGGTGTTACTCTCCTCCTACCTGAAGGCCCGCCCCTTACTATTCCTAGAAAGACACTTCTGCTGGTGATGGCTTCTTTGAGTTTCTGGGTTCCCCGGGCAAGTCTTAATGTTACCTTTAACACTAGAAGGCATTTTCATGGAATATAGAATTCTTCTTTCAGGACTTTAAAAATGGGGCTGGTGCTGTGGGTACAGCCAGTTCAGCCCCTGCGTGCCACACTGGCATTCCATATCTGAGTGCTGATTTGAGCCCTGGCTCTTTAGCTTCCAATCCAGCTCCTGCTAATGCACCTGAAAAAGCAGCTAAAGATGGCCCAAGTCCTTGAATCCCTGCCACTCACGTGGGAGACATGGATGGAATTCCTGGCTCTTGGCTTCAGCCTGGCTCAAGTGCTGGCCATTGTTGCCATTTGGGGAGCAAACCCGTGAATGAAAGATGTATCTGCCTCTCCCTTTCTCTCTGCCTTTCAAATAAATAAAATAAAATCTTAAAAAATATTTTCCACTGATAAATATTAATATGTCATTTTTTCTGACTGGTTTTAATATGACTATGATGTTTCATGGACTTCATGTTTCTTTTTTTGCAAGGATCACAGAGCTTCTAGGATCTGAGTTTACCATTTGGATCATATTGAAACAATTCTAGTCATTTTCTTTGAATATTTTTTTCTGTTCTTTTTCCTTGGGATTCCAATTACACATATATTTGGAATCTCAAAATTCTCCTATAATTCACTGATGATGTTTTTGTTTTTTTGGGGGGTGAGAGAGAGAGAGAGAGATTGAGAAATGAAGCTCCCAAACACTGAGTTCAGAGCCCTCAACAACTGGGCCAGGACCTAAGCCAAGGCCAGGTGCCTGGACCATCATATACGTCTCCTGTACAGATGGCAGGAACCCAGTTAATGAAGCTGTCACTGCTGCCTTGCAGGTTCTGCATTGGCAGAAGGCTGGAGCTAGCAGCAGAGCTGGGAACTGAACCCCGGCACTCTCATATGGAATTCGGGCATCTTAACAGCTAGGCTAAATGCTTGCTCCAGATTTTAATTTTTTCCCAATAATCCTTGTTTCCTCATCGATCATCTCTATCACTGCGTCTTCAAGTTCACTAATATTTTCTACTGCAGTGTCTACTTGGCTGTAAATGCAATAGAGTGCTTGTTGTCTACCACACTCCACCCAGTGACCTATAAATGGCATTTCCAGTCTGACTGGAGACCTCCCCAACCCTGCCTCACCAGAAACATCAGTATCTACAACAAGTCACACATGAAAGTACCTTCACAAGATCTAAGAAAATAAAACGAGTGACTGCAGAGCCTGGTTTCAGCAGCAACATGAAGAAAAGACGCATGAAAGAGGGCAGGAAGGAAAAAGCTGTCCTTTTTACTCCAAGCAATGAGCCCAGAGAGAAACGCATTCCACGCCGGGGAGAGAGGGAACTTAAGTGTTGGGCTTGGAATCTGGTAAAAGACCCATCAGGGTGAAACTCAGAACCCACCCAGCCCACAGCAGGAGCCTCCAGACACATGCATTAGCCTGTTGGCCAAGTAACTAGCTCTACTACGCCTCCATGACTGTCAGGCTGCGAGAACAGAGAGAGAGTCCAAGAGCAGGTATTTGGTATAGCAGGAAAGACACTGCTTGGGTCACCCACATCCCATATTGGGAGTATCCGGGTTCAAGTCCTGGATCCACTCTCGGTTCCAGGATCCTGCTAATGCACACCCAGGGAAGCAGCACGTGGCAAAGTACTTGGGTCCCTGCCACCCATGCAGGAGATTCAGGCGAAGTTCCCAGCTCCTGGCTTTGACCTAGCCTAGTCTTATCTGCTATGGGTATTTGGAGGAGTGTAAAGTAAATAGGTGATATGTCTATGTCTGTTTGTCTGTCTGATTCTCTCTCTCTCTCTCTGCCTTTAAAATAATGAAAATAAAAATAAATAAAATAAAAAAAAAACACAAAGAAAGACTCCACCCACCGAGAACAGGAAAGGAAGAGAGCACAGAGCTTGCCTTGGGATGGGTCCATCCCAATGGTGCCAGTGCCCAGAACGCAGCTTCTAGAACGCGACAGCGCCAAGCAGAGATGCGAAGCCTCCACTGGATGGATTTGTACTCTGAACAGCATAACCTCTAGCTGGTTACAGCCATCTCAGGCCACAAGTACCCCGCAGCAGCAGGTGGGCCATAGCAGTGTGGGCCGTAATCCTGTCCCTGTGCTGCCCTGGTTTCACTGGATTGTGGGCTCCAGGTGTGACCCAGAATTATGGCATCGGTGGGCATAGGATGGCCCACCCCCTTCTTCCTCCAGCTCCAGGCAGTCCAATGTCATTGTGTGGGGAAGAAGGAGACAAGCACTGAGGAGTTGCAAAGGAGCCTGGGGTCAGTCCCTCAACTGTGAGGTTCATTACTGAGCAGGATCCTGCTGTGCCTGACCCAGAATGGTGACTGTGGACAAGTGTCTCGGACAACCCCAGCTGCACAGACAGCCTTCCAGGGCATCTTTCCCCTGGTCCATCCTGAGCAGCATGACTGATCCAGGCTTGGAGCACCTTCTAGGGCGTGAAAGCGTGACAACCCACGCACCACGGACTCACGGCCAACTTGGGCTTAGAGGGCCATCTGGTGCCGAAACAATGGCACTGATGGCAGTCTCAAAGAAGACAAGCAGCCTGCTCAGAATTTCTGGAAGGAAAGAACACAGCCAGACTATGAAGACTGAATTCCCCAATGTGCAGATGTCCTCATGTGCCAATAGCATCAGGAACCTCAGGGAACCATGACTCCAGCTAACAGACAAGGGCACCAGAAACTGACCATAAAGTAATCTGGTTGTATGAACTCGGACAGAGAATTTAAAACTGCTGCTTTAAGGAAGCTAAATGAACTTCAGGAAGACACAGAGAGACAGGTGGATGGGTGACATCATAAAGTCCCCATTCAAAGGAACTGAGCCTAGAAAGTCTAATTTTCAAGAAAGGACCTCTAACGTTAGCTGTGTGATACCTGTATATAGTTCATAAAATCAGAGACTCACTGGAAATCTTCCTGCTTGGGTTTACTTATCTCAATAGATAGTCATCCTGTTTTATTTCTAGTGCCTTTTCAAGTTATATTGGCTCAGACTTAATAGGCATATAAATTATATAAATTATCAGGAACTTCACACATCTTTGCATCTCAGATCATGGCTGTGGTTTCCTTGACCATTTTTTAATGGATGAGATTTCATGTTCCATGTTGTCAGAGAGTAATTTAACCGAAGTCAATTTACTTTTCTGGTATTTTGTCTATTTTTCTCACTAATTGCTAATCAATGCAGATAGAGCCACCTGATAAATGCGCCTTTAAATGGTCTTATTCATCTCTGCTGTGCCTCGTCCATGTTCAGGGACTTGTTTGTGACACTCTAATATGTTACAGTGATGAGAGCATTCATCCCTATGTTGTGCGATGTTGTAGCAATTAACTTGCAAATTGCCTTCTGCCCCGTCATGCGGCTTGAAGCAGGTCAAAACTTTACACTCCTAAATACACACTTCCTACTTCAGAAAGATGGAAAATGCTGTTGCATTTAGTGTTACACTCTTGGCTTTCTCCACTTCCACGCTGGGGCATTCAAGCTTCAAGAATATGAGCTACTTTAAGCTGTTACCCAATTTGTTGGAGAGGAAAAAAGATCCAAATTAGGAACAAAATCATTTTAGAGTACACCATGAACCTGGTTCTCATTACTTTCCTCAAGAATCATTTCAGCCCCATATTATTCTCCACATACAAAGTTCACAACCGCTGTGAAGGTCTCTACAGATTTGTTGCTGCTATACACACAGCCTATTTCCTGTTCCTGTCTCAGGAGCGCTCATCAAATGAATGCTCCCACATTCTCGGTGAGCCTCATGCCTGCAGATCTCTTCTCCTAGCCAGGATCCACGATGCAGTACTGCTTTGCTGGTTTTCCAGGTTGTGTCTGTTTCCGGCGTCCTCACTCGAGGCTTACCTTGATCGAGGCACACCAGTGTGGGAAGAGGAGACATGGCAGGCGAGACAACCTTGGGCTGCGAATGCTGATCACCCCAAGAATGGGACCGGGAACTCTAACCTCATCTTTGTCTCCTAATGGATAATCAGTGTGGGGTGAGTTACTCAATCTCGCTAAAGATAAAGTGTCTTGTGTGAAGAATTCCAACTACAGCTTCACTGGCTGATTGAGGATACTTGCAGAGCTATTAAGTACCGGATGCCCTGTAGATGCGTGTGGGATGAAGAAAGCCAAGTGAACTGTTGGTTGTGTAGTTACCAATAATTCAGAAGCTTGAGATCACTCCTTCCTTCCAAATACAGCGACTCAGTGTCTTCTTTGTAAAGGGCATAAATTAGGTACAAAGGGGGCTGGTGGTGTAGCTCGGCAGGTGCCTCTCATCCAGTTCCCTGCACCTGGGAAAGCAGCAAAAGATGCCCCAAGTACCTGGACCCCTATGACCCACATGGGAGAACTGGCCCATCCCCGGCCACTGCGGCTGTCTGGGGAGTGAATCAGCGGATGGAAGGATGGAAGCCCTCTCTCTCTCTCGCTCTCGCTCTCTCTCTCGCTCTCACTCTGGCTATCCCTCTTTCCCTGTAACTCTGCCTTTGGGATAACTGGTTGGAAGCAACCTTTAGAAGGAGCTGGGGGAGGAAAGGGAAGAAGGCCAGTGTCTAACAGACTCCTTATTCACACAGAGAAACAGAACATGTGGACTCTTTCAGTTAATAATGGAATAAATGTGTTAGCTTAAAAAGAACTTGGAAACCTAGAGGTGGTGGGCACAAATTTAAAGTAAGACAAATACCAAATAGGATAAAACCAACAAATCAGGGCTGGCGCTGTGGCATAGCAGGTAAAAGCAGCCGCCTGCAGTGCTGGCATCTCAGATGGGTGCCAGTTCGAGTCCCGGCTGCTCCACTTCTGATCCAGCTCTCTGCTAAGGCCTGGGAAAGCAATGGAAGATTATCCAAGTCCTTGGGCCCCTGGACGCCCATTGGAGACCTAGAAAAAGCTCCAGGCTCCTGGCTTCAGATCAGCCCAACTCTGGCCATTGCAGCCATTTGAGGAGTAAACCAGCAGATGGAAGACCTCTCTCTCTCTCTCTCTCTGCCTCTCCTTCTCTCTGTGTGTAACTCTGCCTTTCAAATAAATAAATAAATCTTTAAATAATGTTTTAAAAAAAATCAAGCAAATCACCGAAGTCAAAGACATGGCATGAAAACTACAGACCTATATCCTTAATGAACATAGATGCAAACATTTGCAACAAAATACTAGCAAATCAAATCCAAAACCACATTAAAAAGATTGTGCACCACGATCAAGTGGGATTTCTCAAGGGTGGTTTAACATTCACAAATCAATAAACATAAACCACATCACTAGAATAAAGAACAAAAACCATGTTGACATCTCAGTGGATGCAGAGAAAGCATTTGATAGGATTCGTTATCCCTTCATGATAAAACTCTCTGAAAATTAGGTATAGAAGGAACAGTACTCAAAATTGTTAAGGCTATGTATGACAAACCAACAGCCAGTAACACACTGAATGAGGAAAAGCTGAAATCACTTCCCCTCAGATACGGAAAAGGACAAGGATGTCCACTTTTGCCAGTCTTATTCAATTCAGCACTGGAAGTTTTAGCCAGAGCAACTTTAGAGGAGAAAGAAAGGGCATCAGAACTGGAAAAGAGGAAGTCAAATTATCCATGTTTGCAGGTGATATGATGAAAGTCCACCAAAAAGCTGTTTGATTTGATAAACCAATTCAGTCAAGTTCCAGGTTACAAAATAAACATACAAAAAAGTATCTTTGTATATGCAAATGATGAACTCAATAAAAAAGAAATCTCATTCACAGCAAAAAAGAAATCAAATATTTAGGAATAAACTTAACCAAAGAAGTGAAAGATCTCTACAATGAGAATTATCAATCGCTGATGAAAGGAATCACCAAGGACACAGCAAAATGGAAAGATATTCCTTGCTCATGGATGGGAAGAATCAATATCATTAAAATGTCTACACTACCTAAAGCAATCTACAGATTCAATGGAATCCCCATCAAAACACCAATGATATCCCTTACAGAATTAGGAAAAAAATCCTATAATTCATGTGGAATCACAAAGACACCAAATGGCCAACGCAACCCTGTGCAAGAAGAATTAAGCTGGAGGCATCATAATATCTGGCTTGAAAGGCTACTACAAAGCTATAGTAAACAAAACAGCATAGTACTGGCATAAGAACTGACACATAGGTCAATGGAACAGAATAGAGAGCCCAGAAATCAATCCACATCCACACGGACAACTGACTTTTGACAAAAGTGCTCAGACCACACGGTGGAGTAAAGATAATCTCTTCAACACATGGTGCTGGCAAAATTGGATGTATACATGTAGAAGAAGGAAATTGGATCCATCTCTCTCACCATATACAAAAATCAACTTAAACTAGAGCAAAGACCTAAATTTAAGACCTGAGACTGTGAAGTTACTAGAAGAAAATGTAGGGGAAACACTCCCCAAGACACTGGTGTAGGGGACGACTTCTTGGACCCCCCAAAGCACAGATAGCGAAAGCAAAAACTAAACAAATGAAACAATATCAAACTCAGAAGCGTTTGCACAGCAAAGAAAATGACCAATAGAGTGAAGAGACATCCAACAGAATGGGAAAAATACTTGCGAGCTACCTATGTGACACAGGATTAATATTCAGAATATATCAGCAACTTTAAAAACTCAACAACAACAAAAACAACCAACACGGTTAAGAAATGGACAAAGGACCTCAACAGACAGTTCTAGAAAGAAGAAATAAAATGGCCAACAAATATACGAAAAAATGCTCAACATCACTAGCCATCAAATCAAATGCAAATCAAAACCATAATGAGATATCACCTCACCCTATCAAAATGGCTAAAACCCAAAACACAGAAAGTAACAAATGTTATTGAGGATGTGAACAAAGGGGAACACATACAATGTTGGTGGGAACATGAATTAGCAGCCACTGTGGAAAACACAGAGGAGTGGTTTGTTTTTTTTTTGTTTTTGTTTTTTTTTTTTTTTGACAGGCAGAGTGGACAGTGAGAGAGAGAGACAGAGAGAAAGGTCTTCCTTTTGCCGTTGGTTCACCCTCCAATGGCCGCCATGGCCGGCGCACTGCGGCCAGCACACCGCGCTGATCCAAAGGCAGGAGCCAGGTGCTTCTCCTGGTCTCCCATGGGGTGCAGGGCCCAAGCACTTGGGCCATCCTCCACTGCACTCCCAGGCCACAGCAGAGAGCTGGCCTGGAAGAGGGGAAACCGGGACAGAATCCGGCACCCCAGCCAGGACTAGAACCCAGTGTGCCAGCGCCGCAAGGCGGAGAATTAGCCTATTGAGCTACAGCACCAGCCTGAGGAGATTTCTTAAAAAAAAAAAAAAAAAAAAACTAGAAATAGACTTGCCATATGATCCAGCAATCTCATTACTGGGTATATCCCCAAAAGACATGAACACAATGTATCAGAGACACTGCACCACCATGGTTATAGCAGCACTGTTCACAACAGCCACAATATGGAGTCAATCAAGGTGTCCATCATCGAATGAATGGATAAAGAAAATGTGGTGTGTGTGTGTATATATATATACACACATATATATACATATATACATACATACATACAAGGGAATATTACTTAGCTATAATAAATAATGAAATTTTATCATGTGCAGCAAATGGATTCTTAAGTGTTGAAAATTAACTGAAATGTGATCCCTGTTAAACATAAAAGTGGGAATAAGAGAGGGAAGAGATGTATAATTTGGGGCATGCTCGGGCTGACTTGCCCCAATTGGTAGAGTTGGAAACATACTAGGGGATTCCAATTCAATCCCATCAAGGTGGCATGTGCCAATGCCATCTCACTATTCCAAGTGATCAATTTCAGTTCACAATTGATCATAATGAAAGGACTAAGAGTCAAAGGGAGCACATAAACAAGTCTAGTATCTGCTAACACTAACCGATGGAATAAATAAAGGGGAGAGTGATCCAACATGGGAAGTGAGATACTCAGCAGACTCATAGAATGGCGGATGTCCTAAATAGCACTCTGGCCTCAGAATCAGCCCTAAAGGCACTCAGATCTGGCTGAAAAGCCCATGAGAGTATTTCAGGCATGGAAAGCCAAGACACTCTGGCAAAAAGATCTCTGTGAGTGAGATCCCAGTGGAAAGAACAGGTCTTCAAAGAGGGAGGTGCCTATCTCTGAAGGGAGGAGAGAACCTCCACTTTGACTATGACCTTGTCTAAACAAGATAAGAGTCGGAGAACTTAAGGGGCTTCCATAGCCTTGGAAACTCATGACTGGTGCATAGGGAGATTACGGATGCCATAAACAGGAGTGTCAATTTGTAAAGTCAACAACAGGAGTCACTGTGCACTTACTCCTCATGTAGGATCTCTGTCCTTAATGTGCTGTACACTGAGGCTTAATGCTATAACGAGTACTCAAACAGTATATTTCACTTTGTGTTTCTATGGGGGTGCAAACGATTGAAATCTTTACTTAATGTACACTAAACTGATCTTCTGTAAAAAAAAAAAAAAAAAAGAAATTATCAATTCCCAACTTGACTCTCACTGGGATTAAACATGACAATAGGTCTGATCTGATTTCATCATCATTTAAAAAAAATCATCTATTATTTTTCACTTTATGTTTCTGTGTGGGAACAAACTGTTGAAATCCTTACTTAAGGTATACTAAGCTGATCTTCTGTATATTAAGATAATCGAAAATGAATCTTGATGTGAATGGAAGGGGAGAGGGAGTGGGAAGGGGGAGGGTTGTTGGTGGGAGGGACGGTATCGGGGGGGAAAGCCATTGTAACCCATGAGTCGTACTTTGGAAATTTATATTCATTTAATAAAAGATAAAAAAAAAATGGATACAACTGGAGGACATTATGTTGAATGAAATAAGTCAGACCCAGAATGACAAACACCACATGTTCCACCTTATATGTGGGAGCTAAAATTTAAAAAGAAAAGAAGGAAGGAACGCATGTGTGCATCAGTATTGCTGCAAACAGTTTTGTGAAACTTTGTTTTATGCCTTTGTCAAACCAATGGTTAAGAATGTTATACTTCTACAGTTTTAATGATCTGTGATTACATTGAAATGTACTATATATGGGTGAAATGGCCATTTTTCAATTCAATTATTGCTTATAGCCATTGGGTATATTCCCACTAAACTAGGGTCTTTTTGCTTTTTATTCATTAAACTTCTTATTCAGTAAAGTATTAAGCCTTTTTACTGTAATGCAAATTTAAAGTATGCTATCCCAAAAATTTCTAAAACAACAGAAAGGGAGAAGAAAAGCAGGTGGGAGGGAGAAAGAGGGAGAGAGGGAGGGTAGGAGGGAATAGCATTATGTGCTTAGAATTGTATCTAAAAACCATACTGAATCTTAAAAATGAATTAAAAATGTTTAAAAACAAACAACTTTTTTAAAGTTTTGGAATCCACAATATAAGAGAACTTCAAAAAGTTCATGTTTATATCCCATAAATAATGAGTACAAATATCTTCCCGAACCACCTACTGAATATTAGAAAAAGTAAAAGTAGGACACACAAAAGTGCAAGTTGCACAAGTCATATTCTGACTAAAATGCAGTAGAATTAAACACTCATTTAAAATTTAAAGAGGACATGGAAACATCAAAAACCCTACCCAACACTTATTGTTTAAAAGGACATAAAGTGATAGTTATAGATAATTTAGAACAAAAGCAAATGAGAATACATTATAGAATTATGCCACATTATGCTCCAAGGCAAATGAATAGAATTTATATGATTCCATTATTCCTTAAAAACAAATAAATAAAAATAAGGACAAAATGCTCAACTCTTCCAACATAAAACAGGAATTTGTGTCTGAGGTAAGAGATAGCACCCATGACTATCATCTGATCATTATACATTACTGTGTATGTGTGTGTGTGTGTGTGTACTTAACTTCCACAGGGCCCTCCCCATAAATATAAAGAATTTTTAAAAAGTAAAAATTTAAGTTCAATTAAAGAAGTATTTTTTTTAAAAAAGTAAATCTAAGAGTAGCTGAAAGAAGAAAATCCAAGAGATATTCCTTTTTTAAAAATCATGTTAAAAAGATGAAAAGAAAAACTGAGTTTAAAGTAGCAAAGAGATTATAACTACACATACGCAGAATAATTCTTACACTGCAGTAGGATAGTACATACGCTGCAGAGTCAGCTTTTCATTACCACACAACTAAAGCTCCAAAGAGGAGCTTCTTCAGTAGGTAGAAAGTTTATTTTAGGGGCCCAGCCCTGCGGCGTAGTAGGTATAGCCTCTGCCTGCAGTGCCTGCATCCCATATGGCTGCTGGTTCAAGTCCTGGCTGCTCCACTTCCGATCCAGCTCTCTGCTATGGCCTGGGCAAGCAGTAGAGGATGGCCCAAGTCCTTGAGCCCCTGTACCCACATGGGAGACCCAGAAGAAGCTCCTGGCTCCTGGCTTCAGATCAGCCCAGGTCTGGCCACTGTGGCCATTTGGCGATTAAACCAGTAGATGGAAGACCTCTCTCTCTCTGTGTCTGTAACTCTGCCTCTCAAATAAATAAATCTTTAAAAAAAAAAAGTTTATTTGAGCTTACGGTTTGCAGGTTCATCAGTGGCTGCATTTGTCTACTGTCTGCTGAAGGCATAATGCATGCAGAGGGAGAATCATGTGACAAGTAGAAACAGAGGGCACAGCTCTGCTTCTACGACCACCGCCGCATGAGAACCACCTTAGAGGGCACACCCCCAGGGACCTAAGACCTCCCAGACACCAGGCTGAGACCAAGTCTCCGTGGTCCATCACCCACTCCCACTAACCCAGAAACTGTTCACACAAACACAGTGGGGTCAGACTGTGACCGACCTGGAGGAGCCAAGAGCAGCTCACAGCACAACCCACAGCAAGTTAACAAATAGGGAACTCTCAGGGGTCTGGGACTGTCCATGCAACCCTTCCCGGAAGGGCTTGCTTTTAGGGTTATGCTGAACTGGGTTTTACATGGACCATGATCATGTACAGGAAAATTATAAAGAAGAAAGTTCCAATTGTTATAACACTAACCCTCTTTACACTTTTAATGTCACTTATAATGAACCAAAAGAAACAAAGGTGTCATTTTGCAAAGTCAGACTGGTATTTTTAAAACATCCAAAGCCACATTCGGTGCTGTTGACAATGAACAACCTAGGCCACTCTCCAGTGTGCCAATTTGTTTGATTTCTCAGACACAGGTTCCCTCTGGAAATCCCTACTTGGGGACTGCTTGGCTCGCACCTGTTACTGCTTTCCTAGGTGACACAAGGAGTTCTCCTGAGTTCCTCTTCCCTGTTCTCCCACTGCCTGGCTCCTGAGCCAGTTTCACAGGGAACCCCAATTATCCAACTTAAAGTGCAGCGTGGGCACTTAGCCTAGTAGCTAGGACACTGGTTAAGATGCCCGTGCCTCCCATTGGACGACCTGGGTTCAATTCCTGGCTCCAGCTCCTGATTCTATCATCCTGTTAATGTGGGCTCTGGGAGGCAGCACTGATGGCTTCAGTAGCTAGGTTCCTGCCGCCCTTCTGGGAGATGTGAATTGAGTGACTGCCTTCTGGCTCTAACCCTGGCCCTGCCCTTGACTGTCGTAGGCATCCGGGGAGTAAACCAGCAGATGGAAGCTCACTGCACACCACCCCCAACTCTGACTCCTACTGTGATTCATCTTTGAACTACTTTTTCAACTTCCCAATTGTCTCAACATCCTCACCTATGAGAATGGGCATTACATAGTATCCACTCCCAAGTCTGCAGTGGGGATAAAATGAGATGATATGAAACAACATATATATATATATATATATATATATATATATATATAGCTCAGAATAGATTGTTATGCTTTGGGAGAGAGAAGATAAAGATTTTCCTTTGTACTATGGTAAACATAAATTCAGGGATTTTTCCCAAGGTCTCATGGGAAAATGGGGAAGGACCCTTGGACGTGTCTCCCAATGACAAGGGCACCTCTTTAGAGAGTCATTCCAATGTACCTTTCTCTCATGGGCTAGGAAACAGCAGAGAGAAAGCACCAAATTCTTCCTAGACAGCTCAACTTTCTTAAAGTTCTACATCAGAAAGATGGTGGGTAATACGACACATTAAAAAAAAATAGCACAGTAGACTTAATGGGTACAGCGCTGGCTGAGAAACAAGACGAGATAAACTGAGTCTACACATACCTGGCTGGGTTGGAAACTTCAGGATGCCATGGGTAGGTTTTGGGTAGGTGCGCAAGTTCCTGGGCCATCACACGCTGCGTGTAGTCATCCTGCCACGTGAAACCTGTGACAGAAAGTAGCAAGAGCTGCGTTATCACTTGGAAGTTTAGCCAGAGCTGTTTCTTCTCTAACCGCCTCCTTTCGAGTGCTACCACTCCAGCTGATGATGTCATCAACAAACCAAGGGCCTCCACCTCTGCACCACATGTGTGATCTCCTCCTTTTAGGAAGTCCAGCTTTCTGAACCTTCTAGACCACAAAAATAATGGGAGCTCTGCTATCTCTTCTTAAAAGGCTTCATGGATGTTGCCTCTGTGTGGCCAGAGAGTAAGTGGCATTCACCCATACGTGACTTTAGTTAGAAAGCAGATTTTTGTCCAGTGTAAAAGATGGAAATTTTTCTAGATGCAAGGTTTTGGTCAGAGCAAAATCAGAGTGTGGAGGTCTACCCACCACTCACTCACTCGTCTGCCTGCTCACCCCCATATCATGGGTAATTTGCTCTTCCTAACCCCATCTTGCTTAAGAGGCAAGCATTCGGAATGGAATAGGGGGTATTGTAACTGTGAAAGCAATTATCATGGGGCTTAATGTACTGTATCTGGGAGCCAATTACATTATATTTACACTCAAATGTTATGACAAAGAGCCTTATAACAAGGGTGAAGTAGTTATGAAGGCAAAATCCATGTGATTATGCATTAATTACATGCACTGTGGATCACATGATAATTACGCTCAGAATTACCAAATAACTCCCAAGAATAATTATTATGCAATTTGTACATTTTAGATCTTATGGTAACACTTCAGCACTTAGAACTACCCCATGCAATTATCCACAATTATCTAATCACTAAATATCATGTAATTACAGAGATATATTTTTATGCCCTGTACAAAAACACATTACCAAAATCTTCAAATCAGGATAGCTATGTGTGTGTGTGTTGTGTGTGTGTGAGTGTGGTGTGCAGGTACAGAACCACATATTCTGGGTGGAATTAGGAGACTCAGTAGATGGAATCTGTTTTCATGAACACATTTAAATATTTTTTCAAATGCCAATCCCAAAATTTTTAAGTTTAAAAATGCTAAGATTCAGTTGGCATATTTTCAAATCATAGAAGGCTCATTGGCGCTACCCAAAGCGGAAGTGGATGGGAAAAGTCACCAAATACAGTGGCCTCCAGCTTGTTCTAAACAATTCGCTACAGGGAAAACAGGCCCCACAGTCACTCTTACCCTTACCGAGGACTAAATGTACTGAAAATAAGCAAATCTATTCCATTTGCCAAACGTACCTTCTATGAAATGTGTGTTTATGTCACTATAATTGGCCCATTCCCAGGAGTTTGCTCAATGGAAAGCTCATTTTAATGTGAGTACACTATCTAGCACTGTAGACTTAGAAAAGAAATATATTTTAACCATGCAATTCCCAAAAGGATAGCCTTAGGTTCCTCTGATTATGAAACAAAAAAAAAATCAAAGACCTAAAAGTAACTTCCCACTGAAAAAAATTTAATTTGTAAAATCTAAGTGTCACTGCAATTCAGGAATGTTCTTTGTCTAAAGCGACGGAGGTCTGAGCTGTGTTGATTCTGGGATCTGTGGTAAGGGCTCAGTCCCAACGGACAACAGCTGGCCAGCTAAGGGGCATCTGGACTGGGCAGTCTAAGGAAGACCCTGTGCCCCCAGCCCCAACCTCTGAGCTTTCCTGGGATCTCGGCAGGCACCGTGCACTTGAGTTAAAACGGGGTGGGTGGAGAATTGAGACATTCTCAGACAAACTTAGAGAGTTTTTCATCAGAAGACCTACTGTGAAAGAATCACCAGAGGAACTCCTCTCAACAGAAAGGAAACAACAAACGAAGGAAACTTGGGACATCAGAACGGAAGGACCACGGCAAGCAGCAACATGGGCACACACAACAAGCATTTCTTCCCTTGAGTTTTAGGTCTGACTTAATGGCTGATGTCCTTTTAAACCATGTGGAGAAATATCTAAACAACTAAAAGTGAGAGGAACAGGCAAAGTGACATAAAGGGGGTAAAGCTTCTATACTTTATCCAAACTGGTAAAATTCTGACACTAGTCAGATATGAGGAGGAATGCATATATAATGTGATATCTGGAAGAATGACTAACACAAGCTATCAAAGACAAACACTCAAAAAGCATTACAGATAAGTTAAAATGGATGTTTAAAAATATTAAAATATCCCAAAGGAAGGGAGAAAAAAATAGAACAAGCAGAAAACAGAAGTTAAAGATATTTAAGTCTTAACATATCAATAATCATATTAAATATAAATGGGCTAAATAAAGCAATGAAAACACAGATTTAACATATCAATAATCATATTAAATATAAATGGGCTAAATAAAGCAATGAAAACACAGATGATGGCTGAGCATTTTTAAAAATATTTAAGTTCACTTAAGTATAATGATATAGGAAGAATAAAATTAAAATTGTGGAATAAAGGAGGCCGGCATTGTTGCATAGCAGGTAAAGCCACCACCTGTAGTGCCAGCACCCCACATGGACACCAGTTTGAATCCTGTCAGCTCCACTTCTGATCCAACTCTCTGCTATGGCCTGGGAAAGCAGTAGAAGATGGTCCAAGTGCTTGGGCCCCTGCACCCACGTGGGAGAACAACTAAACAGAAAATCAGTAAAAATAGAGGAGAATTCAAAAATACCATCAATCAAGAGAATCTAATAAACAATTTGTGGAACAAAACAAAATACGCATTTGATGGCCTGTGGGATATATAACATGATAGGACAAATCCTGGGCCATACAACAGCTCTCAGAAAATTAAAAGAACTGGAATGACTCAGGGTATGTTCTTTAACCTAGAAATCAGTGATGGAGAAACTCCAAACAACACATTTCTAAATAATCTGCAAGTCCAAAAAATTCCAGGCAAGGGGTGGGGTATGAGGAAAGAATACCTTAAGCTAAATGAAAATACAGCAACATATCAAAATTTGTGGTGCAGTTAAAGCAACACTAGGAGTGTCATGCGCCTTATTAATAGGTTAAAGAAAAAAGACCACATGATCATAACAGTCAACTAGAAAGAACACTTGAAGATATTCAACACTCACTCATGATGACGCTGTCAGAAAAATGGAAATCCAGAGAAACTTCCACAATCCCATAAGGAGTGCCTACAAAAATCCTACAGCCAGCACCACACCCAACAGAGAGGAACCATCAGCTCTCACCATAGATCAGGAGCAAGCAGCTAGCACCACACCCAACAGAGAGGAACCATCAGCTCTCACCATAGATCAGGAGCAAGCAACTAGCACCACACCCAACAGAAAGGAACCATCAGCTCTCACCATAGATCAGGAGCAAGCAGCTAGCACCACACCCAACAGAGAGGAACCATCAGCTCTCACCATAGATCAGGAGCAAGCAACTAGCACCACACCCAACAGAAAGGAACCATCAGCTCTCACCATAGATCAGGAGCAAGCAGCTAGCACCACACCCAACAGAAAGGAACCATCAGCTCTCACCATAGATCAGGAGCAAGCAGCTAGCACCACACCCAACAGAGAGGAACCATCAGCTCTCACCATAGATCAGGAGCAAGCAGCTAGCACCACACCCAACAGAGAGGAACCATCAGCTCTCACCATAGATCAGGAGCAAGCAGCTAGCACCACACCCAACAGAGAGGAACCATCAGCTCTCACCATAGATCAGGAGCAAGGCACTCACCACTCATTTGGCCTCAGTAGGGCAAGAGAAGAACATAAAAGACATTCAGATCAGGAAGAAAAAACAAAACAGTGCCTATTTCCAGATGGCATGGTATCTACTTGGAAAATCATGAAGAATTTACTGCAAGAAAAACAAACTCCTAGAACTGGCAAGCTATTTTTTATACATTAGCAATGAACACATAGACACTGAAATTAAAAATGAAATAGTATTTACAATCACTCAATAATTAAATATTTAGGTGTAAATCTAACAAAGCATGTACAGGATTTCTATGCCAAAAATTATGGAACCAAATATGAACTAAATGTTAGACTTACCAATGTAATAATGTCAATTATCCCTAAATTGGTATAAATATTTAATATCATTCCCAGCAAGATTCTTTGTAGACAAAGACAAGTTATTTATGTGGACTCATAAAGGAAGTATACCTAGTTTCAAATCTTATACAGATACCTAATCAAGACTATGTAGTACATAGAGAGAGAGACAAATACGTTGGTGAAACAGAACAGAAAACCCAGAAAAGGAGCCACACAAATACGTCCAAGTGATTTGTGACAAAAGGACAAAAGCAGCCTAATTGTGGAAATATTGCACTTCCAACAGTGCTGGCGCGAGCAGACAACTGGAGGTAAAAATACGAACTTCTGTGTATGTCTCATAATTTACACAAAGCATAACTCATGGACATAAATATAAAACATGAAATAAAAAACTTCTAGAGAAAAAATCTGGGGATAGCAAAGAATTCTTTGACTAGCCAGCAAATGATATCCATTAAAAGAAAGGTGAAAAAGTGGACCTCACCAAAATTAAAAACCTTCACTCTGCCAAACAGAGCCTTGCTAAACGGATAAAAGATAAGCACAGGGTGGGAGACAATATTTGCAAAGCATTTGTCAAAGGACTAGAACCTGCAATGCCTACAGAACTCTCAAAGCCAAACTTTTTTTTAAAATCCAGTTAGAAAGTAGGCAGAATGCATGCTCACGAAGAGGACTACAGATGACCAGCAGCCACTGGGAAGGGGCAAAGGAAACCCCCAAGGAGCTGCCACTAGATGCTTATCACAATGGCTGAAACGGAAAACAAGGACGTCATCGAACTCGGGCAAGGTCATAGAGCAGCTGGACACCCCTCACATTTTTCTGGTGGGAACGTAAAGTGGTGCAGCCATTCTGGAAGAGTTTGACAGTTTCTTAAGAACCTCAAGTAGGAGGCGAGAAGGCAGGACAAATGCAAACGTTGGCAGTGTGCAGGACCCAGTGTTACGAGAGGAAGGCAGGACTATAAAACACAGAAACCAGGGGTGCACACTTGGCATAGCAGTTAAGACACCCACGCATGTCTGTATCAGAGGAGCTGTGTGCCAGGCTCCTGTCCCTGACTCCACTCTGTTGGGTGCCTTGCCTACTACTACAGAATCAAGTAATTGGATTCCTACCATCCACGTGGGAGACCTGAGCGGAGTTCTCAGCTCCTGGCTGTAGCCAGCCCAGCCACTGTGGGCATCTGGGAAGTGAATCAGCAGATGGTTCTCTCTCTCCTCTCTCCCCTCTCTCCCCTCTCTCCCCTCTCTCCCCTCTCTCCCCTCTCTCCCCTCCCCTTTCCCCTCTCTCCCCTCTCCCCTCTTACCTCTCCCCTCTCCCCTCTTACCTCTCCCCTCTCCCTTCTCTCCCTCTCTCCCTCTCTCTCCCCTCTCTCCCTCTCTCCCCTCTCCCCCCTCTCTCCCCTCCCCTCTCCCCTCTCCTCTCTTTTCTCTCTCTCTCCTCTCTTCTCTCTCTCCTCTGTTCTCTCTCTCTCTCTCCCCTCTCCTCTCTCCTCTTTCCTCTCCTCTCTCTCTCTCTCCTCTCTTCTCTCTCTCTCTCTCAATCTCTCTCTCTTGATTTCTCTTGATCTCTCAATCTCTCCATCACCTTCACCAATTAAACAAATAAATTAATTGTAAAAAAAACTAAACATACTTGTATACTTATCATACAAACCAACAATTGCAAACCTGGCTATTTATCTCAAAGAAATGAAGACTTAAGTTTACACAAAAGCATGGTTACGGATGCTAATCTCAATCTCCCTTATAATAACCTGAAACTAGAAGCCACCAGGTATCCTTCAGAGAGTAAATGTCTAAAAAACCTGTGATATGTCCACAGTACACAATACTACTTAGCAATGGAAAGGGAAGAGTACCAGTACATACCACAACCTGATTGGCTGCCCAGGGTCCTGTGCTGAGTAAGAAAAGCCAATCCCTAAAGGTTACACAGTCTGAGTGCATTCAGATAACAGAGACACAACCTCCCCCGGTGCTCTGCTAAAGTCCAGTGTGTTGAACACGAACATGGACGGGGACATCGCTGGTCAGCTGCATACTGGAGTATGACAATTACATAATGAGGGCATAAGCAAACTTCTATGAGCATAGAGAAATGAAGAGATTAATCTGAGTTAGGAATTAGGAAAGCATCGTCAGTGGTATTTGCACAAGACTGGAGAGGTAAACAGATTTCTCACAGACAGAGACAGGCTAGGGGAAGACCTGGGAGATAATACGATGGTGTGAGAAACGGGAGAAATGGCTGTAAAGTCCCATGGCATGCTCAGGGAGCTCTGTGCAATGGGAGGTGGCAAGGAGGGGGTCCAACAGGGGGCAGGGGGAGGCAGGGAGGTTGTGTGTAGTCTCCAGGCCCAGAACAGTTGATGCCTTCTGCATACTGTGGGGAGCAATGCAAGTTCGCTGAATATGGCAGAAATATTACTCCACTATGTCTTAGAAAGATGATCAACATGATATTATGAATCAAAACATTTAAATAACAGCAGTTTCTATTCACAGAGGCCTAAACCATGAGCTGGCCACTGTTGTAGGTTAATTCCTATTTTACCCCTCTGGACCTGTGAATAAATGAAGACAGTAGAGGGAAGGGAAAACACTGGACAAGAGCTATCAAAAGAGTTCACTAGGGGCCAGCGCTGTGGCACAGCAGGTAAAGCCACCGCCTGCAGTGCAGGTATCCCATGTGGGTGCCGGTTCAAGTCCTGGCTGCTCCATTTCCAACCCAGCTCTCTGCTATGGCCTGGGAAAGCAGTAGAAGATGGCCCAAGTCCTTGGGCCCCTGCACCAGTGTGGGAGACCCGGAAGAAGCTCCTGGTTTCTGGCTTCAGCCTGGTCTTGCCCTAGTCATTGTGGTGATCTGGGGAGTGAATCAGTGGATGGAAGACCTCTCTCTCTCTCTCTCTCTCTCTCTCTCTAACTCTGCCTTTCAAATAAATAAATAAATCTTAAAAAAAAAAAAAAGGAGTCCAGTAGAGACACTGTAGGGTGGTGAACTCCACGGCCGCTGGTGTAAAAGCCTTGAGAAGCAGAGTTGGTGGAAACTGGTCAGCAGTTATGGGCAGAAGTAAGAGAGAACCAGACATAAGGTAAAAGGACAGCCTGCTGGCCAGGCCCCTGGGAAAGAGGGGGACGGGGACATACCTGCTTGGTAGGAGGACAGTTTGTTCAAAGGCTGCACTGCAGGATGGAGGCTGTCAGAGAATGCAAGCGGCAGGTGCCCAGGAAGAGAAATGGAGGAGGAGGAAGAGCGTGCAAAGCGCCAGGGTCCATGTGGGGCGGGCCCTTGAAGAGGCGGGGCCTAAGGGGAGCCGGCCACGTCAGCAGGGATTACTGCCCCTTAGTGGGCATGGGCTGGGGCTGGAGGGGCAGGATCCGTGCAGGAGGGCGGGTCATTTAGCCTCTCCCTTGCTCTAGTGCCCCAGCTCATTGTGCCCACGGGCACTCCTAGCACGTGCTGAGATGCCCCACGGTGGCACCGGCGCCACCATGCTCTGCTGCTTAGGCAATCCAGCCCCCAGGCTAGAGAGCCAACTCATCCTCTTTTCTTTCTTTATTTTTCTATTTTATGGAGGTGAGAACCTTTTGTTAAAGATTTATTTATTTGAAAGGCAAAGCAACAGAGAGAAGGAGAGACAGGGAGAGAGAGAAGAGAGAAGACAGAAGAGAGAGAAGAGAGAGAGAGAGAATGAATGAATGATTCTTCCGTCATCTGGTTTACTCTCCAAACGGCTGCAAAAGCCAGGTCTGGGCCAGGCTGAAGGCAGGGGCCTGGAACTCCATCTGGGGTCCAAGCACTTGGGCCATCCTCCACTGCCTTCCCAGGAGCATTAGCAGTAGAAGAGGAATCGTTGGGACACAAATGGATGTTCAAACACGCGATGCCTGTATTGCAGGCGGCAGCTTAGCCTCCTGTACCACACGCCAGCCTCACCGATTTCCCTTATATAGTACCCGGTGTCCAGCATTCCAACAGAGCAACAGGACACAACCTAAGCATGGTGGGTCATGTTTATGAGCAATATATAAATAAGTACACCAAGGACCACAAAACACAGAAACAGGGGCACAGCAGGTTAAGCCACTGCTGGTGACAAAGGCATCTCATTCCACAGCGCCATTTCACATCCCAGCTGTTCCACCTCTGATCCAGCTCCCTGCTAATGCACCTGGAAAGGTAGCAGAAGATGGCCCAAGCATTTGGGCACCTGCCGCCCAGGTGGAGTTCCTGGCTCCTACCTTCAGCCTGGTCCAGACCTGGCTTTTTCAGCCATTTGGGGAGTGAACCAGATCTCTCTCCTTCTCTATAATTCTACCTATCAAATAAATACATTTAAGAAGGAAGTGTGTGGTACATATGGGAAACTAAGACAGTAGCATTCAAGCTTCATTTTTTTCTTTTTAGTAGCATCCAAGAGTAAGAAGCACATTTTACAGTGAAACCTGGGGAAGACAAACTGAAATTTCACAAAATATCACCTGCCCTTATAGCGTGTCACAGTTCAGTCTACCTTATTAAAATTTCATCTATTTACTCTCTTCTGTTTTACTTTTATAAGCTTCTAGTGGCTGCAGCACTCGAAGATTCTCATGCCCATTGATTGGTGTAGCTCACAATTCAAGAAAGATCAGAGCCAGGTGAAAACAATCCGTCAGGAGGGATGGAGCCAGATTCCAGGCAGAGATGCTGAGAACTGGAAATGAAGAAGAAGGCAGTGAGGACAGGGAGCCCTGGAGGTCACAGGACAAAGCCAAGTGTGTAGATGTTGATGGAGGGGGGTGGGGCGGTGCTGCGGCTTAGCGGGTAAGCCACCACCTGCAGTGCCAGCATCGCATGTAGGCACTGGGTCGAGTCCGAGCTGCTCCACTTCCGATCCAGCTCTCTGCTGTGGCCTGGGAAAGCAGTGGAGGATGGCCCAAGTGCTTGGGCCCTGCACCCACATGGGAGACCTAGAGGAGGCTCCTGGCTCCTGGCTTCAGATCAGCACAGCTTCAGCTATTGCGGCCATTTAGGGAGGGAACCAGTGGGTGGAAGACTCTCACTGTCTCTCTCTCTCTCTCTCTCTCTCTCTCTGCCTTTGCCTCTACCTCTCTGTAACTCTGCCTTTCAAATACATCAATAAATCTTTAAAAAAAGAAAAGATGATGATCAGGCTGTGCTGCGCATGCAAGCAGGAGATACAGGCGGCCAACTGGGAAGGAAAAAAGATTCAAAAAGTCCATGGTAAGTAGAATTAAAACATCAGCTTCTTTGGACACAAAAAATTGAAACCCACACAGTTTTTCATGATATGTATTTTTCATAAATTTTTTGAAGATCCCTTGCATGCATGGATTTCAAAACTTTTACACTAAAATAAGCTTCTCTTTTAATTCTGCTTTCCAGGACTTTTTAAAGTACCTTCCTATGGCAGCAAGGAACAGGAGACAACCTGCTGGTAAAGAGAGTGGGATGCATCCTCCACCTGTCTGGGAGAGGAGCAAGAAGAATGGGAGGCCGGCGCCGCGGCTCACTAGGCTAATCCTCCGCCTTGCGGCACTGGCACACTGGGTTCTAGTCCCGGTGGGGGTGCCGGATTCTGTCCCGGTTGCCCCTCTTCCAGGCCAGCTCTCTGCTGTGGCCAGGGAGTGCAGTGGAGGATGGCCCAAGTCCTTGGGCCCTGCACTCCATGGGAGACCAGGATAAGCACCTGGCTCCTGCTTTCGGATCGGCACAGTGCGCCGGCCGCAGCGTGCCAGCCATGGCGGCCATTGGAGGGTGAACCAATGGCAAAAGGAAGACCTTTCTCTCTGTCTCTCTCTCTCTCACTATCCACTCTGCCTGTCAAAAAGAGAGGGGGGGGGACAGGAGCTGAGAGCAAAGGCGACCTAAGACTGGGTGCAGGAGCTCAGAGAAGTGACAGCTTCAAGGGTGAGGGAGGGAGAGCAGTGATTGTAAACTTGGGAATCCTGAGAGGTAAATCAGAGTGGAAAGAGTAGAAAATGGAATCTTTTAGCATTTGCTTTACTCAAGAGAAGGTTGTAGGGACCAGTGCTGTGGCATAGTGGGCTAAGCCTCTGCCTGCGGCACTTCCATCCCATAGGGGCCCCAGTTCAAGTCTTGGCTGCTCCTCTTCTGATCCAGTTCTCTACTATGGCCTAGGAAAGCAGTAGAAGATGGCCCAAGTGCTTGGACCCCTGCAGCCACGTGGGAGACCAGGTAGAAGCTCCTGGCTTTGGATCAGCCCAGCTCCAACTGTTGCAGTCATTTGGGGAATGAACCAGCAGATGTAAGATGTCCCTCTCAAACAAATAAATCAATTAAAAATGTGAGAGAGGGGGAGAGAGAGAGAGAGAGAGAGAGATGCAAATGGGTAGCTGTTTCAAAATCAGGACAAGGTCAGGGTTGAAATCTGATCCTACAGATGCAGCTTGCAATGCCTGCATCCCACATCACAGTGCCTGGGTACAAGTTCCAACTCCACTTCTTATGCCAACCACCTGATCATGTATACCCTGGGAGGCAGCAGGTGATGGCTCCTGGACTCAGGACTCTGCCACCCATGGGAAGACCAGGATTGAGTTCCTGGCTCCTGGTTCCAGCACCAGCCAGGGACTATTACATGCATTTGGGAACTGAACCAGCAGATGGGAATGTTCTGTGTGTGTGTGTGTGTGTGTGTGTGTGTGTCTAAGTAAATAAAAATACATCACATATTAAGAACTAAAGAAAACCCTAAAAACAAAAGCAAAAGTCAGAGCAACACTTATCAGCAAAGAACTCTTGTTGCAAATGCGCTTTACTGAAGAGTCATCTGGGGAAGTCCCCGGTGTCATCAGGGCAGCTCTGCCAAGCACCTCCGAGATTGATCCAAGCAGAGATGATGAGCTTTGCAAATTGAGAGCTGAAGGTTAAAAACGTCCTCCTGCAGAGGCAGGGAAGGTAGCATCTCTCTGTCCTCCCCACGGTGACAGAGCGTGGCAGGCATAGCGACCAGGCACCGCCTGCACCAGGCTTGCCAGGGCCAACACAGACTCCCTGACTTAAACTGCATTTTCACAACCCCTAGAAGAATTCCAAGTGCTGCTATAAAGTTATAAAGCTTTGGGGCCACCACTTGCAATGCTGGCATCCCACATGGGAGTTCTGATTGGAGTCCTGGCTACTCTGTTTCTGATCTAGCTCTTTGCTGATACACCTGGAAAAGCAGTGAATGATAGCCCAAGTACTTGGGTCCCTGCCATCCAAGTGAGAGACCAGGATGGGGTTCCCAGTACCTAGCTTTGGCCTGGCCCAGACCTGGCTGTTCCAACCATTTGGGGAACAAACCAGTGGATGGAAAAATCTCTCTCTCTCTCTCTCTCTCTCTCTCTCTCTCTCCCTCTCTCTCTCTCTCTCTCTCTCCCTCTCTCTCTCTCTCTCTCTCCCTCTCTCTCTTTCTGCCTTTCCAATAAATAAATATTTAGGAATAAATAATGGAATATTTTTTTAAAAAGTTGTAAAACTTTATTTGTATGTCACCCTGGAATCTATACCTCCAAAGGATATTCAAAGCTGTATATGCATTCAAAGGCAGTTTCCTCTTTGGAAAACATTTGTCAAACACAGGTTACAGATTTTGCAAGAAATCAGTCTTATTTTTATACATTCACACATCATTTTTGCTTTGAACCCTGTAATAGTCAACTTACGTATTGATGTGGATGTAAATACCTTACTCATCCCACCTGGTAGCACACAACATTACATCACTTCCCCACACAACTGCCTACACAGAGAAAGGGCTCAGCATTACTGACAACATTCAGAAACTGCCCATGCCAGTGTAGTCAAGGATGAGCGCAGAGACGTGTGCAATGTTCTAAGCAACAGCAAACATCTTTCCAAGGCGAGGTCTTGGAGAATGAAATATGTTACACTACGATAGTTCCCATCCCAGGACCATGCATTCGCCTAGGGGGAAGCCTGCATCCTGTATCAGTGCCTCGCTTTCATTTCTGGCTCCAACTCCTCACTCCAGCTTCCTGCTAACGCACACCCTGGGAGGCAGGGATGACAGCTCAAGTAGTAGGGTCCCTGCCACACACATGGGAGTCCTGGGATGAGTTCCTGGCTCCCAAGTGCAGCCCGTACAACCATGTGAGACTCTCTTTCTCAAAAAAAAAAAAAAAAAAGTCCTCTAGTGTGCTGAGTCTGGCTACGTGCTGCATTTTTGCAATAGGCAAGAAACAGAACAGGTGTGATCACATATCCTGAAAACTACCAGCTCAGCATCCGATCAGGAGAATTATACTCATGGCTATTTTATTTTTCACAATCTGTACATTTGACCACTAATGAAAAAAAAGCATAAGCCAATTGCAGAAGGAATGCCATTTGAATATTTTTATCTGCTGCTTACTTTTTAAAAAAGATTTATTTGTTTATTTGAAAGACAGAGTTAAAGAGATAGAGGTAGGAAGGGAGGAAGAGAGGGAGGGAGAGGGAGGAAGAGAGAGTGAATCTTCCATCTCCTGGTTCACTCCCTAAATGGCCACAATGGCTGGGGCTGGGACAGGCCAAAGGCAGGAACCTAGATCCTCTATCAGGGACTTCCACATGGGTGGCAGGGTCCAAGCACTTGGGCCATCTTCTATTGCCTTCCAAGGCACATTAGCAGGGAGCTTTATTGGAAATGGAGCAGCCAGGACTCCAACATGCTCATATGGGATGCCAGCATTGTAGGCGGTGGCTTAAACCACTATGCCATGACCCTGGTCCCTATCGCCATTTAGTTTTAAGATGGAAGACAACAGAAATGGAATATTAAAAGTGCCCTCTGATCATGTGGCAGCGCTGATTCAATCCACGTTATTAGTGCTAAAATATAAGTTTTATTTTTCAAAAGAAAAGAATTCCCCCCCCTTTTTTTTTGAAGATTTATTTTATCTATTTGAAAGGCTGAGTTACAGAGAGAGAGAGGGAGAGAAACACAGAGAGAAATATTCCACTCACTGGTTCACTCTTTTAATGGCCGCAACAGCCTGGACTGGGCCAGGCCAAAACCAGGAGCCAGGAGCTCCTTCCAGGTCTCCCACACGGTTGCAAGGTCCCCAGTACTCAGGCCATCCTCCAATGCATTCCCAGACACATTAGCAGGGAGCTGGATAAGAAGCGTAGAAGCCAGGACTCGAACCGGTGCCCCTATGGGATGCTAGTGCTGTAGGTTATGCATAGCACTGGCCCCATCAGAGCCCTTACTGACTAAAAACATTAGGGTAATTCAACTTGGTTTCCATCAGCTCTGTGTGCCTGTGTGCACGTGTCTCCTGGCATCGGGAATACAGCACCATTGAACATCTCCCTCCCTTCCTCCCTCCCTCTCTCCCGTCCCTCTTTCTTTTGTCCTTTTAGAGGCAAAGAAAGAGACAGAGACAGACTTCTTCCACTAATTCACTCCCCAGAAGCCTACAACAGCCAGAGCCGGACTGGGGCTAAAGCTGAAGGCCAGAAACTCAATCCAGGTCTCCCACGTGGAAGCCAGGAGCCCGATTGCTCAAGCCATCACTGCTGCCTCCCAACGTCTATGGCAGCAGGACGTTGGGATCAGGAGCTGATGCCAGGCATGGGACCCAGGAACTCTGATGCAGCACACAGGCATAGTGACTGCCGGGCTGAACACCTGCCTCTGCACTTACTGAAAATGCCATTTATGCTGACCCACAGTTCTGTAGCTACCTATTCCAGCTAACCATACGGCGGCTTGGCTGCTAGGAGTATAGAAACACAGAACTTTATACTTGGTTAGAATTTGTAAATATTTGATGAGGTAGAGATAATCAGGAACATATTAGCATTCAGGATTTTTTTGTTTTAATCTATAAAGTTATTGTCCCTGGGGCCATCAATGTGGTACAGTGGGTTAAGCCTCTGCCGCCGGCTCCAGCATCCCATATGGGCTCTGGTTCGAGTCCCAGCTGCTCCTCTTCTGATCCAGCTCTCTGCTATAGCCTGGGAAAGCAGCAGAAGATGGTCCAAATGCTTGGGCCCTGCACCCATGTGGGAGACCCAAAAGAAGCTCCTGGCTCCTGGCTTTGGATCGGCCCAGCTCTAGCTGTTGCAGCCATTTGGGTGTGAACTGGCAGATGCAAGACCTCTCTCTTTCTCTCTCTCTTTCTCTCTCTCTCTGCCTCTGCCTCTCTATAACTCTGCCTCTCAAATAAATAAATAAATAAATGTTTTAAAAAGTAAACAAACAAATAAATAAAGCTACCATTCCTGCTTGCATTTTGGAATTTACATTCTAACAGGAGAAAACATGCAATTAAACAGGGAAACGTCAGATCCTGCTCGGTGCCGGCTGGTGGGTGGCGAAGCCTGGTCACATGGCATTAGACAGGGGCGAGAGAAGGTCGGGCCAGAGATGAGGAGCAGGAAGGCCCGCAGGGCAGAGGGAGCAAGTGGGCAGGGACTTTTCTGGAGAAACTCACCAGGGATGCTCAGGGGGCAAAAGAGCGGCCAGAGCACAGAGCACGGGAGAGTGGTGTGAGTTCACACTGATGGGCAGAGAGGGTCCCAGGACCTTGGTAACAGCCATGGGAGCCCACTAGGGAGCAGTCAGCAGAGGTTGGCAAGGAGGACTTCTGTTGTTAAAAGAAGACCAGCTGGAGCCGGCGCCGCGGCTCACTAGGCTAATCCTCCACCTTGTGGCGCCAGCACACCGGGTTCTAGTCCCGGTCGGGGCGCCGGATTCTGTCCCGGTTGCCCCTCTTCCAGGCCAGCTCTCTGCTGTGGCCAGGGAATGCAGTGGAGGATGGCCCAAGTGCTTGGGCCCTGCACCCCATGGGAGACCAGGAGAAGCACCTGGCTCCTGCCTTTGGATAGGCGCGGTGCGCCAGCCGCAGCACGCCGGCTGCGGCGGCCATTGGATGGTGAACCAACGGCAAAGGAAGACCTTTCTCTCTGTCTCTCTCTCTCTCACTGTCCACTCTGCCTGTTAAAAAAAAAAAAAAAAAGAAGAAGACCAGCTGGTTCTGGCATTGTGACATAGCTGGCTAAGCTGCTGCTGCAACATCAGCATCCTATATGGATGCCAGTTCAAGCCTCAGCTGCTCCACTTCCGATCCAGGTCCCTGCTCGTGGCTTGGGAAAAGCAGCGGAAGCTGGCACCCATGTGGGAGACCTGAATGAAGCCCCTGGCTCCTGGCTTCTGCCTGGTGCAGCCCTGCCTGTGGTGGTCATTTGGGGAATGACCCAGTTTTTGGAAGCTCTCTCTGCCTCTTCCCCTCTCTCTCTGTAATTCCGCCTGTAAAATAAATATTTAAAAAAAAATAATGCCAGCTACCACCTGCAGAACGGGTCTGTGAAACTACAGATGACCAAGAGGACCAAGAGGATGTGCTGTTGTGAGAAGAAGAAAAGTGGGCAGATTCAGGAAGCAAAGAGAGGCGTGGAGAGATGAGCAATCCATGACACTGTCTAACTCTGGGATTCAACAACCAGGCCATGGAGGCTCCCATGGACCAAGAGCAGAGTGACTGGGCAGAGAAGGTTCCAGAATGCCATCTTGACCATGGCAAGCTTGAGATTCCTTCCGGATGTGTTATGAAAAGCTACCACCACTGCTATTTTTTTTTTTTTGACAGGCAGAGTTAGACAGTGAGAGAGAGAGACAGAGAGAAAGGTCTTCCTTCCATTGGTTCAACCCCCCAAATGGCCGCTACAGCCAGTGCGCTGCACCAATCTGAAGGCAGGAGCCAGGTGCTTCCTCCTGGTCTCCCATGCGGGTGCAGGGCCCAAGCACCTGGGCCATCCTCCACTGCACTCCCTGGCCACAGCAGAGAGCTGGCCTGGAAGAGGGGCAACCGGGACAGAATCCGGCACCCCAACCGGGACTAGAACCCAGGATACCGGCACCACAGGTGGAGGATTAGCCTATTGGGCCAGGACGCCGTCCCCATCGCTGCTATTTTAAGCTCCAGCACAGCATGATTAACACCACAAGATGGAAGGGACACTGTGCAATCGCTGAGAAACAACGTCTAGAAGTGCTCCCCGGGTGAGAGGCGTAGCTCAGGGGCGCAGAGGTGGTTAGCTGAGCGGGTGACGTACAGTGCCGAGCACAGAGCTGGCATGCGGCCAACGTCATCGCTGGTGCAGCAAGGCGGACATCACAGCCAAGTGAGGGTGCTGCTGACTCCCAGCGGAGCCCCAGCTTCCTCTCTCTGGCGTAGGAAGGGCCACTTGTGGTTCCTTGGCGGAATGAGGAAGAGACCCCATTCCCACCAGCCTTTGACACTCCCCGTTGACAGCACAGGGTGGGTGGATACAACTGTGTGGGCCCAGAGTCCTCGGCACAGGGAACAAAGCCACACATGGGGAGCACACATACTGGGGGGCCTGCCCTCCGAGTCGGACGGGCCTCTGCCGTCAGATCGGCACATTCTCAGCCGGGTGGAGGCCTGCACCAGCTGTGGGGCTGGCACATCATCAGCTCCTCTGAGCTTCAGTCTCAATAAGATACAAATAGGACCTCGCCTTGGTGCCATCATGGAGAAGAAATGAGCTCATCCCTGCACCTGCTGACCACGCAGCCAGCGGCAGAGGCACGCATTCCATGGGTCTCCTAGCGGAAGCAGGCCCCATCCAGCTTCCATCACCTCCTGCAACCCAGGGCTCCATCCTGCAGGGCCCCTGTTCACCTCTGCCTCTCACCTGCCCCCTTACACGCAGGCGGCCCTGGACCACCCCTGCCTCTTCCCCTACTGTAACTCCCCCATCCTCCCTGGGGAGAGCTCACCCAGCGATTCTAGGTCAACACTCCCCAGAGCGCAGGCACCGTCCCCCAGGCCTGTGGTCAGACACAACCCTCCAGGTATGGGGGTGCAGTGGGGGCTCTGTGCTCTCAGAGCCTTTGCGTGCTTTCTCGTTATCACAGCAGCCCCCCTACCTGACCCCAAGGGCAAACCCAGTACTGAGTCCGAATGTACCCCCGACTTCTGGTCTCTGCCACTCTGTCACAGTCCAGGGCTTGTTACTACCCTTTTTTTAATTTATTTATTTTATTTTTTTATTTTTTGACAGGCAGAGTGGACAGTGAGAGAGAGAGACAGAGAGAAAGGTCTTCCTTTGCCGTTGGTTCACCCTCCAATGGCCACCGGGGCCGGCGCACCGCGCTGATCCGAAGGCAGGAGCCAGGAGCCAGGAGCCAGGTGCTTTTCCTGGTCTCCCATGGGGTGCAGGGCCCAAGCACTTGGGCCATCCTCCACTGCACTCCCTGGCCACAGCAGAGAGCTGGTCTGGAAGAGGGGCAACCGGGACAGAATCCGGCGCCCCGACCGGGACTAGAACCCGGTGTGCCGGCGCCACTAGGTGGAGGATTAGCCTAGTGAGCCGCGGCGCCGGCCCACTACCCTTTTTCTTAAACACCCACCCACACACAACAATCAAGTGTGAACAAGGAACCCTTGCCCCCATGCTGAGCTCAAAAGAGATTCAAGAAAGATGTGAGAACAGCGGGACCACTGTCGCATTGCACACACCTGAGCCTGCTTCAGTGGCCACCTGTGCTGGCTGCTCCTGACACCTGTGGGAGAGCACCCACCCCTGGCTGGACTGGCTGTCAGGGAAAGACACCAGAGGTGGCCACAGAGGAGACCCAGCGCCAAGGGACCGGAGGACAAGCTGCCATAACGGCTCGGAAGCACCCTCTATGCCTCCCTCTCCCTTGGCCCAGCAGATGCTAAACTGAGGAGTTTATGGGCGGCAGCAAATGGATTAAACTCCCGAGTCAAAAGGTATAATGTTGGCCGAATGGATGAAAAATAAATAAAAAAGACCCAATTGCATACTGCCTACAGGAAACTCACTTCACAAATACAGACAGACATGGACCGAAAGTGAAGGGCTCAGAATCAGGACAACTGAAACCAAAGCAAGTGAGAGCAGCTATGCTCCTATCAGATGCAACTGCCTTGAAATCACACACTGTAAAAAAGAGACAACGGAAGGCTATCACACATTGACAGAAGCATCGATTCAGCCGGGAGATACAATCATCGTCCATATATATGCCCCCATCACCAGACCATGAGCCCAAGAGCTCCCAGGCCCCCTCGGCTCATCCACAAAGTACTTTTTCTGCCTCTGCTTCCCGTCCCTCTTCATCCAGCCACGCCCACACTTCTACATCACTCCCCGATTTTTGTTTGATGGAGCCCATTTTATTTCAGACTTCAGACCTTCTCCGTCATTACTCTAAGACATTTTTGCTCTCCGGTTCTTAATATGGGAACGTTCCCATTGTTTTATGACTTCTAAGTGGGCACCCTGTAGTGCCAGGGACTGGTGAGAGGCGGCGGGCAAGAGGGAGCCACCATGACGCACCACTGCTGGAATTGGATGCCTGATGCGGACAACCTCAAGTCTCCTGGATGGAGAAGCCACATCTCACGTGGCTCTAGGGACCCCAGGCTTCGGGGTGGCTGACTCACTGCCCAGACAAGAGCAAGCCCTCTGCGCCTTGGGAGCAACACGACACAGCCCTCGCTCTAACAGGACTCGCAGGCCTCCGTTTAAATGGCAGCCAGGAAGGAGCCAGCAGCTGAGCCGTTCTGGAGCGTCTTTCTAGCTCGCGATGCCTCGTTTCAGCCCACAGCCCGGCTACTCCTTGCAGAGCAGCGCGCCAGCCCCTCGCACCCTGCTGCACATGGCTTGCGGCTCCCTCAGCCGACACAGCGCGCAGGGACGACGTGTGATCGGCTTTCTTCTCCATTTTCACAGCGCCCAGGTGACACGGGGCCGTGACTTGCCACACTCTTGGCTGCCCTCGCACACTTCTAGGAAAGCCTGGCTAATTATGGCTGGTTGCTCAGGAAGGTGCTGGAAGCTGGGTGAAGGGTGCCTGGGCTGCATGTCCGGGGTCTCAGGGCAGCCTATCCACCAACACGCAGTTCAGAGTCGGAACAGCCAATGCTGGTTATGATCCCACCCATGGAGGGGAGGAAGGCACAGTGGATCCCAGGGCTTGCAACCAGTAGTTAAGAGGGAGAGAGAGGGAAAAGGCCAATGGAAAATCCAAGGCAGTCAGACGGGGGCCCCGGGCTCCCAGGCACCATCTGGTGGAGCAGTTCTCCATGTGTCAATCTTCCGTTATTGTCTCTTTGCTACATGTGGAAGAAGTTTAATATCACATAATTTCCCTCTGATTAATAATCTCAGTGGCTGATGGGGAACACATTTAAAAAGGGGGAGGTTGCAAGAACATAAAAGCAGCAAATCAGCCTTTCAAATAAATATGAAGAGGGAGGTGAAGAGGGAAAGAAAGGTGGTTGGTATTATGAAATAAAGACCCATGGGGCTGACGCTGTGGCATAGCAGGTAAAGCCACTGCCTGCAGTGCTGGCATCCCATATGGGCAGCGGTTCAAGTCCCAGCGGCCCCACTTCCGATCCAGCTCTCTGCTATGGCCTGGGAAAGCAGTGGAAGATAGCCCAGGTCCTTGGGTCCCTGCACCCACGTGGGAGACCCGGAAGAAGCTCCTGGATTCAGATCGGCACAGCTCCAGCCTTTGTGGCCATCTGGGGAGTAAACCAATGGATGGAAGACCTCCCTCTCTCTCCCTCTCCCTCTCCCTCTCTCTCTCTCTCTCTCGCCTCTCTGCCTCTCTGCCTCTGCTTCTCTCTCTGTGTAACTCTGACTTTTAAGTAAATAATTAAATCAGCAAGAAAGAAAGGAAGGGAGGGAGGAAGACCCCAGCTATAAGCAAGACAGCTTGCTGTTTGAGGAAGACCAGGGCTTCTTAGTGACAAGGGACGGCATTGCCTCCCGACTTCCCAGAGGCCACATCCCAGTACGCTGATAAAGCCTGGTTCGGCCAGGATACATACTTCAATAACCATAAGGAAGAAAAACCCCACTAAATAGTTGCCATGAGTTCTTCCTGTGAGGCCATCAAACTGTTTACGGGAGCACAGACTGGGACTGGACTTGCTGGCAGGGGCCTCTGCTGCAGCCCCCAGGAACCGTGCCAGGAGCCCACCTCTAACCTGAGACGCCCAAAGCAGCCCCATGGGCGGCTGCCCTTGACCTGGGAGCCCCGGGAACACTGGCTTTGCACTGAGGACCAGCCAGCACGCAGGGCCAGCTTCATGACACAAGATGTCCACATTTCTGTAATTCCGATGTTTCATAGATTCTTTCAGCTCCCCTCTGCCTCTGATTCAGGCCGTATTTCCCTTGCTTAGCATCCATGCGACAGACTTCACCATCAGCTATAATCGCTCTCTTCCTCAGGCACCTCATCCCACCTGCACTCGGCTATGACAACCTTGTTGCCTAGAATTTCCGCTCCCTCTTTTTTTGGTACAGCAAGAGACAAGCAAGTGTCCCCGGTGGAAGCCTGGGATCTATTTTTAAACAAACATTCAATAGCTCACTGTTCCAGTCGTGCGATATCAAAGCTTTGAGGTCCTCCCCAAATGTGGACTTGGAAAAAATGTATTAGAACTTTCTTTTTAAGTCAAGGAAAAGCTGCATAGTACTTTAAGGGTCCTAAAAAAAGATGCATACAGACCTGAGAGAGGGGAGACCACGCTGAAATCGGACATTTTCTGCTGCCCCATGTTTTTATACAGCACGTGGCCTCTCTGCTGCCAGAGGCCATATTTTCACTAACTGGCTCCATTTTTGCTGTTTATATTTGCTAGTGCTTCTTTGCTGTGGTCACTGAACCTGACTTGGCCCAAACGGTGGCTTTAGGCACCCAGGTAGAGTCGGTTGATGGATCCCGAGCGGCTCCTGCTTCCCCCAGCTGTAACCATCCAGCCCAAGGACAAACACAGAATCCCCACTGTGTTCCCCCCCACCCCCTGACTCGTCACCTTCCTCTCTCCTGGCTCTGATCTCATTTACATCTTCTCCGTCTGCAGTCTTGGGTGGGACCTGCCACCTGCCCACACACAGATTTACACAGATTTCTCCAGTTTCCCAACTGAGACCCTCCTGCATAGACCTAGATCATGTCCACCAGCGACAATGGCCTGAGGTTCTTTCCTTGTAGGGTGCTTGTCTAACTCTGGTATCACATAACACTATCCCCATAAAACCACCTAGGAAACCTCCCCTTCCCTTCCAGAGCTTGGAATGGTTTGGGAAGAACTGCCATTAGTTCTTTACATTGTTTGCAGAATTCAGCCATGAGGCCGTCAAGTCTTGCACTGTTCTCTGCTGGGAGACTTCCTATTACTGACTCAATCTTCTAATGCATTATTGGTTGGTTGAGATTTGCTTTCACTTCTGATTCAATACAGGCAGGTGGAATGTATTCTGTTCTCCTAGGCTATTCAGCGGGTTGGCATATACTTGTTGCTAAGGGTCTCTCACTATCGTTTGTATTTCTGTGACATCAGCTTGATGTCTCCTCTTGCATTTCTGACTCGCGTGTTTCAGTCTTCTCTTTCTCTTAGTGGAACTAAAAGTTTGCCAGTTTTGTTTGTCTTTTCAAAAGACCAACTCTTAGTTTCATTGATCTTTTCTATTTCCTTTCTCTTTCATTTGCTGATGCCTTAATCTCTTTTATATTCTTCCTTCTGCTAACTTCAGCTTTTGCTCTTCTTTGTCTAGTTCCTTGAGGTAGGAGGTGCTGTTGTTTATTTGATTAGAAAACAAAAATGCGCTAACAAAACCCAATGCCTTTACTCCAAACTCAGCATCTGATTAGGACAGAACAGGGCAGGCAAGTTTCTGTTCTTGTAAATCAAATTCAAAGCAAAGAAAGAGGGGCCAGAGCTGTGGCTTAGCAGGTTAACCCCCTGGCCTGTAGTGCTGGCATCCCATATGGGTGCCGGTTGAAGTTCCGGCTGCTCCTCTTCCGATCCAGCTCTCTGCTGTGACCTGGGAAAGCAGTAGAAGATGGCCCATGTGCTTGGGCCCCTGCACCCATGTGGGAGACCCAGAGGAAGTTCCTGGCTCCTGGCTTCAGATCGGCACTGCTCCGGCCATTGCGGCCATCTGGGGAGTAAACCATCGGATGGAAGACCTCTCTCTCCCTCTCTCTGCCTCTCCTCTCTCTGTGTAACTCTGACTTCCTAATAAATAAATAAATAAATAAATAAATCTTAAAAAAATGCAAAAGAAGCAGCGAAGGAAACCTTCTCTTTCTCAAAACTAGAAGAATAGCAAATCATTTCACTGCTCAGGACTGGCTCTTCTCACCTATTTTCTCTTGCTCAATCCCAGGAAAAATAATTCCCACATTGAGTACCACATCCCGGCCCATTAGATTTTTAAAATCACAGGCACTGAGGAGAAAGATCCATGAAATCGTTTCTGGTTTCATGGGAAGAAATGCCAAGAGAGAGGCTTCCTGAGTTTCCCACCGGTTCCGTGGGCCCAGGACACCACCCAGCAAGGTTCTTCCACCCTGAGGTGGCCAGGAGCGCAGGGGGATCCGGGAGGCTGAGACGAAGCAGCATCCCGCAGGCCAACCCCATCCCCGGAGCACGGGCTCTGCCCCTCGGGAGCAGCCTCTGGTTAGCTCTAAGTACCTCTGAGGACCAGTTGCCTCCTAATCACGCTCTCTGTTGGGTCGTGAGTACTATTAAGTACTAGTACCAAATGACAGTCAAGCTTAGTATCAAGTAAGTAACTACTCCCAAGGAGTAGTGTCTATTTAGTACTAGTAAGTGTACTAAGTACTAAGTACCCCTAGTTTGACATCTCTGCTTAGCATCAAGTATCACAACGGTCTCCTGGCACGGTGTCTGCTTAGTACTAAGTGTTAGTAACTACTAAATGTCTCCTACACAGCAGTCTCTACTTACTATCAACTACTAAGTATTTCTGCTTAGTAATAAGTCTCTGCTTAGTAATAAGTACTGCTAAATGCCAAGTCACTCCTTAGTAGCCTCTGGTTGGTATCAAGTACTATCAAGTACAAGTACCCAAAGCAATAGTCTCTAAGTACTACCGAGTACTAAGTACATCGTAAGCAGAAATCTCTCCTTGGTAATAACCTACCTCTCCCTCCCTCTCTCCCTGTCTCTCTCTCCCTCTCTCCCTGTCTCTCTCTCCCTCTCTCCCTCTGAGTTTCTCCACTTGCTTTCCATCCTCCTCCTCCCCTTTCTCATGCAGCCCAGGGTTGCTGCTGCCCATCCCGGCAGCACCCTGTCCCTGGGCAGACAGCAAGTGGCCTCCCTCCCCCGGGACTTCCATGATGGCTCCCGTCCAGGTGAGAGGGAAAGGCAGGTTTGGTCCCCTCCCGGAGGATGTCATGTCAGCTGACTTCCAGCGTGACTTCTGTTTCTGATTTCAGAAGAGCAGAAAAATGAATCTGACCTCCAAACTGGCGCCAGGGCACTGGAGGGGAGAGCACCAAAGGGCTTCAAGTCAGAAACAAACGAGACAGCAAAAGGCGCAGGCATTGCTGTGTCCAGGAGGTGGAGAGATTCCCACAGGTGCCTTCCCTGTATCCACGTGACAAGAGCCAGACGAGTGTGTGGAGCAGCTGCAGACAGCGAGCCGTCGGAGGTGCGTGAGGGGGTGTGTGCGACAACCAGGACTCTAAACTTCTTTTCTGAGCATGGAGTGCCCCCAACTCGACAGTGTCCCTGTGTCGGAGAGCAGAAGCCCAGGAAGCGGCAACAGGCCTGAGCCCGGCCCCGGGTCCAGGGCCCCCTGGCTCTGTGTCACCTGTGCAAGTGACACCCTGTCCCAGTGACCAGACTCTTCATCCATTGAAGGGCACCCTGCCAAGGCGGCTGTGGGTGTGCGCTGAGACAGATGCAAGCCCAGCCACACCTGAGCGTTGCCAGCACAGGGAGACCGCCCTTCCCTGCACCTGCTGAAAACACGGACAACAACGCTCAGGCCGCTCCACGGGACGTCTGATGGGGCAGGGGGGCTGTTTCAGAAGAGCCAGAGAGAGCCACACCCTCCCTGCTGTCCCATGCACACCGAGACCCAGGCAATGTTGGGGTTTCAGACACCCGCGGCCAGAGGAAGCACCACCTAGGTGGACGGAATCCACTCCGCTAACCTGGAATTGGTAAGGGCTGCGCCGTGTTCACCTGGCCAGGAACACAGGGCCTCCCGGATTTTCTTCATGAGCCCACAGACGGCATCTTCTTCATGCCCTCGTCTAAGAATTAGCATGGGCCGCCCGGCCTGTGTCAAAGATCCTTTCTCAGAGCAGATCTTGCGAAACAGCATAAAACTTGCTTTATAAGCAAGAGCAGGACTAACCCCACCTTATCAATTAACTGGGCCAAGTGAACTTCCCAGGACTGGGTTCATCTGAGTTGATAGAAATGACGACAAGCACCGTCTTCCAGCTCCCTCTTGGAGGTTCCTCCCCAGAGTTAGACATGACATCTCGTACGGCGCCTAATGAGCTGGGCTGACGGCAGCCTCTGGTGGGAGCACCCCAGGTCCTCCCTGCAGCCCTCATGTCTTCCTGATTCCGACACCACAGCTGTCCCCACCCCGACGCACACGCCAAGGGTTAGACGCAATCTGTCACACAGTCACACTGTGCGAGAGTTTCACTGGGAAACAGATCCTAATTCAAGTGGTTTCCAGTTGTGCTGAGACATATATCAGAGCACGGTTGGCAGCAGTGAGACTTTCAGGGCACCTTCCCTACCTGTGACAATAAATACTGCATGATGCTACTCTCCGGTGATGACTCAGGTTGCTGTAAAACCAAGATGCATTAAAAATGAATAGTCTGAGCCGGGCTGCATTTGCTGACGATTGACTGATTTCAAATACACGTTGCTCCTAAGCCTCTGGGTGACCCATGCAGCAAAGCAGAAATGCTTCACATAAATTAAATCAAAGTAGGGTCTAGAGGTAAGGGGGGACCACCTTGTTGTTGACGAAGTGACAGCACCATGGGTCTCCTTGCAACCTATAGGCATTCGTGGAGGTGGGAGATGGACAAAGAAGCAGAAGCTTAAAGATGTGGGGCTCAGGTGCCTGGATCCTGACCCAGTTTTGTGATTGACACACGGCCTGACCTTGGGCAAGCCTTCCCCGTGAGAATCCATCTCTCCACCTGTGCACAAGGAATTCCGCTAATGCTGCATCCAGCGCTCACCTGGGTGCTGTCCACAGGAAAAGTGAGCCCTCTTGGTGGTGGTGGGGGGGGGAGGGTGGCGAGGAATGTCTAAAGTGCCAACGGAGACAGTTTGGGTTCAGAAGTAGGATACAGAAAGGGTGGGCGCTTCACTATTTACTTTGGGTAATGAGTATTCCTGTCCCTGGGACTTTTCAAAGTAGGACAGCCCATATATCCTAAAGAATGTGTTTTTTTTTTTTCTTTCGACCCTTTTAAAAGGACTTACATAGAAAGTGATCACAATCAAAATAATCCAGTTTTATTTGCAATTCAACCCCACAGAGCTAACCAGTAAGGCCGACCACCTCGTGTTGGTGGTTGTGAGAACCCGGCGAAGACGGTAGATTTAGAGATGATGTTCCAAGAGTCATGTACCTCCAGGAACCATTCGAAACATTTCCAGAGGCAAGACAGGAAGTAAAGCCTTAGGGCCAAGCTTGAACTGGGACTTGTCTAGGAGGCTGGACCACAGAGTGGTCAAAGCAGCTGGGGGAACCCACGCTGGGGCCGGGATGTCTCCCACCCTTCTCCTTACTCTCTGCACTGAGCGCCTGGCCACCAAGTGGCCCTGTGAAGGGGACACTAGCAAGTGTGACTAGGGACAGTGAGCGCTGGCTGACACTCAGCCTGGCAGCTGGGCACTGCCTTGTTCTCAAAGGAGCTTTGCCAGGCACTGTGCAGTCCTGCTGGGCATGGCTGTGGACAGCAGAGAGAGAAAAGGAGAGGAAGGTGCTCTTGACCTTCTGTAGTATCTCTAAGCAAGAGGCACAGGGAAAAGCAAGGGAAGAGGCGGGAAGAGCAAGCAAGCGTGGGTCAGGCATCACCGCTCCCCACGACGCAGGTGCTCGTCCTGCTCCCAGCACTCCACGCTCAGACACATTGGATGTGCCGGTGCCACCCCCCATGCAGCCAGGAGGGACTACAGCCACTGACATTCTCAGCAGAGGAAGTGAGGGCACAGAGACAGGAGCAGAGTTCTCGAAACCACACAGCCAGGACAGTGCAGCCTCAGGATCTGGCCCAGGGGGCGGGCACCACGGTCTCGGTTCTGAACTCCAGAACCACCCGACAGAAAGAGCAGGAAAGAGGGCGAAGGCGCCTTTCTCCCCAGTCATTGCCACTAGCGAGACAGCAAGAACTTACCAAGTACCATCACATATTATGTCGAAGGAAAAGGACTTAGAGATTTCTGAGATAAGCAGTGAGGTTTTAGCAGGCTCTTAGAGAGAATCCAATAGTGAGGGCTCGGCTCAGCCAGTGGGAAGGCCAGGCAGGTGGAGGGAGGTGTGAAGGGTGAGGCAGGACGTGCAGGCGCTGCTCAGACCTGCACGCTCACAGCAGGCACGCGGAGCTTCCAGCAGATTCACCCCAACCCCGCCTCTTCTCCCCAAACTCAAGGCCTTCTAGCCGAAGGCACTGTTTAGCCCTCCTATAGGAAGTGAATAAAGGAGCCAGTGCTATGGCATAGTAGGTTAAGCCTCCACCTGAAGTGCTGGCATCCCACATGTGTGCTGGTTCGAGTTCTAGCTGCTCCTCTTCTAATCCAGCTCCCTGCTCGTGGCCTGGGAAAAGCAGTGGAGGATGGCCCTAGTTCTCAGGCCCCTGCACCCACGTGCAGGGAGACCTGGAGGAATCTCCTGTCTGAATGGAGTTCCTCACTCCTGGCTTCAGCCACCTAGCACAGCCCGGGCCACTGTGGCCATTTGGGGAGTGACTCAGTGGATGGACGATCGATCGACCAATCAATCAATCAATTTCTCTCTCTCTCAGTCTCTCCCTCTTTCTCTCCCTCTCCCTCTCCAATTCTACCTTTCAAATAAATAAAATAAATCTCACGCTGCTTTTCAAGTCGCATTAGCAGGGAGCTGGATTGAAAACAGAGCAAGCAGAACTTGAACAGGCTGGCACCTCTGTGGGATGCTGGTGCTACCAGCCACTGCTTAACACACTGCACCACAATGGCAAGCTCAAACTGCTTTTAGCCCAGGCTGGATATATGCCTTGTTTCTGTATATATACACATGCAAACACTACCTACCACACACACACACACACACAAACCCACACTGCATCACACACACCACGTACACACTACACACCAAACACCACACATATACAAAAACACAAGCCATACTCATAATACACACTCACACACACACACAAATACCAGCTCACACATACACATATACACATATGCCACACATGCATGCACATACCACACACCATATACACATGCAATCACATACATGTCACATACATGTCACACATGCAACATATCACACACAGAAAGAGAACAAGAGAACCTTATAGGAATAAATAATGTTTAGCGAGAAGTTGATCCCCCGTGTTGAATCTCTAGCTCAATTCTTACAGTTTCTGCCCTAGTCTGTTTACATGACGTAAACCACACGTGATTCCTGAGACACGGTCCTGACATTTTCTTTCAAAGCTCCAACCACTAGTGTTTAGCGCTATTCCATATACTTGTCAGCCAGTGCTACCTCTGCCTGGCTACTGACATTGTTAGCAAAGATAGGGAAAAATTAACAGCTCACCTGTTCTAAGTGCCTGCAGGAGAATCTTCTAAAAAAAAGTGACATCATTGAATCCATGGAGCAAACATTTGACTTGCTTATAACAAGCACAGAGACTAAAGCGCTATAAGATCTTGGTGGAAATAATGCAGGAGCAGATTCCCACACTAGCGCCATGAAAGCACAGGTGACAGGGGTCACAGGCGTGGGGTCACTCTGTGGACACTCAGGAATAACACAGATTCACAGTAATAAGATATTTATCCCCGAGGGAGGGGGCACGGCAGCCCCTGGGGACAAAGAGTGCTCTCAACACCCCGTGCAGATCTCGCAACGGATCCAAGTTCTCCCTTTCTTCCAGCAAACAGTCCTCCACAGGGGTCAGGCATGGACGCTCGGTAAACAGAGCTTCCGTCTCACGAAAGACACGGAAACCAGAGCCGAGACAGGAACGCCTCCATTTCACTGTTGGAACTTCATCGGCAGGATTCCTGGGACCGTTTGTCAAGAATGAGCTTCCCAAGGGGCTGGTGGGAAAAACACTGAGCCTGGACGGCCCGCCTAGAGCCCAGGGCTCTGGAGCCACCCCTGCAAAGCACCTTCCTGGAGCCGTCCTGACACTCCTGTTTTAGTAAAAATAAGAGGAGTGGTGGACAGTGACCGTTCTGCTGTCATTTACCTAAGCGGCCTGCCTCTCTGGTTGCCATGGCAACCCCAGCTCAGGTTGCCTTGCAGCCCCCAGAATCCCCAGCTACTACGTGGAGTGGGTGGGAATTGGCTCAGCCCCTCGGCCTGACAGACCCTCCCTCCCTCCACTGTGGAGAATCCCAGCACCGAGAGCAGCCCATCATGCTACACGGGCAAGCCTCTTGGTGCCAATTACTGGGAGGAAAAAGAAATCATCCCTGAGCCTCTGGGTAGCGAGGGGTGTCACTATTTGGATGGTACAGGCAGAAGCAGCAGGCCCGGTGGTGGGAACGGAAGCTGTTCCACGCCGACAGACCTGAGCATATTGCTACTAAATTATTTGTATGTCGTTGGATGGTGTGCATTCCAGAGGGACCCAAGAGCCTGGAGCCTCTGCCGTCTCTAATCTCCCGCCTTCCCGCTGCCTGGTTATCGCGGGCAAACAAGAGACATGTTTCTCCAAAGGATCAGGGGTTTGACAAGCCTCCCTCTAACCTGTCTCCAGGTGCCTGGCCATCACGGCTGTGTAGACGAGACAGGTTCAGCACGACACACACAGCTAAGTGCTGGCAGCTGACAGAGCTTGACAGGAAGCTAAATTGAGCACTGAACAACAAAACAACACAGCAAGTCCCTAACAATAAGCAACACAAGGTGCAAAACCAGGACTTCCTGCTCTCATGTGCCCCAGAACACAAACCAACCCTGGTTGATGGGGAGATTAATAGGGGCCATCACTTTATTTAGGGTGAGCTAATCATTCAGCCCAAACCCTCAGGTTGACCAGATGATCCAAAATTGCTTATGTCATTTTCAAGAAACAAAGAATTGAGGACAACTTGGGGAAAATGTAGTCTCTTGGGAAGGGACTTGGTGGTCCAGACCATGCTAAAACCAGGATTACATAGTTGTTTTTTATTGAACTCAGTGCTTTAAATATGTACCAAGCATTAAGACTGGAAGAATTTAAAACACGTCTAAGAGTCTGTTGTTTCCATAAGCAAGAGTCTTCCTGATCCGGGTAGCCCCAGCTCAGTTTCCAGATTACCTCTACCTACACGTGCCCAGCTGAAGCTGCCCCAGAACTGTGCCAAAACCCAAGACAGCCAGGGGCTCTGTCCTTTAAATGGCTGGTTTTTAACAACCTGTTCCTCTCACAGGGTGACAAAGCCACAGGGATTCCTTTTAGGTGGCATTTTTTAGAAAGAAGGACTATATATCTCCAATCTTGACAGGTTGCCATGGTTACACTCCGGCCTGTGGCTTCACAAAGAACCCATCCGCAAAACCAGCCATCCCCTGGGTCAGGGAGGGCCCCAGGCTCTGCGGGCACGGGGCAGCTCCCACACTTGAATCTGGCCCGCGTCCTCTGCAGCGGTCATGGCTGTCCTTCATCCTCAGAACGTGTCCAGGGGCGAACCAGGATCTGGGACTACCCTGGGCAACGAGGCCTCTGGTGCTTAGAAAACACAGGGAGGAGAAGACGAGAAACACTTCCACAGAGAAGTGCACAGACTTTTCAGTGCAATGCAGCAGGGGTTCAGAGGCACATAGACGTTCCTTCTCTTTGTAGCAGCTTCCAGGTGGCACAAGCTAACCTGCCAGCACCGCCCACATCAGGATGGTGAAGGCAGGAGCTGCATCCCCACAGACTAGGGCGTCACTGGGGTCATCTTTGCTCTTGAAAAACCAGTGTTTTTAAACTTTCTCTAGTTGGCCGGCGCCGCGGCTCACTAGGCTAATCCTCCGCCTTGCGGCGCCGGCACACCAGGTTCTAGTCCTGGTCGGGGCGCCGGATTCTGTCCCGGTTGCCCCTCTTCCAGGCCAGCTCTCTGCTGTGGCCAGGGAGTGCAGTGGAGGATGGCCCAGGTGCTTGGGCCCTGCACCCCATGGGAGACCAGGAAAAAGCACCTGGCTCCTGGCTCCTGCCATCGGATCAGCGTGGTGCGCTGGCCGCAGCACCCTGGCCGTGGCGGCCATTGGAGGGTGAACCAACGGCAAAGGAAGACCTTTCTCTCTGTCTCTCTCTCTCACTGTCCACTCTGCCTGTCAAAAAATAAAAAAAAAAATGAAAAAAAAAAAAACTTTCTCTAGCCATGCAGTATATTTCTTAGACATACCTGCTTTGCATAGCAAAAACAAACAGGAAATGCTAATTATTGCAATACAGGGAAGTCTCTGAGGCATGGGCTAGTCCCAAGAACAATGGGTAGAAGAGGTTAAAATCAGTCTTCCCTGCTTTCTGTAGGGACTCCTGGGTGTCCCTGAGGCTTAAGAGGATCACACGAGGCAATGGTTCCCTCTCCACCCGCACAACAAGACCACCAGCGCCAATGGCAAGCTTCCACTCAGCATATCTGGATAGATATTTGGGCTACACCTGAACCTTCCTACAACCGTCCTTCAAAACATGCCACAGAAGACATCAAAATCACGAAGCTGAACCTGTGATGCGAGTCTGGTCAGCTTCTGGGACCGAGTTAAGGAGAAGAAACTCGGGCGTAGGATTGTCTGTTTAGGTTCCCAGGGAGCAGGGCACTGCCTGCCCTTAGCAGAAACGACTCCCATGGGCGTTCTCACCAGTCCAGAGCCCTGGCTGAACCAAACTTCTGCAAAGGAATGTTCATTGGCCTCAGCATGGGAGCTTCAGGAATGAAAGAATAGATTTGGAGGAGAGCAGAGGAAAAATGTTTCCCGGGAGAATTTGGAAACTGTCCCACTTTTTTGGCAGTGAGGGATGTGCACATCTCCTCTGTCGTTTTAAACCAAATGCTGAGTCTCCCAGCAGCATGTATTCCATTTCGCACAAGGGCCATGCTAATCCGTCTTCTTCTACAACCTCAGCCAGCACACGCCTTCCTCGAAGCACCTGCCTCATGACTGGCTGATTTTGCCCTGAGGCATCCCTGATCCCATCCCTCTCTCCGGGCTCAGGACACTCATGCTCATTTCCTAATTAGCTCTCTCTGCTCACTTCTATTTAAAAACAATTATTTATCTGAAAGGCTGAGCTACAGAGAGAGGACAGATCTTCCATCTACTGGTTCATTCCACATATCCCCACGATAGCTAGGGATGCGCCAGGCTGTAGCCAGGAGCCTGGAACTCCATCCAGGTCTCCCTAATGGGTGTAGGGACCCATCATTTTCCACTGCTTTCCCAGGCACATTAGCAGGGAGCTGGATCTAAAGTGGAGCAGCCAGGACTTGAACGGTGCCCACACGGGATGCCCGTGTCACAGGCGGCGGCTTAGCCCACTTGACCACAATACCAGTCACTTTGTTGACTTCTTAATGGTATTTAATTAAGAGCTCTTATACACAGAACATCCTTGGAACTTCCCAGGCTGTGATGATGTCTTCAGGTTTAACACACCACTAGGTAATAACTTGTTAGAATAAGCAATGTGTGTCCCATTTTCCTGGTGGGTTTCCTGTGGGATGCCAAGATCCGAACCCTACCAGGGAGCAACAGAATTTAACTTCATCCACAGGATGTCCTACTGCATGAAGGGACTCTCAGAGTGGAGCTCTGGCTCCGACTGTTCATGAGAAGCAGGGCTGGTGACGATAGCTCAGTGGTCCTCACCTATCTGCCCCCGCGCTACGTGCAGCTATGAGCCAAGGTCTGCCGCCCACAAAGGACTAAGCTCCTGGGACGAAGAGTCTGAGGCAGACCATCTCCGGGAGATGTGGACTTGACCACAGGCCCAGCACCGCTGCCTGCCGATGAGGACAAGACAGCACTGACCGATGTGTCTCCTTCTCCTTGCTCTATGGTGACTGAACGAGGCCACCAGCCACCCACAGGCACTGAGCACCCTGCAGTAATTCTGCTCCGTGCCATGACGCGTTTTTATAAGCTTTAGCGAGGAGTCTACGCACAGTAGCAAAAACACGTCCCAACAATGCCTCAGAAGGAGCACCTGTTCAGGCACTTGAGAAAGGTGTGTTGGGGCCTGCGGGTGATCCTGTGCCTGGCTGGGAGACTACCTGCCTAGCCCATGCAGCAGGTTAAGACGGCATGGCACACCACACCCCCCGAGAAGGACCCTACGACCTGACTGCTGGTAGACAGCAGGAGCCCCAGGCGCATGCCCCCCACCCCCGCTCCCTGTTGAAGGGCCTTGTCATTACCAATTGTGGGGAGCAACTTGGACTAGACTGTTACTGGAATTAAGACTTATTCTATGCATCTGCTCTCCCACAATATGGCGCTGAGAGAGGAGGAAAGAGCTTCTACACAGCTGCCTCCAGTTCAACCAATAAACAGCAGGACCTGCTCCTGATTGCAGGAGAGCAGCGTACTCGGCGTGTGGGTAGCAGAGTTGCGATTGGTGGAAGAGGACTATAAAGGAGGAGAGAGACAACATGCACCAGGAACATCTAAAGGGAACATCTAAGAGGAACACCTGAGCAGCCCCCGAGAGAGCCGGCCGGCGGTGTGCCGCTCCCCCGCAGAAGTGGGGAAAGTGGCAGGGGGAACCGCCCTTCCACGGAGGTGGAAGGGACGGTAGCCAACCCGGGAAGAACCAGCAGCAAACCCGGGGAGGGCCAAGCAGACAAAAGAACAGCGCAGGGTTCTGTGTCGTTCCTCCACGAAGAGGGGGAGCGACATAATGGTGCCGTGACTCGGATAGGAAACCTAGGCAGGGTTTAGTGTCATTCCTCCATGAAGAGGGGGAGTGACAACCAATCAGGTAAACGGCTCCTGGGTGTGGCCCAGAGCCATCAGGACCACCTGGGAGGTTACATAGGCTATGTGACCTTCAAGCTGATTGGAGATGCATAGGGACACCAATATCGGCTTGATCCTATAGAATTAGTGTTGCCCTGAATTAGCTGCGCCCCCCCTGCCTGCCCTTTAAAAGGTGTGCTTGTTAGTAAATGGACATGTTCATGGAAACTTGTCCCTAGCGCTTCTTGTTGAGGATCACTGTCACCCCCCTATCCCGGCAGTGCGGGCCTCGCAGGACAAGTCTGCAGGGGCCACAGACAGCGTGCTGCAAAGGTAGCCTTGGCACAGCCTTTTGCCACCTTCCATGCCCTGGAAACTCAACCCAGCCCTGACAGGTACTTTATGCACAAATCCTTTAACATCGGTAATAAAATTCATCGTCCTTGGGGTGGAAAAACAAAGTTACGGCTTTTTTTTCCCCAAAAACAGTCTCTAAGGAATGGTGGAAGGATCCAGTCCCATGTCTAGAACTTAAGGAAGCACAGGCATTGAGTCTACCCTGCCAACACGAGGAGGGACACCCATCACTCTTGGCTTTCAGCCGGGCAGGAGCTGAGGTCAGCGGCTCCCAGGACATACAGGAGGCCACCTTCTGAGCCCAGCACATCCGTGCTTTCCTGGGGTCTGGGCCGATGCAAAGGTGGCTGAGGAACTTAGACACTCAGGGTGGTGCTCACAGGGGCATCCTGTGCCCTTGTCCTCGGAGGCGATAAGAGAAAAGGTGTGGGAGGGCGGATCCTGACTCATGGCTGAAGCCGGATGCGTCAGGTTCCATCAGCCTAGAACAGGAACCCAAACCTGCAGAACGTTCACCCCCCTGGGCCTTGGCTGAATGCGGGATGAAGTGCTGAGCGTCCACCAGTCCCGGGGTCCACAGTGACCACCCTCTTCAGCCACATGGAGCTAATGAAACTGCAGAGAACCCACTTGAACTTACTGTCAGGTGAACAGCCACAACAACAGATTCTAGCGTTAAGTATGCCCCATGTATGGCCGGCGCTGCGGCTCACTAGGCTAATCCTCCACCTGCGGCGCCGGCACCCTGGGTTCTAGTCCCGGTCGGGGCGCCGGAGTCTGTCCCGGTTGCCCCTCTTCCAGGCCAGCTCTCTGCTGTGGCCCGGGAGTGCAGTGGAGGATGGCCCAAGTGCTTGGGCCCTGCACCCACATGGGAGACCAGGAGGAAGCACCTGGCTCCTGGCTTCGGATCGGCGCAGCACTCCGGCCGCAACACGCCGGCTGTAGTGGCCACTTGGAGGGTGAACCAACGGCAAAAGGAAGACCTTTCTCTCTGTCTCTCTCTCTCACTAATTCTGCCTGTCCAAAAAAAAAAAAAAAAAAAAAAAAGTATGCCCCATGCAAAAATTGGGACACACCTCTACTAAATAATCATTCCTTGTCCCCTGACATTCAGGGTCAACCAGGCAACCTGCATTTGTCTGGAATTCTGGATGACCCCTAGGAGCGGTGAAAAAGGACCAGGCGCCCCCCAAACCTCATACCCCGTGTGGCTCGGAGGTTGCACCCACAGCAATCGACGCTGCCAACCAGCTGTTCAGCATTTCAGGGAGCAGCTGAGACCACGCTGGACAAGGTGGTTACCCCAGCCCCCGCCAGCCTAACAATGTGTCCATCTGGAATCTTCTCTGATCATCAAAACCAACCCTATGCAGACCAGATAGCAGACTCCACGACAGAGGAACTAACAGAGGAACCACTTACACTCCTCCCCGCAGTCGCAGGGGAGATTCTGGGTTTGCAGTCGGGGGTGCTCCACAGTGACACACGCAGAGGGCTCGGGTGGAATTCTCCAGAACAAGTCAGTTCCAGAAACGGGAACAGGGCCAGGGTCCCCCAGTCACAGAGCCCTGAAATGTCAGGATGTGACCACCCCACAGCAGTGATTATTTTAGGTATAAAAAGAGAAAATGATGCTCCCTGAAGACCCTTCCTAGCACACCAGCCTGCGATGGCAAAGCTGCTGGCTCCTGGATCCAGGGAGCAAGCAGGACCCCTCTGCAGCCGCCACCTGGGAGGTGTGGCCTGGGGAGAAGCTCCTCCCACTTTGTCCTCCCAGTATCTGTCCTAGTGCCTTATGCTTTAGTGTAAATTATTTCTTAAAAGGTATCCCCCTGTCGCCTCTCAGCCCAACTTTCTCACACAGTGGGAAACATACAAAAATACATCTTTAAGACCCCAAACAGCCAGCAAGGCCAACTCTGCTCACAAGGCCAACTCCTAAGGAAGTATGCTCATGTATCAGGTCTTTCGTAACTCCAACTCTCCACGCCAGCCACGGGAAAATGACCCAGTCTTACCTTTGGAGCATAAGCTCAGTGGTCAGAACCCAGGGCACCAAATGCATTTGGCTCAGAACAAAAGGTGTGGACCACACAATCCAAGCTTCAGCGAGCTCGGGTTGGCTCCGCTCCAGGCACTTGTGCCAAAGCTCTCTCTCTGCAGTAAGCAGGTGATCCGGGATGCCATGATGGACCAGCCATGTCCTCCACGGAGGCTACACAGTGCCGTCTCCACTGGACTCCTGGCTGTGTTCGGCAGAGTTCAGTACTCCCTGGACACCCACCACACTGGCAGAGAAGCACGCACAGCGCATGATATGTGTGCAACGTCAGAAGAAAGCCGAGTCATCCCGGAAGCAACCCCAAAGATCTCTTTGTAGGAAGAGATGGGCTAAGAGGAGCCAACGCTTTGTCCACTGAAAGCGGCCAGGACAGGAACATCTGAATCTTGGGTGCTCACAGACAGCAGCCACCACTCAGTTTCATTAGAGGGAGGAGGAAGCAAGGCACAATCAGAGGAACTCTGGGGCTGCAGAAATATCCCTCCATCCCTCCATCCCTCCATCTTCAGTCTTTCTCTGCAGTCTCTCTCTCCCCCCACCTCCCTCCCTCTTCCTTCTCACCCTGCCCTCCCTCGTCCCCCTCCTTCATCCTCCTCCTCCTCTTCTCCCCCAACCTCCCCATCTCCATCATCATTACCATCAATACCCTCCCTGTGACTCCCATAGCCTGGAAGAACTCCTCTTCTCCCTCTCCTTGACCTCTAAGTCTATGTCCACCATGAAACCGTCCCTGATTTCTTCTTTATCTGGTACATTTTTCAATAGTTGATCACACCACTGGAGAACTGAATCGCATTCAATCACTCTCTGCCTGTGCCCGGACACTCGCAGTTTCTCTGAAGCCTGACCCCGACATGACGACAAAGCGCAGAGGGGCTGCAGGCTAAAAGTGCCGAGGGCCCACAGCCACCTCCCTGCAGTGTCCAGTGGTCGGTGCTGGCTGCTGGCTGGGGAGCACCAAATCTGCAGGTGGCTCTGGTCTTCCAGGGGACGTGGCTGAGTTTCCCAGCAGAATGGTGATCTCAGGGTACCAGAAGGGCACAGTACACCAAGAAATGCTTCCAGCCTACAGTCTGAATCACAGAAAACTCGGCCGGCGCCGCGGCTCACTAGGCTAATCCTCCGCCTTGCAGTGCCGGCACACCGGGTTCTAGTCCTGGTTGGGGTGCCAGATTCTGTCCCGGTTGCCCCTCTTCCAGGCCAGCTCTCTGCTGTGGCCAGGGAGTGCAGTGGAGGATGGCCCAAGTGCTTGGGCCCTGCACCCCATGGGAGACCAGGAGAAGCACCTGGCTCCCGGCTTCGGATCAGCGCGGTGCGCCGGCCGCAGCGTGCCAGCCACGGCGGCTATTGGAGGGTGAACCAACGGCAAAGGAAGACCTTTCTCTCTGTCTCTCTCTCTCACTGTCCACTCTGCCCTGCCTGTAAAAAAAAAAAAAAAAAAAAAAAAAAACACCCTCTGCCTTTTCCACCTGCCAGCATAACTCACATGCCGCCCCCCTTTGAAGGGGAAGACACGGGTCTTCACGGAGGCACAGTAACATCACCAAAAATGCACACGTGATCCAACGGGGCCATGTGATAACATCCCATCCAAGAGATCAGGGTGATCCCAGTGTCGGCCAGCAGAGAGCTGGAGCTGAATCATTGCTGGCCTATGATCGCCTACTTCTCACTCCTGTTTCGGGGGCGTAGACATTTCAGAAGTAAATGCAAGCAAGCGGAGGTTTACCAAGCTCGCAATGCGCTCTCACCTGTCTTCTTGCCACTCCTAGGAACTCCGAGACCGCCGTATGTGGAGTTGGAGCAAGGCTGCTGGCCGGCGAGGCGCACACAGCCCAGCTGCTCTCCTTCAGACGTGTGAGAGAGGCCCCATCAGCTCACCCACCCCAACGCACAATGTGGGAGTGAGTGTAGCAGCAATCAGCCCAGTGCCAGGATCAGAGAGACCACCTCTGACCCGCAGAACTCTTTGAAGCCACTTGCAAATCTGTGTCTTGGTTCAATTTCCCAAGGCTGTTGAGAACACCCCTCCATACACTACATGTACACTGTAATATATGGCAAGAGAATCTGGCTTAAAGCCGCGCAATAGGGCTTGGCAGGTGATCTGCAGGAAAGCTTGGATTGTAGGGCACCAAGATAAACTGCTCCCAGCTGTTCCCACCTTCTGGGCCCAGGCATCCCATCCGCCTCACCTGGGGCTGCCGCCAGCACTAACATTAGCTGCACCTGTGCCGGCCCCGTCACTCTCGGCAGGCTTCTTGCCTGTGACTTCCTGTTAAACAGCAAAATCTTAGGACTACTCCAGTTATTTTTTTGTTCCTTATCCTAAAAGACTGAAATAACTGATCTGGGGCCAGCGCTGTGGTGTAGCAGGTAAAGCCGCCGCCTGCAGTGCTGGCATCCTATATGGGTGCCGGTTCGAGTCCCGGCTGCTCCACTTGCGATCCAGCTCTTGGCTATGGCCTGGGAAAGCAGTAGAAGATGACCCAAGTCCTTGGGCCCCTGCACCCATGTAGGAGACCTGGAAGAAGCTCCTGGCTCCTGGCTTAGGATCAGCACAGCTCTGGCCGTTGCGGTCATCTGGGAAGTGAACCAGTGGATGGAAGACCTCTCTCTCTGCCTCTGCCTTTCAAACAAATAAATAAATCTTTTAAAAAGAAAGAACTGACCCAGGAACAGCTCTTGGCTTTGCTGGTCACATTGTGGAGGGGGGCAGCTTAGGGAGCACTGAAACTCAACAAGGAACAGCACACAGGACACGGCCCACCACGCATCAACCCAATGAGTGAGATGTCTGGTGTTTGTAGCATAGACCCGACAAAGGAGGAGGACAGAGCTCCTGAGGGTGCCACGCATCCCACCAGCCTGGGACAAGACCAGGTGAAAAGCCAAGTTTGTCTTCAATAGCCATGCATCCCCTTCCCTTTCCCTTCAGGTCTTCCCAGCTGTCCTCCCTGGGCTTACTAAGCTCTCCAGTGCAACAGACGGCCCTGAATCACCAGCGGCAACACGGGGCTGCCCGCAGGGAAAGCGCTAATGACTCAACAGCACCACACTCCTTCACACCCAACGTGCAGGGCTTCCCACACTTCCCAAAGGTAGGAAGACCCTTTGCATAGACTTAAAAAGAGAAAGTGGGGCCAGCATTGTCGCTTAGCGGGTTAAGCTGTGGCTTGCTGCTCTGACACCCCATAGCGGAGAGCCAGTGCCAGCGACTTCACTTCTGATCCAGCTTCCTGCTCATGTGCCTGGGAAGCCAGTGAATGATGGCTCAAGTGTGTGAGTCCCTGCCATCCCTGTAGGAGACCAGGATGAAGTCCCCAGCTCCTGGCTTCAGCCTGACCGCCCGCCACCTCTTTTGGCCTGGATTTCAATGACACAGGCAATATCAATGACTTATTCCTTCAACAGGTCAACAATCCAAAATTTGATTTTTTTAATACTTATTTATTTGAAAGGCAGAGCAACAGAATGAGACACACACACACACACACACACACACAGAGAGAGAGAGAGAGAGAGAGAGAGAGAGAGAGAGATTTTCTGCTGGTTCACTCCCCAAGTGGCCACCACAAAGCCAGGAGCACAGAACTTCATCTGAGTCTCCCACATGGCGACAGGAGGCCCAAATACTTGGACCATCTTCAGCTGCTTCCTGGGTGCCTTAAGAGGGAGCAGGACTGGTACCCTCATGTGGGATGCCAGCATTGCAAACAGTGGCGGAACCTGCCGGGAGATGACACCAGCCCCGTGATTTCAAATGCTTCCCACCCTCAAAGACGCCCCCTGGAATGGCACTGTAATAACCCCTACCTTGGCCAGTCCTGTGTCCCTTCCAATCTGTCCAGAAATGCCCTCTGTGATTGTGGCCCTGGGACCCCACCTCCCTCTCCCCCTGCAGCCTCAGTACTAACACTGCCTCTCTCCGTCATCCTCTCTGTCATCCTGGTCCCCGTGAACTTCGACTCTGCCCACCCCAGCACCTCGGGGCTGTGTCCTCCTCAGCTTTCCATGCCCCGTCTGCTGGGAGCTTCTACTGCCCACAGTGTGGCTCAGCCACACTACCTCTGTCTCCAGGGAAATCCGACTTCACAGACACCTCTGGAATTCTGTAGGATCCCCTCAGGTCTGAAACGCCACCTCCATCTGCTCGCTGGACACCCGGCTGCCTTCTGGGGAGCACACAGCCCTTAGAGGGGCCTCTCTTGTTGCAAATGGATGTACAGTACGGTTACCTCTCTAGAAATAGCCCTCCGAAGTGTCACTCCTGCTGAAACTGTCCCAAAGAACCAATGACAAGAAACGTGGGACAAGGACCACTCTTCCACACTCTGCTAAGCTGTTGGTTTTTTTTTTTTTTTTTTTTTTTCCTCGCTCTGAGACCTCTGTTACAGGCACTCTTCACTCCCGGCTCTCTGAGAGACCATCAGAACACAGCACCCTACTTCCCCCAGACCCTAACCCTGACAGCTTCCTGCCTGACTCATGCATGCCACCATAAACCCCAGAAAAACACATCAACACTCTCTCTGAGCTGCCTCATACTGTTACTTCTTGAGTTTATATTTTGGCACAAAAATTGTTGAAAGTTATGCATTGCAGGATTTTCAAAAAGTCCATGGAAAATGACTATTATGAAAAAACTAAGCATGGATTTCCGACATTTTTGTGCCAAAATAAACTTATCTTCTAATTCCATTTTCCACGAAGTTTTTGAAGTCCCCACATACATTCCCACAGGCTGTGTATACAGGAGGTTTTGGAACTCCTAAGAATGGGCACTACCAAAAGTTATGTTTTGTCAGTCTAATAGGTGAGAAATTGTAGTTCATTGTTGTCTTGGTTTCTTTCTCTTTAGTTATGAATGAGATTGAATATTTTATATATTTACAGTTGAATCATTTTCATTTTCCCATAAACTGTCTTTGCTATTTTCCAACTGACTGCTATTGTCCTTTTCTCCTTCATTTGGGTGAGATGTTGGCATAGGAAAGTTTACTCTTTGCCCGTGATTTGTCTGTTATTGATCGACTTGAAAGGTAAAAAGAGAGACAGGGAGGCAAAGAGGGATGCCCCACCCTCTGATTCGTCCCCAAATGCCTGTAATGACCAGGTCTGGGCCAGGCCAAAGCCAGAGGCAGCAACACAATCCCAGTCTCCCATGGACGTGGCAGGGACCCAAGCACTTGCGCCATCGCCTGCTGTCTCCTAGCAGGCACGTGAGCAGGAAGCTGGATGCTGACAGAAAGCTGACACTCAAACCCGGGCACTCCAATTACACTTTCTTTTGACACTTTTTCCATTCAATTTTTTTGTCAAATTTATGACTCTTCCTACTTATGGCTTGTGATTTTTGAAACACAGTGTAATAGGGCTCCTACGATATAAGTAAAATTTACCCACACCTTCTTCTACAACCTTCTGTATCATTTTCATTTATATTATCCATTTGGAATTTATTTTTACCTAAAAACGAACTCAGATTTCTTTCCTACAAAACATCTAGAACGCAATTTACTGAACAATTTTTCTCTTTCCTATTTAACAATGTATGTGTGTATACATTTAAAAGGCAGAGTGACAGAGACAGAGATCTCCCTTTTATTCATTCTTCCCAAATAGTTGTAACAGCCACATCTAGGCCAGGCCAAAGCCAGGAGCCCGGAACTCCATCCTGGTCTCCAACATGGTGGCAGGGGCTCAAGTATTTGGGCCATCTGCTGCCGCCTTCCCAAGTGCATTATCAGGGAGCTGGATCAGAATCAGAGTAGCTAGGACTCGAACTGGCCCTTTGATAGGGACGCCAGCCTTACAAGCCATAGATTTACCTGCTGTGCCACAGCGCCAGCCCCATGGTGATCATACTTAGATGACATATGTATTTGGTCTATTTCTGGACTCCAGTCTTTTCTGCTACTGAACTAGAAAGCACAGTACCTAACCTAGCAGCGTCCAACACTTATCTGGAATAGATCAACAGCCTGACATCATCAGTTTCTGAAGATGGAAAGTGATTTACCTGTAAGCCCATCTGGTCTGATGCTTCGCAGATAGCTGGTGGCTGTGGATACTGAGAACATCTTCTCTGTTTCCCAAAGCCGTTTGGTGCTAATGGTCCCAAAGTTGTCCGTGATCAGATTTAATAAGCGTGTCCTCAGAAAGGCCCTCCCCTGCCACCTCTCTTCCCTCTAGTGTTGTAACATCCATCAGGTGAGGACCTCAATCCCAAACTTAGTGATCAGAAGCAGAGCTTCTAGGCTCCAGATGGTGTCCTCAAGATGGGCCCACAAACAACCAGAAGGGGTGCCTGACCATCCGGGGGTTGGCGGCAGAGCTGGCAGGCGAGGCAGGACACACAACCACCCTCAGCTCAGGGCAGCGCGTGGGGCCTCTCCCTTCACATCCGTCCCTGCAGCCACCACCGCTCCCAGGAAGAGGGGATGTCCCAGTGACCGGTCAGAGTTCTTGGGAGTTAACCTAAAGGATGCTCCGTAGCCTCCACCAAAGGCCATCACCACCAATGGCCAGGATGTGTCTTAGAGGTTAACAGTCTTCCTGTCACCTTGGATTACACACGCTGCACTCGTGTATAGGGTGGTAAGACCCCAAGAGGGGCACTCCCTCTTCCCAGAGCCCCGACCTGCTCCCTAACTGGGACAAGTGTGGCCCCCCCCTTCAGCCCCTGCCAGGAAGCCCATGAGGCTGTGTGTGCACACAGGTGTGGGCATGTGTGTGGGGATGGGAGGGGGCACATTCCACACATGAGAATTGGAAAGCTTGCACACCTAGCAGACAGGATGCCTGCTTGTCTCTCCAGTGGTTGGCGGAGCACAGCAGTACCTTCAGCAAACACTCAGAAACGTGACGCAGCAAATCACAGTAGCAGTGCCAGGGACACTGAGCCAGGACCCTGCCTGGGCTGCCTTCTCAAATCAGCCACCAGTGTGACAAAAGGTTGCTTACTGGCACCTGCAAGACTGTATTCTCAGCACACAGCGCGACTGTTATTAACCGATTCCACGGAGAAATAAGATTGCATATACAAAACTCGGCTTTATGAACAACACGTCAGTAATGTACAGTAATGACACAGTCATAAATCACGGTCAACAGAAGCCACAGGCAGCCGGCGCCGCGGCTCACTAGGCTAATCCTCTGCCTAGCAGCGCCGGCACACCGGGTTCTAGTCCCAGTCGGGGCGCCGGATTCTGTCCTGGTTGCCCCTCTTCCAGGCCAGCTCTCTGCTGTGGCCCGGGAGTGCAGTGGAGGATGGCCCAGGTGCTTGGGCCCTGCACCCCATGGGAGACCAGGAAAAGCACCTGGCTCCTGGCTTCGGATAGGCGCAGTGCGCAGGCCGCAGTGTGCCAGCCATGGCAGCCATTGGAGGGTGAACCAACGGCAAAGGAAAACCTTTCTCTCCGTCTCTCTCTCTCTCTCACTATCCACTCTGCCTGTCAAAAAAAAAAAAAAAGAAGAAGAAGAAGAAGAAGAAGCCACAGGCACCGCTGGAGGCCTAGGACAGGAGGCTATTTGAATACAGCCCAAATGGACTCTGGTAAAACCGTGTACTCCCACGATGCCCAAAACAAGACAGAGACATCTATGACTTTATCCTGTGGACACGCAGGTGCTTACGAGGTTAAAATCCTCCCACAAAGAACACACTTACACAAACATGAAGGTGCTTCAGAAAGGTCCGCGAAGAATGGAATTTAGTTTATTCTGGCCACAGAACATTTTTGAAAGGTATGCGGAGTTTTTTCATAACACGCATTTCCCATAAACTTTCCGAAGGATTCCCATGCAGGCGAGCTGTTGCTGCTCGTACTTTATGGGACTGAAATGCCCCAGGACGGCTCTCGAGACAGAAGCTCCCTGCTGCTCCACTCCTGGTGGAAAAGGGACCTCGGCCACGGCGGCTCCCTCCTTCTAAATCCTCGTAAGGAAAGGAACCCCAGAAATGGACAACGTGAGACCAGGGGAGAAAGCAAACCAACAAGCAGGGACACCGTTGTCTCCCTGGTGGTCCAGAACAGGTGTCTTTGAGCAAGGATGCTGCTCCTGCTTCCCGAGAAACAGACGTGGCGGCGGAAGAGGCACCTGCCAGTTCTAAAGCCAACTCCGCTGTGTGCAGCCATCAGTCAGCAGGAGGTGGGGATGGTCAACAGCTCTGAGAGGTTCACACGGCAATGGGATTGGCCATGAGGCCCAACCTGGGCTCCTGAAATTCTGTCTCCATCTTTTTTTTTTTTTTTTTTTTTTTGACAGGCAGAGTGGATAGTGTGAGAGAGAGAGAGAGAGAAAGGTCTTCTTTTGCCGTTGGTTCACCCTCCAATGGCTGCCGCGGCCGGCGTGCTGCAGCCGGCACACCGCGTGCTGATCCGAAGCCAGGAGCCAGGTGCTTCTCCTGGTCTCCCATGGGGTGCAGGGCCCAAGCACTTGGACCATCCTCCACTGCCTTCCCCGGGCCATAGCAGAGAGCTGGCCTGGAAGAGGGGCAACCGGGACAGAATCCGGCGCCCCGACCGGGACTAGAACCCGGTGTGCCGGCGCCGTAAGGTGGAGGATTAGCCTATTGAGCCACAGCACCGGCCTATGTCTCCATCTTAAACAGTGGCCCGCCCTGAACAGCCCTTTCCCGATGCGTCACAGGACGTGGTGGAAGGTAGAGGACCATGGCCATGGGCAGCAGGGGGCAGAGGAGAAGGCAGAGTTAGCAAACAAGCAGACAAGCATGGCAGCAGGACAAGGCCACCAGAAAGGTGTGGGACATAGGCCAAGCCAAGAGTGGACAAGGCAAGGAGTCCAGATGACCAGAAGATGGCGCTGTCAGGATGTAACCATGCATCTAAAACCATGAGGCACAGGTCCTTCCCGCACTAACGGGTCACCAACGACCCTGCAGGGCCAGGACAGGCAGGGGTCCTGCTCTGCAAGGGTGGGCGTCGGCACAGCGACTCCACATGAAGGAAGTCCTGACTCCCCACAGGTGGGAAGGAGGTCGGTGGCTCCCCTACGTGTTCCAGACCGGGGCACGTGGAGTCTCGGGGAACGCCTGCAGCCTGTCCTAAGCCAGAATGTGGACATCTCTCTGTGGACAGCACAGAAGGGACAAAACAGCAGAATCAACTTCAGGAGCCGGCTCCCCCGGAGCCTCAGAAATGCCGGCCAGAGGTCCGCATGTCAGGAGGCAGACCCCTCTGCACGGGACGCCCAAGAGACACCCTCCAGGACTGGAGCGTCAGCTGCTACAAATGTTTTAGGACTAGAGTTGGCATTGTGGTGCAGCGGACTACATCCGTATCAGATCCAGCACCCTGCTCATGAGCCTGGGGAGCAGTGGGAGACAGACCAAGTCCTAGGGCCCCTGGCACCCACATGCGAGAGCCAGATGGGGTTCCTGGCTCCTGACTTCAGCCTGGTCCAGCCTTAACCATTGCAGATATTTAGGGAGTGAATCTGTGGATGGAAGACATCATTCTCTGCCTTTCAAGTAAATAAATAAATGTTTTCGAAAAGATTTTAGGAAAGCTATGTCTACAGTAGTTTGCACATTCCTGGTGTGAGGGGGGTACCGGGGGGGGGGGGAGAGATCGATAATTTCAGGAGAAGCAGTGCTCAGGAGACAGAAGCCTAGGGAAGCTCACTTGGGCCCAAAGCTGAGTGGCCACACTACTCTCTATCTCCCCCAGGTCTAGGGCCCCCGGGGCTTCTACTCCACTGCAGTAGGGGATGTTTGGAGTCAGGCCCTCACCAGGGCCCAAGGCTGCTCTGACTTCCCCTTCTCTCGCCGCCATGTTCCTGATCTAAACACGCGTAGATGAGTGCAAACATGTGTACATACTCTCACTGCACACTGTGTGCTTGCGTGACACACTTAGGCACACAAGCACGTGCCCCCGTGTATCACCTGCACACGCCTATACCCTCCCGTGCACACACACAGCCACCCTCCCCTACCACATCCCACAGGCGTGATCACCCACAGTGCTCCAGGTTTGGGGAGGCCTGTTCCCTTCTGCCTACCTGCACTGGAGGGCTTTGTCTAACTCTTGTGCTCTGGGGCTTCCTCCCACCACAGAGCCCAGGGGGAGCCCGGGGCAGATGCTAAGATGCAGTTGTTCACCCGTAGGCATCCCACTCCCTGGCTCTGTCTCCAGGACACTCCTGGCTCTGTGGATTTTCTAGTTCAGCGTGTCTAGCTCAGGGGCAAACGCAGCTGGGGGTGGCTCCTGGCATCTGACCAACATGTCTCCCCTCCTTCTGGGTGAGGTCTTGGGCTCTGTGTTTACCAGCCTGATGCTCTCCGATCCCCACTGACACCCACCTACAGATGCCAACAGTGCATCACCTGCACACACCTATACCCTGGGTAGTGCCACAGCCCCCAGCCGACGAGCCTGTTCCCCGCGTGGCCGTGGAAGCTCCGGATAGAAACCCATCTGGAAGGCTGCAGTGAGGGCCGGGCAGGTGCCAACATCGCATTAGCATATCCTGCATGGTAACCAGCTCCCAGTGATTGACAACCTCATGTCATCAGCAGTCTCTCGGCGGTGACACTGCCCAGCTGACCGGAGCTGACTCTCATTTATAACTCCTTTCCCTCCTTACACGCAAACACCACTCATATGCTCGGCACCCTCATTTTATCCTCGGGGGCTTTGAAGCAGCGGAGGGTTGTTATTTAGGATGATTAAAGTCTCCTAACTTTCAATTCAAGGCTTGCTGATGACACTGACCCTAATTAATAACCATCGCAGTGTATCAAGTGTAATGAACATCTGTTTAGACTTGGTAACTACCTTCTAAAAATGTCGCACTAGGGATAAAACCACGCAATTCAGCAGAGGAAATAAAACACACATGCAGATGAAACTGCACTAAGACACGGGCTCACTGAAATCGAAAATCAGGATGCTATTTGTGTGTGATTTTAGCATCTGCTGTTCCCAGGAACCTCGGATTAGAGCCCTCGTTCCCCGAGCCGTGTGTTGAGCTCTTACTGTGTGCACTGCGCACTGGGAGGCTCTTAGCCCCACATCACTTAGCTCTCCCAGCTCAAGACCACTGCCCGGGCCCCACTTCCTGTTTGTACACAGATCGATTGGAGCTACACACGACTTCCACATCCAGGGCTGGGGGTGTTGATCTGCAGAGGTAAGAGCAGAGGAGGGACCTGCTAGGTGGCTCCAGCAGCTGTCCAGGCTAGACAGCCCCACTACGTGGTAGTTGCCTTGAGATCTGAGAGGGTCTCAAAGCCCCCAGGATGGGAGGGGCAAGGGAGCGCTCCCCTCCCTCGCCCAAGCTCCACACCCATCTTCAAGCAGGCACTGAAAACTGCCCATCCTAAAGGATGGCTTGTGTTATGAATCTTCCTAGTCAAAAAAAAATCCTCAAAACATCACGGAGCACAAACCTCCCCATTAATGCCCTTTCTCACAGCAAGTCCTTGTTCCCTTCAGGGCACTGTCGAAACCCTGGGGGTGCTGCCATTCAGTGTTCATCCCCCACCCCCATTTCCCCCTCCCCATGGGAAGCCCTCTCCTCACCTATGGCAGAGGACAAGCTGCCTGCTCCCAACAGGGCTCTCTCCTCTCTGGAACCTACTGGCCCTCAAGCCCAGGGACCTTCCTCTGGGTGCCTTTTCTACCTGCTCTACACAGGCTAGGCCCCACCACCACAGTGGTGGGGACCACATCTTCTGTCTTGTGCCCTTCCCACTTCTGGGCCCAACAGGAAGCCAGCTGGGGACCCTGGCATGACTTGCTCAGAAACTGACAAGCAGTGGCCTATAGCAGGTGCACCTCCCATTGTCCTAGTTTCACAGTCTGTCCTTGGCTCATCCCGCTGGAGGCACAGCCTGCTGGGCTTGCAACAGAACCTGTGGCCCTGACACGGACTCATAGACACCAGCGGGACGCATGCCTCCCCCTCCAGCCTCCATCCTCCCCCGCCCAGCTCCCTTGGCCAGGCTGCCCTCTGCAGATGCCCATTTTAACTGAAGTGCCTGTCTTCTGGGTGAGGCATCCCCCGGTACTGTCATCAACTCATCACAAATGGTCCTCAAGAGAACCAGAGCCGCCTGGGAGTTGGGGGGGGGGGACACAGTTATTACCCAAGTAGTACAGGACCTGGCCCGCAGTATTTGATGAACATTGGTTCACAGAAAGAAACAAACAGGCAACCAAAGAGTGACTACAACGTGCAAGTCACACATCCAGGTCTTAGCCATCAACAGGTGTTTCAACCAACGCCTTTGGGCTGAGGCTCTCCACAACCCTTACCCATGGAACACACAATCAGAGGGCCAGCACCATGGGGCTGTGTCCACCCTCTCTCTGCCCAGTTTCTCTCTCCAGCACAACAGGATCCCATAGTTGCACAGACACAGGCTCCTGGCCACCTGTGAGATGAACCTCTCAAAGACCCCTCTGCTTCACCGGAGAAACCAAGCAGGACCCCTCTGCTGAAGGCATGAACTCTCAGAGGCCTTGGCAGCTCTTTATCCCCAGGCGCATCTTTAACACCGCCAAGGCAAGCTTTGGTGTCCCGGACGCGTTTCCCGGGAAGCCCTGACGATGCTGTGTGTATGTACCCTTTCCCCACCATCCCATACGGGCGCCGGATTCTGTCTCGGTTGCTCCTCTTCCAGTCCAGCTCTCTGCTGTGGCCAGGGAGTGCAGTGGAGGATGGCCCAAGTGCTTGGGCCTGCACCCACATGGGAGACCAGGAGAAGCACCTGGTTCCTGGCTTCTGATCGGTGCAGCACACTGTCCGTAGAGGCCATTTGGGGGGTGAACCAACAGAAAGAGGAAGACCTTTTTGTCTCTCTCTCTCACTGTCTAACTCTGCCTGTCAAAAAAAAAAAAAAAAACTATACTTTTTTCTTCCAAGTATTTATGTATTTATCTGAAAAGCAGAGCCACAGAGAGGCAGAGAGAGAGAGAGGTCTTCCATCCACTGATTCACTCCTCAATTGTCCGCAATGGCCGAAGCTGCGCCGATCCAAACCCAGGAGCCAGGAGCTCCTCCAGGTCACCCACATGGGTCAGGGGTCCAAGACCTGGGCCATCCTCCACTGCCCTTCCGGGCCATAGCAGAGAGCTAGATCCGAAGTAGAGCAGCTGGGACTCCAACCATATGGGATGCTGACACTGCAGGTGGTGGCTTTACCTGCTATGGCACAGCTCTGGCCCCCAAGCGCTATACTTACAGCCCAGGTGCTCCAGGTAGGTGTGGTAAGCCAGGAACTCCAGGTGCCCGGATGAGCACTGGCTGCACAGGTGCTCAGGTGGCTGCTGCAGTCCAGGTGTTCCAGGCAGGTGTGGTGGCCCAGGTGCCCCAGGTATGTGATGTGATATGATTCAGATGACTCATGGGCTCCAGGTAGGCACCGCAGCCCAGGTGCTCCACGTGTGTGCTGGGCTCCATGTGTTCAGTGGGGTGGGGGGGCTCAGCCCAGGTGCTCCACGCATGTGCTGGGCTCCATGTGTTCAGTGGGGTGGGGGGGCTCAGCCCAGGTGCTCCATATGTGCTGGGCTCCATGTGTTCAGTGGGGTGGGGGGCTCAGCCCAGGTGCTCCATATGTGCTGGGCTCCATGTGTTCAGTGGGGTGGGGGGGCTCAGCCAGGTGCTCCATATGTGCTGGGCTCCATGTGTTCGGTGGGGTGGGGGGCTCAGCCCAGGGGTGGGGGGGCTCAGCCCAGGTGCTCCATATGTGCTGGGCTCCATGTGTTCAGTGGGGTGGGGGGGCTCAGCCCAGGTGCTCCATATGTGCTGGGCTCCATGTGTTCAGTGGGGTGGGGGGGCTCAGCCCAGGTGCTCCATATGTGCTGGGCTCCATGTGTTCAGTGGGGTGGGGTGGCTCAGCCAGGTGCTCCATATGTGCTGGGCTCCATGTGTTCAGTGGGGTGGGGGGCTCAGCCCAGGTGCTCCATATGTGCTGGGCTCCATGTGTTCAGTGGGGTGGGGTGGCTCAGCCAGGTGCTCCATATGTGCTGGGCTCCATGTGTTCAGTGGGGTGGGGGGGCTCAGCCCAGGTGCTCCACGTGTGTGCTGGGCTCCATGTGTTCAGTGGGGGGGGGCTCAGCCCAGGTGCTCCATGTGTGCTGGGCTCCATGTGTTTGGTGGGGTGGGGGGGCTCAGCCCAGGTGCTCCACGTGTGTGCTGGGCTCCATGTGTTCAGTGGGGGGGGGCTCAGCCCAGGTGCTCCACGTGTGTGCTGGGCTCCATGTGTTCAGTGGGGGGGGGGGGGGCTCAGCCCAGGTGCTCCACGTGTGTGCTGGGCTCCATGTGTTCGGTGGGGTGGGGGGGCTCAGCCCAGGTGCTCAGGTGAGCACTGTGACCTAGGTGTCGCAAATAGGCACCATAGCCCAGGCACTCCAGAGACGCACTGCAGCCCACGTGTCCGAGCTGGGTGCCGTGTCTAAGGAGCTCCAGGTGTTACAGGTGGGCTCTGCAGCCCACGTGCTCCAAGTGGGAGCTATCATCCAGGCACTGCCTGCCCAGGTGGACTCTGCAGCCCAGGTGCTCCAGGTATGTTGTGACCCCAAGTGTTCCACCCACCATCCTATCTCCTTCAGCCTAACTTTCTTTGCCTTGAACTTCAAAACGAGTTAGAAACAAAAATGTCGGCTGGATGAAAAACTTCTTTCAAAGGAGCTTTTCTTTTTTTTTGACAGGCAGAGTGGACAGTGAGAGAGAGAGACAGAGAGAAAGGTCTTCCTTTGCCATTGGTTCACCCTCCAATGGCCACCACGGCCGGCGCACCACGCTGATCCGAAGGCAGGAGCCAGGTGCTTCTCCTGGTCTCCCATGGGGTGCAGGGCCCAAGCACTTGGGCCATCCTCCACTGCACTCCCTGGCCACAGCAGAGAGCTGGCCTGGAAGAGGGGCAACCGGGACAGAATCTGGTGCCCCGATCGGGACTAGAACCCAGTGTGCCAGCGCCGCAAGGTGGAGGATTAGCCTATTGAGCCACGGCGCCTGCCTCAAAGGAGCTTTTCTTGATTTCCGGAAAGTCCACATTAAATTCACCCTTGATTCATGGGCTCCTCAGAGGTCGCAGCCCATGAAGTAAGGATGAGTTTCCTATACCCCCGCTCCTTTATAGCTATTTTTTTTTTGACATGCAGAGTTAGACAGTGAGAGAGAGAGAGAGACAGAGAGAAAGGTCTTCCTTCCATTGGTTCACCCCCCAAAATGGCCGCTACAGCCGGCACTGCGCCGATCCAAAGCCAGGAGCCAGGTGCTTCCTCCTGGTCTCCCATGCAGGTACAGGGCCCAAGCACTTGGGCCATCCTCCACTGCACTCCCGGGCCACAGCAGAGAGCTAGACTGGAAGAGGGGCAACCGGGACAGAACCTGTGCCCCAACCGGAACTAGAACCCTGGTGCTGGCGCCGCAGGCAGAGGATTAGCCTAGTGAGCCGAGGCGCCAGCCTCCTTTATACCTAATTAAAATGCTAAATGGCGCCTCCTCAGACCCTGGTCCCAGCCCACTCGGTCTGGCATCTGCAGACTGGCCAGTGGCCATTGCTGCTGTTGCCCTGGACTCAGCCGGCCGGGTGCAGAGCCCAAGGGCTGCAGGCACATGCACCCTCCAGTATTCCCAACCCAGAGAAGGCGCAAAGGCAACAAGACCAGGAAGGGTCTTCCCAGGAGGTGTCGGGAAGTTCTGCCATCAAGAGCTGCCCTTGGGGTCTGAAGGACCAGAGCCCCCTGGTCCCAGGAGACTCGGGACAGTGTCATAAGGTGGCGTTTGGCTGAATGAACAAGCCACTGGCTAATGCCTAGGAGCCGGAGGCCCAAATCCCAGGGAACGAGGGAAAGACCCTGCAAGAGGGACACAGCACATGCTCAGTGTGTGCTCAGTTACCACGTCCTAGCTGTTATCAGAGTGGAGGCAAAAACAGCTCTGTTACCTTTGACGACTGAATTCCCAAGCAGCTCAAGAACTCAAAGTGCACTGTCAGGCCGGCGCCGCGGCTCACTAGGCTAATCCTCCGCCTGCGGCGCCGGCACACCGGGTTCTAGTCCCGGTCGGGGCACCGGATTCTGTCCCGGTTGCCCCTCTTCCAGGCCAGCTCTCTGCTGTGGCCAGGGAGTGCAGTGGAGGATGGCCCAAGTGCTTGGGCCCTGCACCCCCATGGGAGACTGGGAGGAAGCACCTGGCTCCTGCCATTGGATCAGCACGGTGCGCCAGCCACAGTGCGCTGGCCACAGTGGCTATTGGGAGGGGTGAACCAATGGCAAAGGAAGACCTTTCTCTCTGTCTCTCTCTCTCACTGTCCACTCTACCTGTCAAAAAAAAAAAAAAAAAAGAACTTGAAGTGCACTGTCAATATGCCAAATTAAAAAAATTCATTCATCAGCTAGTTGAAAGGGAAAATAAACTCACACGACCCTGAAGACTGGGGACAGTATTTAAGTGTTGCTGTTAATGGGGGTGCCGACACCGAGCCAACTCTGGGAACCTGCCCCTCATCCTGGGTCGGGCCTGCCGAGCGCCCTGGGCTGAGCCCGCACCACCGCCCTCCCGTCTCTGCACCTGACGCGCTGGTATTTTCCTCTTTCTTTGCTGCTAAAGGGCAGAGTGGGGAGGCAGGAAGGCCCGGCTGACTCTCAAGGCCTGCTTATGATGATTTATACATTACACAGCCATCACACCTGGGCTGCTGCCGCCCGGCGCTCAGAAGCTTTCTCATTTAAGAGGTTCAGAGATGTTTACACCTTGCTGTGGTATTTTAAAGATGGCTTAATCAGGAAGACACTGCACACAGCGAGGAAAACAGTTCCTGCCTGCCTCGCATCAGCCCAGCACCCAGGGCAGGCCTCGCACAATGGGGTGGTGGTTATTGTAATCAACCCGCTCAGCTCCGCGCGGTTCTCCCCGCAGCGAGGCCCGGTGGGAGCAGGAGCCTTGTCAGAGCAGACGATGGGGAGGGTGCAGGGTTTGTATTCCCACCGGCCAGAGGCAGGAGAGCGACTTAGTGCATGTGGTGCCTGTGGACAAGGCCAGGGGTCCACACGGGGATGCTCCGTGTTGGCGCTGCAGGAATTCGGGGACCAGACGGATGTGGGCTGCACCCCATCCAGAGGAGCCAAGGCGGTGGGTGATCAGGCACAGAGTGGACCCCCGGGGCTACAGAGGCCACCGGCTGTGTGTCCCAGATCCTGGTTACAGTTGAATCCTGCAACCATCCTACGTCTCTTTCAGCCGTAACAGTCTAAACCCCAGCGATGCCATCTCTCATTTTCTCCAGTCTCTCCTCCTCCCATACGTTAAGGAGCTCACACTGCAAATATTCTTTATTAAAACTGTAGACATGTCCACGTCTCAGGGCTGGGGGCAGCAAAGAGCCTGCGCCTTCAGTGACTGGCTGGGCAGTTCTGCCTTTGGCTGTCTCTACAGCGAGGAGTCGGGGCGGCTCTTTGCATTACTAAGTGTGCCTCGAGTATCAGAAATAGTCTTTCCTAGCTCCTAACATCGCCTCCCCGACCTCCGACCTGCACAGCATCCAAACACGGCTGCCATAGACTCTTCCTAGCCTGCCGCTGAAACACACATTGTGGGGGGGCTGCGGAACACATAGATGCTGACCCCACAGATTGCATCTGGGGACGTCTGTGCTGCGGCCGTGGGGCCAGGGCCCATTTCAGCGCTCTTCAGGACACGGGATCCTCCACACAATAGCGCATGGCAGCGCCTCAACAGCAATTACAGCTCATCTAGCCGACAGCTAATTAGAGATTTCTTAGCGGATCAATGACACAATATGGTCTGCAAACGTCCAGGGCCGCAGCTGCAAACGCACACAGAGCCGAGAGCGAAGCATCCCTGTGACATTGTTATTGAAAGCAGTTGCCGGGCCCACAAATTGCAGCTTTTTGAAAGCATGTACTGTATGTCTCCCGCTTTGTCTCTAAGAACGGACACAGTGACTGTTGCATGGAGGAGCTCAAAGACCCCTCAGGAGTCATCATCGCTGTCTCTGGCCACCCCACCCCACCCCCGCCAATCATCTGTCCGGTTGTTCTTTGGGTAAAACACACCAACGGGAGAGCGTCTTCCTCGTCCCCATGGAGAAGACGCCCCAGCTCTTGACGATGAGGAGGGAGCCAAGTGCAGGGCTTCCCTCCCAGACACGGCCGGCCATCTCTGAACCCGCCTCCCTGTGGGAAAGAGAGTGGCTCCCTCTCCCTCAGCAGGGCGGCTGAGCACTAAGCTCACAGGTATGCATGGTGCAGAAAGGGCCCAACATGCCAGCAGCAGGAGGCGCCGGTCAAGTTCAACATTATCACAGCTCACCTCTGCACCCGTCTTCTTTGGTGCCAATCTGAATGGGCCATTGCTGTCCGGCATTCGGTCCCTCGAATCGGGCAGTCCACTACCCACTGTGCTGTTCCCAGGTGGGAGGTGTGACAGGTAGACAAGGCCCCATCTCCTAGAGCACACAGTCTGTGCCACGGCAATGCAGCGGCCACCATGAACACCCGTGATGGGTGAGGGCCACGGGACGCCCATGAGCCCAACTTCACAGGTTCCGCTTTAACCCACACTGCTCCGGTAACTAATGACCACACACTATCACAGGTGGCAGCCGTGGGTACACCTTCCCCGGTGGAGGCCTGCTCTGTCAGGTCGCAGCACGCCTTGTAGACACGCATCCTCACTGCGTGTGTGTGCGTGTGTGTGCGTGTGCGTGTGTGTGCGTGTGTGTGTGTGTTGCCAGTGGCCCCCTGCACCCTAGCTTTGCAGCCTCTGCTCTTTCTGCTACCTTTTGATAGTTCTGTCTGTGCCCTGATGCTATCCCACCTGGCAGGTCTGAGATGTGTGAGAAAAACATTTGGCAATTCTAATTCTGAAACCACTTGAGTTTCTTTCAAATTGGGTTTATCAGCTCCCCAGGGTCGGGAGGACGATGCCCTGTGCCAAGAACAGGCTGTAATGTGTGTCTCAGAAGCCAGGCAGGACAAGAACCCAGCAGCTTGGCAGGTGCATGGAGAAGGAGGCAGCAGGCAGTAGCAACCAGGAATATGGATCCGGTCTGTCGCTCTCCACACCAGAAGCATCGACACAGGTGCCAGAGACCCGGCCCCATCTCGCCTTGTTTTCTGTTTCAGATCCACAGAAGGGAAGTCAGAGAGACAGGTCACGAGGTTCGCTGGAGATGAGGCTATGGACACTTCCCCGTGCGGCACCAAGGGACGCAGAGCATGGCTACCGCCAGCTAATAAGCCATGCACTCTGCTGCTTGGCCCTGCACTCTGTCCACTCTGCCTGTGGACTCAGCTCTGACCAGACACCTTTGCAGAAGGCCAGCTTGTTAGTGGAGAAGGAGCCAGGGTTAGGTAATGAGGAGCCCAAGGACATAAGAATGCAGGCAGAAGCCAAGCCCAGGGAAGAAGTTAGGCCAAGGCCACTCTTGGGGCCTGCAAAGTGTCTGTAATGAGAGGCTAGGCAGAGGCATCTGTGGGCCAAGGGCAGGTCTCAGGCCAGGAGGAAGATGGGCAAGAGGAAGGGGTGGATTTGCAGGGGTGGAGAGAGCCGGGTCGGGGCACGCTGACAGTGAGCAGTTCCCGAGGTGACTCCACACTGCAGGTGACCGGCCCCCGGAGCACGGGCTGGCGCCTTAACAGAGCTACATTCAGAGAGAGCTGAGCCCCCCTCCCCCGCTCGCCCAGGGCCACCCCCATTCAGCTGCTACATCTACCAGAACCAGGCCAAATGCCACAGGAGCCACCAAGCAAACTCCGGTGATGGGAATCCATGAACCAAAAATGCCTTTGGCACAACAGGTCCCTCCACACGTTGCATAACCAGCAAAGCATCTGACAGCAGGCAAGTCCACGCTGATGAAACCAGACGAGCAGCAATTTCTAATTAAAGTGTGTGATTATGCCAAGTATAATGAAAAACCACGGACAACCCAGAAAGCCCAAGGAGACATGATGCATCGCAGTCCTCCCCTCTAACTGTGGGTGCCGCAGCAGCGAGCCCGCATGCATGGTGGGGGGTGCCCCACAATGCCATGAGGCTGGATGGGGTCGCCAGACTTCTCTGCAGGTGTTGTAGTTTTTTAGGCTCATGCATGCCAAATTGTCATAAATGTTAAGTCCTTCCTTCCTAGGTATTTTCGTTTGTTTGGGCTGCTCACACAAAATGCCACAGCCTGGGAGGTTCATAAGCAACCAAAAATCATCTCTCTCAGTTCTGGAAGCTGAAAATCTGAGATCAAGACACCAGCAGATTTGGCGTCCTGGCGAGAGCTTCCTGGTTCATGGGTGGCACCTGCTGTGTCCTCGCAGGGTGGCAAAGTGTGTCTTTTCCAAGGGCACAGCCTGGGGTTTCAACAGGAATTTGGAGGCAACGCAAACATTCAGTCCATTACAAAAGTTACTACTAAGTAACTTGTAATTATGTACAAAAATTAATTTCTTTGACATTCTTTTCAGCTCAACGCAGCTCCACCGTCTGGAGCTATTCCGGTCTCTGTACAAAGAGCACAAATCCATTATTTAGTGGAAAGCAAATCTCAGGTCTCCATCAGCCAGGGCAGGAGTGGCCTCGTCCCCACGTCCGCTGTGAATTTCAGACTGCACAAGCAAGACACAGCTGCTCCCGGCTCTGGGACCAAAGAATGGGCTGCCTGTTCTAGCCTCATTTAAGCCAAATTAAAATCCGTTTTTCCTCCTGAAACATGACGTTGACCCAAAGGGCGTCATCAGCCAACCACCGTCCATTTCAGCCTGTGCTGGAGGAGCTCAAAGTCAGAGAAGATTCTAGCACATCTCGAGCTAAGCAGGACGAGTCCTACTGAGAAGACCTTCAGGAACATCCGGGCTCGGAGCAGCAGGTCCTGGAGTCCAGGGTCACAGGCAAACTGTGGCTACCTTCACGCTCAAACTGGGTTTGCTCTTTGCAAACTCCCTGGGAATGAGAACGGACAGAAGGGGGATGGGCATTTGGTATGGTGGTTAAGCCGCCGCTTGAGACACCTGCATCCCATATCAGAGTCCCTGGGTTTGAGTCCTGGCCCCGCTTCTGATTCTATCTTCCTCCTAAGGTGCACACCAGGCTGCAGCATGTGATCACGCAAGTACCTGGGTCCCTGCTGTTCACTCTGATGGAGCTCCTGGCTCCTGGCTGCAGTCTGGCCCAGCCCTGGCTGTTGTGGTCCTTTGGGATGAGAACAATAGATGGGCAAGATCTCTTCTTCCCCTGCCCCATGTCTCTCCCTTTCCAATAGATAAAATTCTTTAGATGGTTAGAAGGGTTTTTAAAGGATTGAGTCACTGTATAATTCTGTGGTTTTTTTTTTTTTTCCTCAGGAGCCAGGTACTTCTCCTGGTCTCCCATGGGGTGCAGAGCCCAAGTACTTGGGTCATCCTCCACTGCACTCCCGGGCCACAGCCGAGAGCTGGCCTGGAAGAGGGGCCACAGGGACAGAATCCGGCGTCCCGACCGGGACTAGAACCCGGTGTACCGGTGCCACAAGGCGGAGGATTAGCTTAGTGAGCCGCAGCGCCGGCCATAATTCTGTGTTGATTGATTTTTAAATGGTTTGTGTCAGAAGTAGAGAAATACTTTGAGACACAGAGTCTTGAATTTTAGGCATTGCTTGCCAAAGACACTGGGCTGGTTGGTCCAAAAAACACAGTTTGCGTGTGAAATATTAACACTTTTACACTGAGACCCCTGTGTCTTGCTCTCCACCAGCAGGTGGACCCCACATGCAGCACTGTGGGGGGGGCTTACATCCTGAGCACCCCAGGTGATGCTGAGTCGACACCTGGACCAGCTATACAAAGTTAACCAAGCATCAGCTAAAGAGAAATGAGCAGTGGTGTGTGGGGGCAGACAACACTTAGAAACAAGACAGGAATGTCTTGCCTGGGATCGCCTTCATACACTACACCACGAAGGCGGCCATGGCCTCACAGACATGGACAGCGTCCACTCAGTGGGCAAGATTAGGAATGACAGGGAGGAAGTCAGGCGCAGTAACGAAGAAAGGGCTTTTGGATGCCCAGCTGCACCGTGCACCTGCAGCGATCGTACCGTGAGCATAATCACCTCACCAGCATCCCCAGGCTGCTGTTTTAAAACTACTCCAGAAAAAAAATCTTCCCATACATTCCAGCTCAGGAAACAGAAGGTTGGGCCAGCGCCATGGCTCACTGGGTTAATCCTCCGCCTGCGGCGCTGGCATCCCATATGGGTGCCGGGTTCTGGTCCCGGTTACTCCTCTTCCAGGCCAGCTCTCTGCTGTGGCCCGGGAGTGCAGTGGAGGATGGCCCAAGTGCTTGGGCCCTGCACCCACATGGGAGACCAGGAGGAAGCACCTGGCTCCTGGCTTCGGATCGGCGTAGTGACGGCCATTAGGGGAGTAAACCAATGGAAGGAAGACCTTTCTCTCTGTCTCTCTCTCACTAACTCTGCCTGTCAAAAAAAAAAAAAAAAAGAGCTCAGGTGGAATTAATTCACCTTGGCAAGCTCCCCACTTCTTCCACGCAGGGGCAACAGGTCACGGACCCACACCACTCAATGTCTCATGGCTTCGCTTTGCAGATTCTGCTCATTTCAGAGTTGATTTAACAAACGTGAAATTTATTTTGGTATCTTTATTAACATCTTTAGTCCCAACACATATAGAATCATTAAAGCACTGAGGTTTTTCTTAATTTCTTAAATCGTATGTCTACTATTAAAGGGGATACATTATATGCTATAATAGAGTCCATGAACTTTGGCATTAGCAAAAATCTGAGCGCACAAGGGTACTTCAAAAAGTTCATGGAAAAATGGGAATTCAAAGAGTAAGATTGCTTCTGATGCAAGACTTTTTGAAATCCATACATAGCTTTTCCATACCACACATTTTCCACGAACTTTTTGAAGACTCCACATGTATCCCTCATGCATGCCAAGTTTCTGTTCCAAGTATCAAACAATACCACTACTATTTGTTTCTATGTCAGCTTCTTCCAGACTGCGAATTTCCTTGGTATGGGTCAAGGCAGGCTTTGGCGCTGCTGTACTAACACACCAGCCCCAAGCTTTGGTGCTGTAACACAACACAGCTTTTACATCTTGTTCACCCAAGTCCACTGCAGGCCAGGCGGCCACCAAAGCGGCCTCGCTGCCCACCGATGCCTGAGGAACCCAATCTGCCCCCCGCTTGTGGGTCTGCCAACATCGTGTGTAGCTTCCAGCTCACCAGGGCAGGGGAAGAGAAGTGGAGGGTCTTCAACCCAAACCAGAGTTAGGAACATGCAGCCCACAGCCAGGAGAGAGCCAAGTAGAGTGATCTCTCCCCCACACACCCCTTTTCCCAGCCACCTGCGTGCCTACAGGGCCAGCTCGGCCAGCACACCGTGCATTCAGCCAGTGTCACCCAGGTAAGTAGACTGATGGACAGAAGGTCGTACTGTCCCCTCAGAGTCCATGGAAAGAGCCAATGAGTGGCCATTAGCTTGATCCCATGAGTGATCTTTCGTACTTCTTTGATGTTTGGAGCGCAGATTGATCCTTGCTCTTCAAACCTTACCTTTGCTTTCTCTGGTTAAATTTGTACAAAGGGAACCTGCTGCCCTTTGCTTCCCTCCCACCCCCTAACCACTTGGCTTGTTGACACGTTGGCAGGTACAATCGCTGTTTCCACACAGAGACCAAATCAACACAAACTGAAAAGGTCAGGGCTCGCCAGGGGCACCCCGGCTGCCGCACAGATTCGCCCTTAACAAACGATCCAGAGAGCAGCTCTGCTGGCTTTTCCTCAGGGTGGACGGAGAGCCCCTCGCAGCGATGGTTTACCCAAGCCTGCTGCTTCAGCAAAACCAGCCCTGGGCTCTGGGGGTGTGGCCCTCTGCTGCCCAGGGGAGGGGAGCCGGAGCAGCGGGGGCCCCCGGCCGTGGGCTCCAGGAGAAGAGGAGGGGGGCGGGAGGAGATGTGTGTCCTGCTCTTATCTCTGCCCCTGGACACACAGGAGGTCAACCTCTCCATACTGCCCGCCCACAGCTCCTGGGCTCTGCATTTTCCACAGGGCCAGCCAGCAAGGACACAGGAACAGAGCTGTGCCCTGAAGGATTCTAGTGATCTGCTGGAAACTCAAGACAGACGTACAACCTCTAGAAGCTGGCTCCTCTCATGCATTCACCATTCACTGAGAACCTACTGTAACTCGGGCCCGGGACTAGGCCTGCAGGTGCGAAAGGTCCTTGGGCCCTGCAAACAGCGCATTAACATAGCAGGGAACAGCTCTGACCCAAAATCCCACTGCAGATGCTGTACCTGCCCCCAGGGGAGGCACAACCAGGGCTGTGGGAGAAGAGGGAGGACAGACCCAGGCTGGAACTGTCCCTCGGGGAGGCAGAGGACGAGCCCTCCTGACACGGGGCACGCGGGTTCCAGAGGTTTCTCGGTCTCCTGCCTGCTGGCACGTCTTGAACGCCGCGCAGAAAGCTTCCTCTCCATCATAAGACCTCCTAAGGCAGCCCTGCCGGCGGCATCCTCTCAGCCTCCTGGGTGCACACGAGTCCACAAACCAGCACACTGCATCTCAGGTCCAGCGTACGTGGGGTGACCTAGGAGACCCGACCCGCGGCTCCCGGCAGCCTCACGGCAAAACGCTCTGGACACATGCAGGGGCCCCCCGGGCTGTGGTTATGGTTAGGGTACCATCATTCCGTTAGCACTCGGGGTCGGGGCTCAGATGCCCTGCCATGGTGAGACACCCCCACCCACCCACCCACACGTCCTCACGAACCCATGAGGGCTGTTTGTCATTCTCCGAACCAGACAGAACCCCGCTGTGCACATGAGCACAACAAGGCTGTTCTCTAAGTTTGGCTCTATAATTACATTTCCAGGATGCAATTTTAATGTGAACAAGAGAAAATTGCATTCCCCCCCCCAAACATGCTAAGGGTAGTTGAGTAACATTTTGAGGGATGCGCACCACACACACACACACACACACACACACACACACACACACACACACACGGCTGTGTGCAGCCAGCAGGTGGCGCTGTTGCTGGGGGTTCTGCACCCAGGTGACACAGCACTGCCTTCTTTCACTGTCTCTGCATTCCCACTTCACAAAGCGTATTATTTCATAATCATTTATTTTTCTCTTTTCTGTCCCTTATCTGATAGCAAGGGCATCATATTGACTTTTTAAAAAAAAAAAATGTTGTATGTTGGTGGTCACTTCAGGGTAGTAAAAGGAGCATGACAGAAATATTTGCCACAAAAGGGCCCCGGCTAGGCGGCGGCTGAGACATAGACACTGGCCATGGACAACATTGTACAGACAGTGCCCGCTGACTCGGTCTTGGGAAACCCAGTCGGCAGCCAGACAGGGACGTCTGGATTTGGCAGAGAAGTGATGCCAACCGCACAGGTAGACACAGGAGCAGAGAAGCCAGCGTGGGGGCCAGTGTGGACATCAGCTCATGCCTGGGGCCAGCGAATGACCTCACATGAACTGCCCAGTGACAGCGTGAAGCCACAGCACACCGAGGCCTGTAGGTGTCTATGAGGTGCAGGGCTGCCATCCGGGGCGGGGTAGACACACACCTGTCCCAAATCCCACCGAGCAGGGAGTCACCGTGGTCCGGATTCTGGTCAGGACCAAGATGGAAGCAAAGTGCATCCCCGGCCTGGCTCTCGGCTCTCTCCTCCTTGCAGCTGTATCAGCCATCACAGCAGGAAATACATACGGGAAGGCAGCAACCTGAGGAAGGTTTCCATTGCAGCCCAGGGAGGGAGAAAGAAGTCATGCATAGTCAAAATAACTAATTTCCAAGGGGAATAAAACGCACTCCCAGATAAACCGTAGTCATTTCATTTCTAGAGAATTTAGGCAGAATATTTATTTGCTGCTTGACAAAGGAGAAGGCAGACTTCAGCCCAGATAAGATCTCCCTCCCTGGGTCAGACAAAGACAGGCTCTGGACCGCTTTTCATATTCAAATCCACCGTGATTGGGTTAACTGGGGTGCAGGAGAACCTCTCCTTCCCTGGCCCTCCTCCTGTGCTCCTGTGCCCCTCCTCCCGCCCCTGGTCCTTGGGATGGGGCCCAGGAAGCTGCTTTCCATGGGTGAAGGGTGTTCTACATTATTCTAACATCTTTATTGAGGTGTAATTCACACATGGCTCCATTCACTCAGTCAGAGTGCACAATCCAACAGTGCTCAGTGCACGCAGAGCAGGGCGATCCATCTCAAAAATTTTCATCATCATGGAAACGAAACTCTGTAACCATTAGCAGTCACACCCATTTCTCTTCCCCCGGTCCCTGGCAATCACTTCATCTGTCTCTGTGTCTGCCTCTTCTGGGCGCATGTTTTAATAATCCCTCCAGCCTACCTGTAATTAGAACCCCTCGGACCGACACGCCTACATCTCTCTACCTCCAGCCTCTGATACCCAGCACCCCACCCCCTACTGCTAATGAGGTCCACTTTTCCAGATTCCACGTTCGAGTGTGATCACACAGAAGTAAACAGACTAAGCAGATCCCGTGTCCAGTGCAGCACTGGCTGCTGACACGTGGGCGCTGGGCAGCCAATGCTGCCCTTTCTCAAGCCCTGGCCACCAGCTGCCACCTGGGCCAGCTTCCCAGATGGACGCTGCCCCCCGTGCCCATCTTCAGCTCTCCACCGGGTCCAGCTCCTGCGAGGGGCTCAGAACACACGGAGAAGTGGGCAGAGGGGGAGGCAGTGCCGGCTGCGTTTCACAGCCCTCCTAGCTGGGTCCTCTCTGTTTTTTCCATGCATCCTGGAGTTTGGCTGAGTTGCTCTCCCCAGATTTCCCATCCAGCAAATTCTAGGAACAAAGTGCTTGGAAAAAAGCAGCCAACAATCAAACTCAGAGGCGCCCCTGGAATAAAGGCATCACCCAGAAAATGCACTAAATTAGGATTTAATTGCTAGAAATTACTTTCAATTACCAAAAATTACGACAAATTACTTGTTGAATAGACACATTCTTTCTCCACCATTAATAATTTAAAATTGCTAATTGCATGTAATTGTCAGTAATTTTTGGTCTTTGGCGAGAAGCAAGGTGCTGCATTATGTGGGCCTGCTTTCCAAGGCTGGGCCCCCACCCTGGGCACCTCCATGTGTGGCCACCCCAGGCCAGGCCTCCCGGGAGACACAGAGTCCTGGTGGACCTGGTCTTGGATCCCAAGTCACCGCAGGCCCCCGCATCAGCAGCGTGGCAGTCTCTCTCCTTTGTGGGCCACCCAGGGCCCAGCGAGGCCTGAGAGGTGGGGGACCTTCCAGAGTAGCAGGTCTGTCTTGCTGCCTGGATTCTCCAGAAAGCATGCCCCTCCTCATCAACACCCCTGACCCCTGGAAACCACCCAGAACAGCATTCTGACACTGTCGGCTTTGCAGGCCATCCCATCTGCCCCAGCTCCCTGCAGAGATTTTCCTGATGGCCAAGCTGGTCCCATCTACGACCCCTCCCCACCCAAGCGCACCTCTTGACATGGGACAGGCAAGTAGCTAAGTTAGGATCACAGAGCTGGAAGTCGCCAGCCACCACCTCTCACCCATATGCACTCCTACTTGTCAATCAAAATGCCTCCTTTCCCAGGATGCAGCTCCTTCATCCGGGACCCGGGGGGGGGGGGGGGCAGACACCATGTAACCAGCCACCCGGCTCCAACTTGATACAAGAGGTTGACAGACAGGTGCCAAGAGCTCTCGTCTGCTGGAGACCATGACCAGAGGAGGTGCTGGGGTGTTTTCTCTCCTTCCTCTCCCCCACGGCCTTTCTCTCCTGGGCCCACTGCCCACTCGTGATGGGTATTCCTCTGTGTGGGGCAACCTATGCTCAGGTGTTATTCAGCTTCCAAATAAACTTTATGTATACCAACATAAAGAATTCTTCTCTTTATGCAGGGCGAGAGTCTGGATTAAAAACTAAGCCCCCTCCCCAACAGCATGGTCATCTTTGTTCCCACCCCCTACTGTCTGCACCCTAACCCTAACCCTAACCCTAACCCTAACCCCTAACCCTAACCCCTAACCCTAACCCTAACCCTAACCCCTAACCCTAACCCTAACCCTAACCCTAACCAGACCTCCTTCCTGCCTCCAAGACACAGTTCCATCCCCGCATGCCCCACTGGATCCCGCGGCTGTTCCCTTCGGGCAGTCCTCACCGCTGCCTGGTCTTGTGCCTATCTTTCCTGTTTACCAACCTGGCCCCATAACCACAAGTTCCCAGGCGGCAGCAGCCAAGCCCATGAGATTCCCACAGAACGACGTGCAGGGGCTCTGGGAAGCCCACTGATGGGTCCAGGAGCCAGGTCTGTCCCTTCAGCAGCGCCTTAGGCTGCTGGAAGACCGGAGATACATGGAGAGCCCATCATGTTGGACCATGCCTCTGCTCCCTGCCTGCGGCCACACTTCTGTCCTTCCCAGCAAACTGTCCTGCCGGGATGGTCGTAGCTGCCCCTGGACTCTGAGGTTACAGGAGGGGAGGATTTGTTGCCCGTGTGACCCTTGACCTTCAGGGCTGAGGAGTCAGCTGGGTTAATAGGCAGTCAGGGGGCCGGCACTATGGCGTAGCAGGTTGGCACCCTGGCCTAAAGCGTTAGTATCCCTTGTGGGCGCCGGTTTGAGACCCTGCTGCTCCACTTCCTATCCAGCTCTCTGCTATGGCCTGGGAAAGCAGTAGATGCCCAAGTGCTTGGGCAGTAGATGGGAAAGCAAAGATGGCCCAAGTGCTTGGGCCCTGCACCCACAGGGGAGACCCGGAAGAAGCTCCTGGCTCCTGGCTTCTGATCGGCACAGCTCTGGCCGTTGTGGCTAATCGGGGAGTGAACCATCGGATAGAAGACCTCTCTCTCTCTCTGTGTCTACCTCTCTCTGCATAACTCTGACTTTCAAATAAATAAATAATTTTTTTAAAAAAAGGCAGTCAGGTTGGTCCTGGTGGAAACTGAGAGTGCAAAATGCTTGCTTCCCCCAAAAATTATCTTCAGCAAAGTCAAAAGTGCCTGCCACACTCCTTGGGAGCTTCCAGCTTCACCATGAGAATAGCAAGGCACTGGCGATTCCGTACTTCTGAGCTCACAGTTTACTGTAAAAACAAGCTGCCTATCCCACCCTTCTGCAAGTAAGATTACAGATCAGGTCTTTGGATGGGTTTTGTCCTTGTCTTGTAACTCAGTGTCAAGCTGATTGTGAAGTTGGCTTTTTTTTTTTTTTCTCAAAATTGTGCTTAAAAACCCCACCACCAGCAGCACCTTTGGGTTTTTCCTCTCTTGGAGCCCCACTCTGGCCACTCCACCAGGAGTTCTCTGACTTAAATAAATCTTGCTTTTCTCTCTGCCTTGTCCACTTGGAAATTCTTCCTCCAGGTGAGACAAAGAACCGAGGTCATCTTTCTTCCACCGCCGCTGCACCCGTAACACAGGGACACACAGCGGGCTCATGACCATCAAGAACACTTCCCTAGCACCAAGATGGCACGCATGCAGGGGAGCTCTTCACAGCAGTGTGGAAGGAGGAGAGATCCAAATGCCCACATGTGAGCTGGAGCAAGGGCCTGTCCACTCACTGGCTAGCAGGGAGTGGGACCAAGTTCCCAAGTGACCCATGACAGGGCAAGGGGTGGGGAGCCGTGAGGGCATCTGTCCCCGTGCCCCCAACTTGGGCAGTGGCCACACACACCAATGCCACTGCTGATTAAACTGATTCTGCAAGGTCCCTCCCAGCACCAATGCTGCACTAGCTTTGACCGGGCCTCTGTAAACCGCCTGTTACTCTGTCTCTGTGTCTCTGTCTCTCTCTCTCTCCCTTTCTCCCTCACATACACACACAGCCCTATACACACAAGCACATATACACAGTCCTCACACCCCATCATTTGGTTTCTCTTTCACGCTGCTTTAGCGCCAGAGCAGGTGAGATGGCAGCATTTGAAAATCAGTCTGCAGCCACCAGCAGGTTCTGTCCACATGGTTCCTGAGCCCACAGGAGCTTCAAGAAGTAGCCTGGGGGCCACGAGAAACCAGAGCCCATGGCCACTCAACTGGGTCTCCGCGCCAAGGCCCAAGCAGTGTTGCTTAGGGGAGGAAAGCAGAGGCTGTGCCGACTGGACACAGGGCAGCTCCTTTGAGCCCCAGTGCCCTGAGCCTGCAAGCTCTCATGTCTACTCTTAGAATGAGACTGATTTGGAAAAAATCTCACCCTGAAATCGGCACAAGGAGGGAGGTGAGGCACCAGGGACCCTGCCTGTGCGTCCCCAGGTCTGCTCAACAGGCCAGGAGCACCGCCATCCAAGTTGGAATCAGATGCTCCAAGAAGCCCACACTTGTGGTTGGGTTTCTATGCACAATGCTAAGGAGCCCACGCCTGGCCTCCAATACCCATCTCTGTGGGAACAGAGGAAAAGACCACGGTGTCTTCCGGAAGGAGACCCCATCACCTTCATGCTGACTTCAGTCTGACCCCGAATGACCCCCCCACTGATGGAGAAAGAGGTGCCAAGACAGGGACAAGGTTCTGTTAGTGGCCTTGCTTGCTCCTCCGTGCCCCGAGGGAGAACCAAACACCCCTCCCTCCTGTCCTGTGTCACAAATGTGACACAGGCTCTCAGCATGGGGTGACCCACCTGGGGAGAACGGGGATGGTTCAGGCCATGCTCCTGGTGCCCCTGATATGCTCTGACAGGAAACAGAGGTCCAGTCCTCTCTGGCCATCACCAGGGGAGCTCATCGTATCTGGCACTGTCCTGGTGGCCAGTGATTCCACGGGGCTGGGAATGGCTTCTGAGTAAGGCCCAAGTCTGCTCTACCAGCCTTGCATACTACGCTTCTAGAACATTCTAGAACATTCCTGCAACCAGCAGGATGTAGGAATGGCCTTTGAGAACACACTGCGTACTGGGCAGAGACGTGAGACCAGAGTGGGAGTGGTCTGCCCATGCAGGAGTGGTCTGCCCGTACTAGCTTACTTCCTGCCCACAGAGAGGAGGAAATCAAAGTCAAATTCTCACCACTGATAATAACCAGCGACACCCCTGCTGCTTCCTGATCTGCCCATACCTGTGAACTTGAGCCATGGAGTGGCCAGTGAAAATCAACACATCTCATCAGCTCCACGAACACAGTGGCGATCAAAGTGGCCGCACCCCAGCTCCACATCTCATCTCACGGATGCCTGGGTGTGACCCCATTGTACCAACCTGGCCCCTGAGCTGCCCCAAGACATGTGACAACAGCGAGCTCTCCAACATGATACACCTGCCCAAGGCCCTCACCGCCTATCGAATCCTCAGGCCACAGGAATACAAACTGTGCCCGCTCCACGTCTAGAACTTCCCCGACCCTAGCTCAGCCACCTCCAAGGGCATCCGGCTTCCTCTTACCAGTCCGACAGCCAGTCCTCGACCATGCTGATGCCAGCTCAGGGAGAGAGCAGGTTCTGAGAGCATTGCTAACACCACCATTGAGCAATGTCCTGCCCAAGCAGGCGGTGCTGGCCAGGCCACTGGACAGCTAAGCAGAGCACAGTTTGGCCTGAAATCCACTGAGCAGGTGGCGAGGAGGATGACGGGGGCGTTGGTTCTATTTGGGAACTCCGGAGTTACTCTTCAGTGTGAACCATTCTTAGGTATTTAATTGGCTGCCTCCAGGGGATTTTTTTTTAAGATTTATTTATTTTTTAAGGACTTATTTTATATTTATTTGAAAGACAGAGTTTCAGAGAGAGGTAGAGACAGAGAGAGAGGTCTTCCATCTGCTGGTTCACTCCACAGATGGCCACAAAGGCCAGAGCTGCGCAATCTGAAGCCAGGAGCCAGGAGCTTCTTCTGGGTCTCCGACACGGATGCAGGGGCCCAAGGACTTGGGCTATCTTCCACTGCTTTCCCAGGCCATAGCAGAGAGTTGGATCAGAAGTGGAGCAGCTGGGACTTGAACCAGTGCCTATATGAGATGACGGTGCTTCAGGCCAGGGATTTAACCCACTATGCCACAGCACTGACCCCTAAGATTTATTTATTTATTTGAAAGGCAGAGCTACAGAGAGGCAGAGGCAGAGAGAGAGGTCTTCCATCCTCTGGTTCACTCCCCAAATGGCTGCAACAGCTGGATCTGAGCCGACCCAAAGCTAGGAGATTCTTCTGGGTCTCCCACATGGGTGCAGAGGCCCAAGCACTTGGGCCATCTTCCACTGCTTTTCCAGGCCATAGCAGAGAGTTGGATTGGAAGTGGAGTAGCTGGGACTTGAACCAGCACCCATACAGGATGCCAGCACTGCAGACGGTGGCTTTACCCGCTATACCATGGCACAAGCTCCAGGGGATATTTTTTGAAACTGGGCTTTGAAGACCTTTTTTGAAACACTGAGAGAAAGTGAGAAGAGCACAGAGTTCTTTAAGGAAAAACAGAACAGATAAAACAAGGAGCAGGAGCTGACCAGAGGGAGGGGAGATGAGACAGGACACATCACAGCACAAACACGGCCCCACTGCTGTGGGCTGTGTCTGAAACACTCAACTAGCTGTGGGGTAAACACAGAAAATACTCTGAAGTTTTTTGTTCTTTATCACATCACTTATAAAAATTCTTGTGCATGGCTTAGAAGCACATAAATCATTAAAATAGCGATAACATATTCCTAAATAACAAAGTACAGGTAAGAATACCAGGAGCAGTGGGCACTTGGCATGGTGGTTAATGTGCCACTTGGGACACTACATCCATCTTGTAGTGCCTGGGTTCTAGTCCCAGCTCTGCTTTCGATGCCAGCTTCCTGCTAACGCACACCCCAGGAGGCAACAGGTGATGGCTCACACACTGTGTCCCTGTCTCCCACGTGGGAGACCAAGGTTGAGTTCCCTGCTCCTGGCTTCAGTCTGGCCCAGCCCTGACTGTTGTGGGCGTCTGGGGAGTGAAACAGCAGAGGGAGGCTCTCTCTCTACCTCTCCATCTTTCTATTACTTTGCCTTTCAATTAAAATGAAAACAAATTAAAAACAACAGCAGAAAGAATGTTGGGAATGTGTGATTATATTCTTTCACTGTGAATGGTGTCACCAAAACCCAAGATGGGGACAGGGCCACCTGTATAGGAACAGTGACACTGAGGCCAGTGTTGTGGTGTAGTGGGCTAAGCCTTCGCCTGGGCACTGGCATCCTACATGGGTGCCGGTTCATGTCCCAGCTGTTCCTCTTCCAATCCAGCTCCCTGCTAATGGCCTGGGAAGTCAGAGGAAGGTGGTCCAAGTCCTTGGGCCCCTGCACCTGCACCTGCATGGGAGACCCGGGAGAAGCTCCTGGCTCTTGACTTCGGATTGGCCCAGATCCAGCTGTTGCAGCCATTTGGGGAGTGAACCAGAGGATGGAAGACCTCTCTGTGTCTCCCTCTCTTTGTCTATAACTCTGCCTCTCAAAAAATAAATAAAAAGACAGCGACACATAAAGCACTATGGCGTCCCCCCACCTGCTGCAAAGACACAGACTTAGGCGGAAGCAGAACTCTTGGCCCAGGCTGCCTGACAGCATTGCCCGGTCTGCATCATCACACACCAGATCCAAGCCGTGAGGAACGAGGCAGCCAGGACAGGCCTTGGCATCTTGGAACTGCATCAAGGAAACCAAAAATCCTCCAGGGCTCCATCCGATCTGTCCTCCTAGCAAAGGCATCTCTCCCATCGGTGTGGAGTCAGTATCAGAGGAAACCAGACTACATCCTGCCAGTTCTCCTGAGGCGGAAGTCTCACCGGGCCTGACCACAAAACCTAATTCTCACTGAGGAGGGAGCAGGATTTGCATTTTTAAGGGGACCCACGCCATTTCCACATGCAGGGGCTCCCAGCTCAAAGCCCCCAGCATCTCCCTCCCAGACGTTGTGGGTCCCACGAAGGTTGGTCCTGCAGGAGGTGTGGGCACCTGTCCACGGCTAGGGTTAGGGGACATTGCATTCTGAGAGGGGATGCTGGCCTTGGGTGCTAAGACCTCAGACTCTCCCCTGAGAAGCTGGGTCAGCTGATCTGAGCCTGCGGATAGCACTCCTGTTGCTCAGAATCCGACCGGCCTCGGGAGTCGCTCTTTGCTTTTTGTTAGGCAATGAAACAGAAGAGATTAGACACCTGTCCAAAAGCTTCAGATGCCTTCATGTTATTTCACAACAGATTCTCACCCCGCATAACAAGCACAGGATCCAAAACCAACAGCTGGGTAACAACTTCCCCTGTTGTCCTGGGAAAGGAACTCGCCAGAAGTGAGTTATTTCTATCATCGAAGATGAGAATAGCTCGCAGTCACTTCCTGGCAGGTATCAAAGCCAACTGGGCCATGGAATAAGGGAGCTTGGGAGGTGCACACGGGAGGCCTGGACTGGAGCTGGGGGCAGGGAATGGAGGCAGGCTCCAGGCTGGAGCAGAGACACCTGTACTTTGCTTGCAGAACCTGCCAAGGAGTGAGACGGCCCCCCCTGGGGAGCAGCCCAGGCCGTTGCTCTCCCTCTCACCTCCCACCAGGGAGTCCCTTGCCACTCAGGCTAAGAGGGCACAGCAAAGCATTCCTGAAATCAGACAGAACCTACGCCCACGGGGAAACCCAGGCTGGTCCAGGTCACGCACTGATCTCACGTTCCATACAAGAAAATCAAGCAGGTGCTGTAATCGGATAACACCTGTCACGGGAAAACCGAGGCCCTGAGTCCCAGGCCGGGCCCCCAAGCCCAGGGAGAGGAGAGGACAGATGCCCATTGCTGGCTCACACACACAATTCTCCCTCCCAGAGCCCCTGGCTGCTCATGGCAAATGGCGAGGATGTGGTCATGTCCAGAGAGCGGAAGACTGTAACCCGCACGGGCATGGGTTCCCAGGGGGCAGCTGGGCTTCCCCCGGGGAAACAAGGACCTGCCCACAGGATGGGTCATGCTGACCTGCCAAGTCAGGAAGGAAGGGGCCGGGACACTCACAGGGCCAACAGCCCACCCGCTCCAGCCCACATCCTCAGTGCCCTGCTGGAAGGCTCATCTTCAACAGCACCGGACGCCAGCAGACACAGGCGTGAGCTCGAGCCCGCATCCGCCCCCTGGTGGACATGCCTGTGGTGGTGAGCAGCGGCAGACGCTACTGCGGGTCAGCCCAGCCTCCCAGCCCCACCCTCAACTGGCCCCTGAACTCCCAGAAAGCAGCAAAGGTGAGCCTTGCACCAAATACACCTGCTAGAACTGCCTCCTCCTTCAACCCCACGTCTGGGAGAGGCACAGACTGAAACAGCTGGCCGTTCAGACGTTTTTCCTTTCCTGTAAAACGTCTGCGTCCTCACCTTTAAAAGGTTTTAAGTTTAAGGAAATCATAATCAGTTCACACGTTAATCAATAGCGTGTTTAAAACAGGTCAGAAACAGAACTGCATAGCTAGGTTTTCACAGCGTCGTATTTCCACTACCAACGGGTATCCTTCAGTTCTCTCAAGCATCTACACACACGTGTGCCTGCCAATACATATGATTCATATGTGCAAACCAGCTATATAAGCCATTACTTTTTAGCAGTCGCTTGGGAGAATCCCTAACTCACAGGGGTATTTCTCCAGCTCTTCATCTCTGCCTTTGCGCTCCTGGGCTCCTTAAGGACTCGCTCTGGTCCCTGACCCTTTCCCTCTCCTTCCCCCTCTGCCTCCTCCAGGTTGCCCCATCCTGAATGCAGAGGCCTGAATAAGTCAACAGTTACCTACACGTGCATACGCATCAAAATACGGTGTAGGCTGGCTGGCATGATGCTTGCCTATGCATGCCCTTTTAACCACAGTGCAGCCCTAAGTGGTATGGAGAACCTCTGTCCACTCATTCTCCATCCGGCCTTCTCACCGCGAGCCAGACTGTGCCCACGGTCTGAGGTCATCCTTTAGAGGAATCCTCATCACCCATCATCTTGGCCATTCCTGGGGATATCTATTTATTATTATTATTATTAATTTTTTAAAGATTTATTTGAAAAAATTTATTTGAAGGCAGAATTACTGAGAGGCAGAGACAGAGAGAAAGAAAGAGAGGTCTTCCATCCGCTGGTTCACTCTCCAGATGGCCCCAACGGCCAGAGCTGAGCCAACTCAAAGCCAGGAGCCAGGAGCTTCTTACAGGTCTCCCACATGGGTGCAGAGGCCCAAGGGCTTGGGCCATCTTCCAATGCTATCCCAGGCCACAGCAGAGAGCTGGATCGGAAGAGGAGCAGCCGAGACTAGAACCAGTGCCCATATGGGATGCTGGCACTGCAGGCTGGGGCTTTAATCCACTGCTCCACAGTGCCGGCCCCCCCATTATATAATTTTTAATTCTTCATTCTGTGGATTGGTATATCACATTTATAGATTTGCACATGTTAAATCATCCTTGCTCCCTTGTATCTCTAGATAACTCCAATTTGATAATGGTGAACTATCCTTCTTAACTCTACGTTTTTGTGTTACTAATTAGCACACTTTTTTTTTTTTTTTTTTGACAGGCAGAGTGGACAGTGAGAGAGAGAGACAGAGAGAAAGGTCTTCCTTTGCCGCGGCCGGCGCACCGCGCTGATCGATGGCAGGAGCCAGGAGCCAGGTGCTTTTCCTGGTCTCCCATGTGGTTCAGGACCCAAGCACTTGGGCCATCCTCCACTGCACTCCCTGGCCACAGCAGAGAGCTGGCCTGGAAGAGGGGCAACCGGGACAGAATCCGGCGCCCCGACCAGGACTAGAACCCGGTGTGCCGGCGCCGCTAGGTGGAGGATTAGCCTAGTGAGCCGCGGCGCCGGCCGCACACTTTTTCTTTGGTGTGAAGAATTCCTCCATTGGGCATTTCTTCTAAGACAGGTCTGGTGGTGGTGAATTCCCTCAGTTTTTATCTGGAAAACTCTCTCTCCTTGGGATTTCTGCCAGTGACAATGTTCTCGGTTGCCAGCGTCTTTGTTTTTGCTTTGCCCCTTCAGCACTTTGACTGTATCAGTCCGTTCCCTCCTGATCTGTCCAGAAATCCACTGCTAGCCTTGTTGAAACTCCCTTCTATGTGATATACTTACTTTCTCTTCCTACACTCAGGATCTTCTTCAACTTTGAGTTTCGACAGATGAACTGTAACACCTCTTGGAGCAGCCTTGCTTGAATGCAATCTCATTGGAGATCCTTGGCCTTCCAGTATTTGGATATCCTTTATCCAGACTTGAAAAGGTATTTAAATAAGCTTCCAGGCCCTTAGACTCTCTCTTTTTCTTCTTGAACTCCTATAACTCAATATTTCCTCTTTCTATTCTCTTTTTTCTGATTGTTCTCATTTCACAGTGTCTTTGAGTTCAAAGACTCTGCTTCGTCAGTTCTGACAGCTGATACTCTCTGTTGCATATTTCATCTCATTCATTGTATTTTCCAGTCCCCAAATTTCTATTTGATCTCCTTTATAATTTCAATTTCTCTGTTAAGTTCCTTCATTTTTAATCATTTCTTGTTTTCTTGATTTAGTTGAATTATTTCTCTTTATTTTCTAAATGCTTTCTGAGTTTCCTTAAAATATTTTGAATTCTTTGTCAGGTGGTTTGATATTCCCATTTCTTTGGGTCAGCTACTGGGGAATTATTATGTTCTTTTGGTAATACTATGTCTCCTTGGATTTAGATGTTTCTTGACTTATGTTGATGTCTGCATTTGAAGAAGTATGGACTTGGGCCAACTCTGCAGCCTGGTTCTGGCCTTAACCAGTCAGGCTGTCCAGAGAGTCTGGGCAAGCCATCTGGCAGAGTCCATGCACCGCCACACTGCCCGAGTTCTCAGGAAGACCTCCCTGCTGCCTGGCCCTGCTGGAGTAGATCTGCTGACTGGGTCCGCAGGGGTAGCCCAGGAACCTGGGCCAATGAGGGCAGACCTGGATTCTGCGTCCATGAGGGCCAGCTTAACTCCTGGTCCTCCATGGGGTTGACCTTCTACGGGGGTAGGTCCTGGCCCTCAGCCTGCATGGGCGGGCCAGGCACTGGGAAAGGCGTGGTCTGAGTCCACAGGAGTAGGCAGGTGCTGGGAGGGACCCAGGGCCTTGGACTGTCCATCCTGCTTGGGTCCACGACGGGTCTGGAGACTGTCCGTGGGTAGTATCCTGTTGTCTGGGGTCATAAAGGCCTGCTCAGTGCTGGATTTTACTGAGATGGGCCCAGTGCTAGGGTCTGAGGCAAAGGCACCTCTCTCTCCTTCCCCCACATGGAGGTTCTCCCTCCCCACTGTGCTGCTTGCAGGTGGATAATGCAACACTCTCCTTCATCCCTCTTCAGTTTCTGTGCTTGCCACGACTGTCTGTCTCTTGCTTGGTTTCCTTAGCTCCTGTGAAGGTATTGTTGGGTGTGGATAGCTGTTTTATGCTGGGGACAAGTGCTGCAGAGTCCTGCCCACTCTGCCCTCTTGCTGATGGTCATCACTAATAATTGTTGACTAAATGAATTACTGTTTTTATTACCTTGACTAACATACCGGAGAGCAGCTAAGTTATAAAGGGAAAGACTTTCGCTCATGGTTTTGGGAGTTCACAGTGCAACACTGGGCAGCCTCCTTAGTCTGCAGTGTCATGAGGGCAGTGGACAGTGAAACGCAAGTGGCCAGAGCATCACACGGTGTGCCAGGGAGCAGGGACAGAGCAGCTGGGCAAACTCAGCTTACACAACCTACCTCATCATGAGAAGTGACCCACGAACTCCCAGGGACCCAGTGACCCACGGACCTCCCACTGGGCCCACCTACACAACAGAGGTCATCTCCACCCATAATCTATCAATCATTTCTATTAATCATTAACACAAGCCCCCAATACATGGGGGATGTTATCCAAACCACTACACTGTTCTTCCAAATATGCAGGGAAAGGGGTGTTGGATTCCTCAAGGAGACAAAGGATGAAGTGTGGATACGCTTTGCCAGACGAAGAGGTCAGCTGAGCTACGAGCAGGGTACAGAGGTGTGGAATTCCATTCCTGGGAGGGAGAGGGGTTTAGAACCACATGACCAGAAGAGCTGCAGGGGCTTGTCTCCACTCTGTTCTATCTGGGGATGACGTAATAGCTTCCATTCCTATAGCACTTGATAACTTGCAAAGTACATTCAGCATTATTAACCTATTTGATATTCATAACTTTTTTAAAAAATATTTATTTATTTGAAAGCTAGAGTTACAGAGAGGCAGAGGCAGAGGCAGAGAGAGAGAGGTCTTCCATTCTCTGGTTCACTCCCCAGATGGCTGCAACAGCCAGAACTGAGCCAATCTGAAGCCAGGAGCCAGGAGCTTCTTCCAGGTCTCTCAGGCAGGTGCAGGGGCCCAAGAACTTGGGCCATCTTCTACTGTTTTCCCAGGCCATAGCAGAGAGCTGGATTGGAAGTGGAGCTGCCAAGACTCAAACTGGTGCCCATATGGGTGCTGGCACTGCAGGTGGCAGCTTTACCTGCTACGCCAGAGCACTGGCCCCTTCACAACTTTTTAACTGAGAACCTAACTGCATTTCTTTGTATTATTATTTAAGATATCTGATCATTTTCATACAAGATTCTAGGAATTTTTTGGATACTGTCCAATTTTCCTTGATGTACAAAGTTATATGATAGACAACTATATACATTTGTAGATCTGGGGAAATAATAATATCATTTATTAGAGAGAGAAAGAGTGTATATACACACACGCACGCACGCACGCACACACACACATGTTCTCGGGGCTGCCTCTCCCAGGAGTTTCGATGAAAAAACTAGATCTTGGTTGGGTTTTAATGTTTTACAAATGGTGTTAATTTATCTGGTTTTTGGATTAAAACTTAAGAATAACTGGATTAAGAGAAATAGACTTCTGTAACAAGAAACAACCCCAGAACAGACCAGACAGACACTGGATAACACTGTTGCTGTTGGCTGCCTGGCTTATTGCTTTTGGTGTAATCATTTTTAGAGGCTGAATACAATGTGGAGAAAAAAGTTTCTCTGTCTGCACCAATGTTCCATCAATTTGTAATTTAATTTCTGACTTCATATAAAAGTGACTTCTTCATATAGCTTTGCCTTTCACCCAGACAGCCAGCTAACACCACCAGAACCCTACAAAATCACAGGAAAGTTGGACTGGAGAAGAGAGAGATGAAAAAGGAGGAGAGAGGAGAGAGAGGGGGAGGGTAAAAGCCATTTCCAAAATGAGAGGTCCAGAAATCAATCTGTAATTATCTGCCCACACGAGTCCAAAGGCTTTTATTTGATAAGGCAAGTAATACACAAGCCTGTAATGTGAATTATTTCAAAGAATAAAAGCCTGATTGTCTCCATGACCTATATAGCTTTTAGTGAGGTTTAAAACAAGATTACATTCCATACAGCCCATAAATGGATCCCTCCTCTCCCCACCTTCCTCCCTCTTTCAGAAATGCCAGAGTTTTCTGTGCCATCTGGTGAGCTTCCAGGTTTCGATAGGTCTCAATTTCCTCCTCTGTTGATACATCTAATTCTCTCGAGGGCGAAGGCTCTTTTGTGTCTGAAATGAAGCCTCTATTAAACAAAGACGGTCCCTACTCCAGGATGTTCAAAAGCAGATGGAGTCCGCCTTCCATTAACGCTAAACAGGACCCGCAATCAAGCTTCTAGCTTTTTAAGTGTTCAAGAGGGATGAAGTCTACCCAACCTCACATGTTAAAATTCAAAAAGCAAACTCTGCGTTTTGCATGAGAAAAAAAACGCCAGCTTCCAAAGCATTCAAAGAGAAGCCAGGGAGTTGCAAGCCTAACAGGAGAGCATAGTTTATCAACAGTTCTTGAGCCTATAAGACAAGAATCTGTTTCTCATAAATACGATTGATTTTTTCGGTTGACCCCAAAAGTGATGAATTTGCATGAGAATATACATTGTCCCTGATTCCTAGAAAATCCTTCATGTAAATTGAAGGTTGACTCCGGTATCAGCAAACAGTCCCCCGGCCCATACAACAGAGATTTTATTTTCTGCATCTACTCTTCTTTGAGAATCCCAACTAACTCCTAGCTCTCAGCTCCTCAGCTGATATTACTAAACACACACTGGAAATGTGTGTGCGTTCTCACTGACCAGCCAGAGTCCTTGGGGCACTGGACAGGACACCATGGGAGGGGCAGCCCAGGGCCGAGAGAAGGTGGAAGAAGCATGAGGTGAGAGAGGAGCATCCAGCGGGGGAACCGAGCTGTGGGAGTCCGGCTGTGATGGGACACAGGAATGTAGGCTGCTTATAGTTCCAAACGTTTGGTTCTCCCATCTTCCCGCGGATCTGGATCAAAGGAGCCTGCGAAACTGCACCTCTCTTGGCACTTTGCACTATTTCATAATAACCTATTTGCTCATTAATAACTGATGCAAGTTATCAAATCAGTTTTTTCAACTGTCACGTTCTATGTCTAAGATTGTTCGTTAAATAAACAGAAAGATGGATCTGTGTGGATTAATCTACACTTTCTCAGCCCATCCTCTTAGGACCAACTTGTCTGTCTGTGTGAGGCCTCAGGCTGGGCCAAGTGTGTGGTGTATAGTCACAGGGACTCAAAGCCAGCTGGCCCACATGAGACTCCAGGCAAGACCAGGGCTCTGCCTGCATGACACCCACAGAACTCCAAGCACAGACCAGGCTTAGGGTCAGGGGAGACTCAACCGGAGAGCAGTGTTCTAAAAGGCCTTGGACCCACAGAAAATCCAAGCTCCTTGTCCCTGTGTCTTTAAATGTTATTAGGCATTCTGCACAGTGGACGGGCAGCATACATGCAGCTTCCAATATCAAGACTCCAGAGACCCGGGGCTAGGCTCCCCCAACACGGATCGCATCTTCTATTCTAACACAGAACTGTTTTCATTGCAGACTGATGGACAAGCAGAGGTAGCTGCTCCTTCTTCTCTGGCTTCCAGCATGTCTATCCCGATGTTATAATCTGGAAACCAACTCCGAAATGTACCAAGGGAACTCTCTGTTCAGCAACCCTTGGTCCATGACACGATGCGTGGACCTCAACCCTTCTTTCCACGGCAGAAACAGAAGGCCAATGTCTGGTCTTGGAAGGGTCTTCAATTTATCTTCATTTCTCCTTTAATTCTTGTCCTGCCTCGCCACCGTGCTGGGTGAGGGACGTGCAGAGTCATTCAAGGATGTGTCCCAACCAAACACGAACTTAGGAAAAAATGTCATCAGGAGGTTTCTTGTGAAACAGGAAGGCACGGCCCATGTTCGGCCAGACAGTGGTTTCCACAGACTGCCGCACGCCTAGAAGTTAAGATACCGGCCACGACGCCTGCGTCCAGCTTCAGACTGCTCGGGTTCAAGTCCAGCTCCCGTTCCCAATTCCAGTTTCCTACCTATGCAGGTCCCAGGAGGCAGCAGATGATGGCTGGAGGAATCAGGTTCCCGTCACCGACACGGGAGACCTGGAGTGGGGTCCCGGCTCCTGGCTCTGCTCTCACTGTAGCCCCAGCCATTTCGAGCATTTGGGGGGTGAACCAGCAGATGAAAGTGCCTCTCTCTCTCTCTCTCTCTCCCTCTCTCTCTCTCATCATGGTATTTCCTCACTTCCCACATGTTTTGGGGCAAATCACAATAGGAGAGCTTGTAGGACAGAAGAGATTCCCTGCTAGGAATGAGGATTACTCCCACTGAACTGACAGAACCAACTTTATAACACTTTTATGTGCTTTACTTTTTATATTTTATTTTGTAACATTTTAGAAACACTTAAGGACATGAATTTTTAATTATTAGAGGTGTATTTTCTATACATTTTGAGTCATTTTTATAGCTCTATGGTTTTTAAAAGAGATTTATTTATTTGAAATGCAGAGTTACAGAGAGAGAGGCAGAATGAGAGAGAGAGAGAGAGAGAGAGAGAGAGAGATTCCATCTATTCATTTACTACCTAATTGGCTGCAACGGCCAGAACTGGGCCTATCCGAAGCCAGGAGCCAGGAGCTTCTTCCAGGTTTCCCATGTGGGAGGCAGGGGCCCAAGGACTTGGGCCATCCTCTACAGCTTTCCCAGGCCATAGCAGAGAGCTGGATCAGAAGTGGAGCAGCCGGGACTCGAACCAGTGCCCATATGGAATGCCGGCTCTACAGGCAGCAGCTTTACCCACTATGCCACAGCGCCAGCCTCAATTCTGTTTTGTTGGTTTTTTTTTTTTTTATCACCTTTTCACATTGCTTAGAACAAAGTCACCAATGGTATTCTCCTGCAATTTTTAAACTTAATTTACTTATAATGATTTTCTCCATTTTCCACTTCAATTGTGTGTTTATTCCCTTTTTGTTATTGTCAGTCAAACCGTGGTCTGCTTTGTGAGTCTCTTCATAGAGCTGGAGTTGTATTTGTTCATCCTCTGATCCCTAAATTATTTATTTGTATCCATTTCATAATTTTCTTCTTGCTAACACCTTTGGTTGTTTTTTTTTTTTTTTTTGGTCGTCTTACTGTTTATTATGAAATGTTCCACATATAGGAAAAGGGATAGAATAATACAGTAACTGTACAGACCCCAGTTTTATGTAAGGTGGAAAACACGACACTGCAGTTGGAGACTCACTGGTACTCTCGTCTGAATGCCTCTCTCAGACAACTGTCGTGCGTTCAGCATCCATTCTCCACTATGCTAGCACTGCTAGGATCCCCCGCACAGCCCAGTGCACCTTTCCTGTTCTCAACTCCACACACAGTCTCCTTCCACGTGAACTCTGCTGGGATCTCGGCTTTTGGCCCCCACGATGTTGATATCCATACCACTAACTAGCTTGGTCACTCGGCACAGTGAAACCACCCTGGCTGATGGGTGCTTAGTTCTACCTATTTTGTTTGCTTTTACAATACACATAGAGAGGAACATCGCGTCCATTTTTTAGTGCATGAGAACAGCAATTCAGAGCAGACAGCTAGAAAGGGAGGCACGGGGAAGGGGTTTTTATTATTTAATCCATTTTTTGTTGCCAAAATAACATCCACAATGATTTATCAGTTATGCCTAAGAATTTGCAGTTTGCCGCAGGTACCGGCAGGTGATCAGACTCTTTCCTTCTTGCTAATTTTCACAGTTATTGAAGAAATATCCTCTGAGGTTAATTTCTGTTCCTCTGATTCTAGGGACGTGCAGAAACTTTCAAGAGTTTTTCACACTCTGGACTTGAAGTCCGTGTTGGCCATGTGAAGCTTTGTTTTGTTTTGTTTTGTTTTGTTTTGTTTTGTTTTTTTGATTCCTGGGGAGTAGGGAGAGGGCCCTGTGCTTCCTAAAATGCTTTAGGAATTACTTTAGTTATCTCCATTACTGAGAAACTCGGTGTCTGTCTCATTTTATCCAGTTTATTTATTAGTTTAGTGGGATTAACATTCTAGGTGGCAATTATTTTCTCTCAGCACACTGAAGAACACTGTTTTCTACACTTATTGCTACTGAGATGGTACTAATTATTACCTTATTATATATATATATATACACACATACATATATACACACACATAGACATGTATACGTGTGCGTGTGTGTCTGTGTGTCTCTTTGGCTATTGTTAAGATGGTACTAATTATTACCTTATTTTATATTATATATATACACACATACATATATATACACACATAGACATGTATACGTATGTGTGTGTGTGTGTGTGTGTGTGTGTGTCTTTGGCTACTGTTAAGTCTTCTCTGGTTCTCTGGGACTGTCGTGTCTGTAGCTTCATTAGTGTCCAAGCATTTTTTTTTTGGTACATCCTCCTGGGTACCTGTGTCCCCCTCCAATCTGAAGTCTGATGATCTTGCCTGTTTCAGGAATTTCTCAGCACTTCTTGAGGAGTTGCTTCTCCAACATTCTCTTTATTCTTTCCTAGTTCTCTGCACCTTTCACACCTGATCTCACACATTTTTCATCCATTTCCCTCTCTCAGTTGCATTTTTGGTCATTTCTTCAGATCTGTCTTCTAGTTCAAGAAGCCTCACTTCATTTGTGTCTAATCAGCTGTCTAATCTACCCACACAGTTTCTAACCTCTATGATTGCATTTTGTTCAATTCAAGAATTTCTAGTTGGGGCTGGCGCTGTGGCACAGTGGGTTAAGCTGTAACCTGCAACCCCAGCACCCCATATGAGCACTGGTTCAAGCCCTGGCTGCTCCACTTCCATCCCAGCTCCCTGCTCATGCACTTGAGAAAGCAGTGGAAGATGGCCCAAGAACTTGGGGCCCTGCCACCCATGTGGGAGACCCAGATGCAGGTCCAGTCTCCTGGCTTTGGCCTGGCCAAGCCTTGTCTATTGTGGCCTCTAGGGGAGTGAACTAGTAGATGAAAGATCTCTGTATCTCTAGGGCATAGCAGGTTAACGCCTTGGCCTGAAGTGCCGGCTTCCCATATGGGCACAGGTTCATGCCCCGGCTGCTCCTCTTCTGATCCAGCTCTCTGCTGTGGCCTGGGAAAGCAGTAGAAGATGGCCCAAGTCTTTGGGCCCCTGCACCCACGTGGCAGACCCGGAAGAAGCTCCTGGCTCCTGGTTTCGGATCAGTGCAGCTCCAGCCATTGCAGCCATCTGGGGAGTGAACCAGCAGATGGAAGACCTCTTTCTCTCTCTCCCTACCTCTCTCTGTAACTCTGTCTTTCAAATAAATAAATTAAATTAAAAAAAAAATCTCTGTGTCTCTCTCTCTGTCTCTGGAACTCTGTCTTTCAAAAAAATTTTTTAAAGAGGGAAGTTGTAGTTACCTTGCTTCAGTCCATCATTCCCCTCTCATTCCTCTGTATATTATGGTTTGCATTATTTTCTTGTCAATCGTCATAAACAGTTGACAAATGGCCACTTAGACTATTCCACTATTTCTATTCCTGAGTCTGATTCCACCTGTTCATCTGCTGGTTGTCCATCTCACTGGGTCACATCCTCGTGTACTTCCTACTTCACGGTGGTTTCGGTCAGGGGAGCCCTGCCTGTCACAGCAGAGTGGCTTCCACCCTCTTCTGCCGGGCCTCGGGGACCTTGGCGCTTCTGAAACCCTGTCCTTCGTGTGGGGAGCAACTGGGAGCAACTCAGACTAGACTGTTACTGGAATTAAGACTTATTCTATACATCTGCTCTCCCACAATATGGCACTGGGAGAGGAGCAAACAGCTTCTACCCAGCTGCCTCTCACCAACTTGACAGGCTGCAGGAGCTGCTCCTGATTGGAGGAGAGCAGTGTACTCGGCGTGTGGGTAGCAGAGTTGGGATTGGTGGAAGAGGACTATAACGGAGGAGGAGAGACAACATGCACCAGGAACATCTAAGGGGAACATCTGAGGGAACACCTGTGCAGCCCCCGAGAGAGCCGGCCGGCGGTGTGCCGCTCCCCCGCGGAAGTGGGAAAAGTGGCAGGGGGAACCGCCCTTCCACGGAGGTGGAAGGGACGGTAGCCAACCCGGGAAGAACCAGCAGCAAACCCGGGGAGGGCCGAGCAGACGAAAGAACAGCGCAGGGTCCTGTGTCGTTCCTCCACGAAGAGGGGGAGCGACACTTCGTAAACACAGTCCTGACGAGTGCACAAGCACTCACTCTAAGGATGGCAATTTCCACGAGAACTGTCCTTCAGGAACTACCTTTAGCATCGCCTTGTAAACACTCTGATTCCTTTAAGGCATGAAATTTTTCCTGATCATTCTGATTTATCTGACTGCAAATCAGTTAGGTGTTCCACGAGCGTCCACGTGTAAAGTGTCCTGCCTTCAGTGACGTCAGGTAACCATATACTACCCTCTGATTGCATTTCTTTTTTTTTTTTTTTTTGACAGGCAGAGTGGACAGTGAGAGAGAGAGACAGACAGAAAGGTCTTCCTTTGCCATTGGTTCACCCTCCAATGGCCGCCGCAGCTGGCGCGCTGCGGCCGGCACACCGCGCTGATCCGTTGGCAGGAGCCAGGTGCTTCTCCTGGTTTCCCATGGAGTGCAGGGCCCAAGTACTTGGGCCACCCTCCACTGCACTCCTGGGCCACAGCAGAGAGCTGGCCTGGAAGAGGGGCAACCAGGACAGAAGCTGGCCGATTGCATTTCTAGAGTATTCCAAGTGCGGCTTCAGCAGGAGTGGCTTAGATGGAGTTCGTACAAACACCTCCCAAGGACACCACTTTGAAGATGGCCATTCTCATCCAAATGGGTGACACCCAGGACTAGCCAGGGGGTGTCACTTGTTCTGAACCCAGCGGAAGACAGCTCACGGAGGAGAGAGCAGCCCACTCCCTTCACCTCCCAGAGATGCGGTGCTAAAACAGGTCTGCTCCATCCTAATCGTGGAACCGAGTGGAAATCTATCAGAAAAATGCCCATTAGTCCAGAGCAAGTCTTGTTTTCTTTTTTTTTTTTTTAAGATTTATTTATTTGTTTTAAAGTCAGAGTTACACAGAGAGAGGAGAAGCAGAGAGAGGTCTTCCATCCGATGGTTCACTCCCTAATTGGCCGCAACGGCCGGAACTGCACTGATCCGAAGCCAGGAGCCAGGAGCTTCTTCCAGGTCTCCCACGTGGGTGCAGGGGCCCAAGGACTTGGGTCATCTTCCACTGCTTTCCCAGGCCATAGCAGAGAGCTAGATCAGAAGTGGCAGCCGGGTCTCAAACTGGTGCCCATATGGGATGCCAGCATTTTAGGCCAGGGCGTAAACCCACTGCGCCACAGCGCCAGCCCCAGTCTTGTCGTCCTAGGGCTGTGTCTGGCAGGTCATTTTGCTATTTCCTGAAACGCCATGGAGGGGACTGACTTCCGAGGGCTCCCCTCCCCGTGAGTCAACCAAGAGCGCCCCACCACCTCCGCCCACTTCCAGACAGGGAGGGCGTCAGGCGGGAGGCCCCGTGGGGCATTTGGAAGCCTGGTTGGCAGGTGGCCATCTCCGAGAGCCCTGCCTCAGCCATGATGGAGCTCCAGACAGGAGAACATCAAGACGCTGGGAGCTCCGAGAGGCCCAGGAGCGGCGGCGCGGGCAGGAGGCTGGGGCTGCAGCTCCCAGTGCCCCGCCTTGCCCACGGGGGCGTCTTCATCGCACACAAGACCTCCCCCCTCTCAGCACCAGCTGGTTTGTAGACACCTAACAGGCAAAGCCCTGTCTCCTGTGCTCTCCCCAGAGATGCAAAACCATTGCCAGAAGTTCTTACCAGGGGCTTTCCCTTAATGTTTCTGCAAAGGATAAATCAATGAACATAAGTGATAAATAAACTGGGAAGTGCTTGGATTTGAGATGTTACTGCTCCTGGGAAGGTTTGTGGATTCTGCTTCCCACTCCCTCCAGTCACATGCAGCTTCGTGTGCTGTTGGGGTAAAAAGAACCCGTAGGGGCCAGTGTTGTGGTGTAGTAGGCTAAGCCTCTGCCTGCAGTGCCAGCATCCCATACGGGCGCCAGTTCTAGTCCCGGCTGCTCCTCTTCCAATCCAGCTCTCTGCTAATGGCCTGGGGAAGCAGTGGAAGATGGCCCAAGTACCGGGGCCCCTGTACCCACGTGGGAGACCCGGAAGAAGCTCCTGGCTTCAGATCAGCTCCTGCCGTTGTGGCCCTCTGTGGAGACCTTTGGATGGAAGACCTTTCTCTCGGTCTCCATCCCTCTCTCTCTCTGTAACTCAACCTCTCAAACACATAAATAAAACTTAAAAAAAAAAAAAACCTGTAGACTCTGGTGGGCTGTCTTGCTGTCTGCATAGGGTGTTTGCTTTGTTCAGTGACTTTTCATCTGTTGAACAGCAAAGGTAAAATAGTAACTTTTTTTCAGCAGTACTGAAATGGAATACACTTGCCAACAGCCATGTGTCTTTTTGCCTAGTTTAGTGGGAAGGGTAAGAACATTAGGGTTAAAACTCAGAGATACCCTCTCCCCCAAAAAACCCAAAGAGCACTATGTGTTTACCCTCTCTTCTATTTATCCAAAGATCTCACTATAATAATTTTAAAACAAACTGTGTATGGAGTCTTCTCCCCGTGGTCCCATAGACAGATATGGAACAGAAAGGCAAGAAAAGATCCGATCTCTCTGTTCTTCCCCCGGTGTGCCGTCTGTGGAACACCTGCTGTCCTAGGCTGGCAGATAAACCCACTGCCACCCCCACAAACGTGATGGTGAGAGAGTGATGACACAAACCAGCATGGAACCAGAAACTGAGAAATGGCTTGGGTGGGGGGTGAGGCATAGACACAAAGAAACATCCAGGAGGGGCCGAGGGGGTGCCAGGAAGTAGAGCCCTTGAGGAACACTGTCTGGGACACCCCCACCCCGCCACCCACACCCAAACATAAGCCAGGCCTAAGGCGGAGGTCAGCTGGGCTCCTAGGGATGGACACCTTTGCAAACTGAAGCAAGGAGGCCAGCCCTCCTAACACTCTCCAGGTTCTCTGTTAGCTGGGGAGGGAAGACAGAGAGCAGCCTGTCCAGCCTGACCCCCACACACCCACCCACCCACCCACCCAGATACAAGCCCGACTCTGCACACAACAGAACCAACTCCAGGAAGGTGAAGACCTAGGGCTGAGGGACAGAGAGCGAGACTCCAGAGAGACTAAGGACACTCAGGCACCCTCTGCTTCCAGGTGGGGCCTCCTCATGTCCCCAGGGATGATCCCCTTGCATGCACCTCAAGGGCTCAAAGCAGTAAAAACATGAGTGCACCAGGACCGCTGACACAGTCTTCCCCATCGCCTCTCCTGCACACGCATGGCCAGATGCTCCTCTCTCGCATGCGGCTGCTGTGAGATGACAACACAGCTGGGCCCGGGCCTCGTTCATCTCACCTCTGACCAGGGACTTTGTGCTTCTTGGGGTCTCTCTCTGTGGTTGAGAAACATGCCTTGTCTGTAACTTTTCTCAGAATTGAGGTGGGCAGCTCGACAGCTCTGTGGCCCCCTGCTCGTGATCATGGGAGAGTTGGCTCTCACTGGTGAGCACAGCAGCACCGTGCTCAGATAGGAGGAGAAATGTCTGCAAGGGCGGGCTGCTCTGTGCTCAGCAGCATCGAGGGGGCCTCCGCTGATGGGGGGTGTGTTACAGCTAGGTGGAGGGCAGAGGCTGCCAAGTGGAAAGCAGGTAGTGCTAGGTGGGGGACGGGTACAGCTAGGAGCTGACAGGTATAGGTAGGTAGATATAGGTACAGCTATGATCAGGCAGTGCCAGCTAGGTGTGTGTACAGTTAGCCAGGTGGATGGAAATACTGGGTATAGGCATCATTAGGTATATGAACGCACAGCCAAGTGGTAGGCCTCTACAACTAGATGGGGAAAAGGTACAGCTAGGTGTGTGTAGGTACAGCTAGGTGTGTGTAGGTACAGCTAGGTGTGTGTAGGCACAGCTAGGTGGGTGTAGGCACAGCTAGGTGGGTGTAGGCACAGCTAGGTGGGTGTAGGCACAGCTAGGTGGGTATAGGTACAGCTAGGTGGGTGTAGGCACAGCTAGGTGAGTATAGGCACAGCTAGGAGGATATAGGTACAGCTAGGTGAGTATAGGCACAGCTAGGTGTGTGTAGGCAGAGCTAGGTGGGTGTAGGCACAGCTAGATGGGTATAGGTACAGCTAGGTGGGTGTAGGCACAGCTAGGTGAGTATAGGTACAGCTGGGTGAGTATAGGCACAGCTAGGTGAGTATAGGCACAGCTAGGAGGATATAGGTACAGCTGGGTGAGTATAGGCACAGCTAGGTGAGTATAGGCACAGCTAGGTGGGTATAGGTACAGCTGGGTGTGTGTAGGCACAGCTAGGAGGATATAGGTACAGCTAGGTGAGTATAGGTCCAGCTAGATGGGTATAGGTACAGCTAGGTGTGTGTAGGCACAGCTAGGTGTGTGTAGGCACAGCTAGGTGTGTGTAGGCACAGCTAGGTGGGTGTAGGCACAGCTAGGTGGGTGTAGGCACAGCTAGGTGGGTATAGGTACAGCTAGGTGGGTGTAGGCACAGCTAGGTGAGTATAGGCACAGCTAGGAGGATATAGGTACAGCTAGGTGAGTATAGGCACAGCTAGGAGGATATAGGTACAGCTAGGTGAGTATAGGCACAGCTAGGTGTGTGTAGGTACAGCTAGATGGGTATAGGTACAGCTAGGTGTGTGTAGGCAGAGCTAGGTGAGTGTAGGCACAGCTACGCTGGTGTAGGCACAGCTAGGTTTGTGTAGGCACAGCTAGGTGTGTATTGGTACAGCTGGGTGGGTGTAGGCACAGCTAGATGGGTGTAGGCACAACTAGGTGGGTATAGGCACAGCTAGGTTGGTGTAGGCACCGCTAGGTATGGGTAGGTACAGCTACGGTGAGTGTAGGCATAGCTAGGTGGGTGTAGGCATAGCTAGGTGTGTGTAAGTAGAGATAGGTGGGTGCAGGCACAGCTGGGTGGGTGCAGGCACAGCTGGGTGGGTGTAGGCAGACCTAGTAGGGGCAACCACATGGAGGCTCTCAGTTCCTCCTGAGCACATGAAATCTAATGCTGTACCTACACCCACCTAGGTGCACCTGCACCCACCACTGATGATTCAGGGTGCTCTCACAGTCACGACGTCAGTGCTTCATCAGATTCAAATTCCATTCCAAGCAGTGAGGGCGATGCCATCACTACTTAGTCTCATCATGTTTCTTTTTATTTTTCCCCTAAAACCTTTATCTAAGGAATACAAACTTCATACTTTTCATATTCACAGCCTTAGGAACGTGGTGATCCTTCCACCGTACCCTCCCTTACGGTATTCCAATGCAAATCTGGAACGGCTAACTGAGCCTCTGACCCATTCACAGCCCACTTGGGGAAGCTCCCACCCAGGTCCTCTCCCGCAAGGTCTACAGTGCAGGGCCTCCCAGAAAGCCACCTTGGTCAGCTCAGGAGCATGACAAAGACAGCCAGCCAGTGCCCGTGAAAGCCACAGAGGAGCTGCTTGCACGCCAGTGGCTTGACCAGCCACAGGTTAAATCTGCACTGGATGTGCTCAGTACAAGCCTCCCAACCATGCCAGGGTCCCGCTCACTCCCACCCAGGGAAGCCCCAGCAGGTGCTCGGTGAGGTTCAGTGTCCTCAGCCCCAGAAAGCAGAGCCTGGGGCAGTATTTACAAACGCGGTGACTGAGGGTACACGGCCCTCCCCTAAGGAACCAGAGAAGGGGCGGAGACGGTGGGTTAGGATGGGGCGGGGAGAGACAGTGAGTCCTCCTGAATGGGAGCTGCACTCCCACCCGAATCCCAGCCAGCCTGTGGGAACAGGCATGAGGACGGATGTGCTTCAGGGAAGGGCATCCACCCCTGGGCTGCACCTGCTGCCTTCTGGGGAGTTTGGAAGCCGCCTCTGGGGGGGGCACACACAATCCCAAATGCCCTAGGAGGCTGCTCAGAAGACATTGGCCTCTGACCAAACCACCCACCGTTTCCTCTCTCTGCCAGGGGTGGTTAAAGAATGCTGCCAACATTGCAAATGAATCAGGAGAAACTTAAAAGCACTAAACGAAGCCACAAAACATCCCGCGAGTAGCAGCATTTGAAAATTGGGACTTTGCAGTGTTCACAGTACTCCTGGCCAATGAGTGAATGCTGCACAGTTAACTAATTTTCACACCAGTAGAACATAGACACTGATTTATACTGTTTTGTTTCTTTCCCTCTCCCTTCCTTCTATCTTTAAATCCTGTAGCAGATAAAGCTGGCATCCTATATGGACGCTGGTTCGAGTCCCGGCTGCTCCACTTCTGATCCGGCTCTCTGCTATGGCCTGGGGAAGCAGCAGAGGATGGCCCAAGTCCTTGGGCCCCTGCACCTGTGTGGAAGACCTGGAAGGAGCTCCTGGCTTCAGCATGGACCAGCCCCAGCCTTGTGGCTTTCTGAGGAGTGAACCAGAGGATGAATGATCCACCCCCTCACTCTGTAACTCCAGCTTCAAATAAATAGATAAAAACTAATCAAGTATACCTCCTGTCTCCCTCAAAATTCCTCCTTCCAAATTCTAAAATCCTCTAAACTCCACCACGGGTGCTTAGCAGTTGTGTTCTGTGTCTGCCCCCTCACCGTGGCCACAACAGACCACGCAGACACCTCTTAGCCAGAAACTCGCTGGCTAGGGAGAGAACTGCCGAGACAGGATGCTGCCCTGGGGCTGAGGGCTCCTGTGCAGAGGCTTCTCTCCAAAGGACCAGAGATGCTTCTCCAAGGTCATGACAAGGGCAGCCATAGGCTGCAGCTCCCTGAGACAGGATGGCAGCACGCTGGGCAGAGCACGCTGGTGACAAGGTGGAGACGGGTCAGACAGCCCTGGGCAGCCTAGACCCAGGCCTCTGTCCCTGTCCGGAAGTGGCCTCTTGTGACTTCCACCATGTCTACCTCAGCACCTAGGGCTCAGTTTGCTTCTGGAAACTTCCCCCCAGGCTGTAAGCACCTCAACTCCACGTGGTGCAGGCACAGCCACACAGAGCCATTTCTCCACCCAGCACCATGGGACTCCCCGGCTGTCGGGGTTCAGCCTTGCACAGTTGTCTTTCACAACAGCCAGACGGTCCCTGTACACTGACCTGCCTCCTCCCGGTCACCCCCACCCTGCATCCCTACCCCCAGGCACAGCCTCCCCAGGCAAACCCAGGAGAACCAGGCACGACTCCCCAGCATCTGCCTCACAGTTCAGTTCCTCGGATGAGACCTCCCCCAGCTGCACGCCTGCCCTCCCCCACCCCACTCTGCCCCAGCCTTGCAAACCAGTTTACAAAGCCATGGTGAAATTCAGGCCTGTCTCAGAAAAGCCCCTTCCCAAAGCAGTACTGAACGGGCTCACGGGGTCAGGGAGCCACACAAGCACCATTCCTCCCCTCCGACAAGAATCACATTTTTCCGATAAGGCTGACGGTTGAACATATTTGTGCTCTGTGTGAAAATGTGAGATGTTTTGGCAGCAAGCAATTTATGTCACTCTGAACCACAGAGGATGCCTGTGAGATTAGGCTGCGGGTCACCGAAGCAGCAAACTTTCTTAACGGAAGTCCATTTCATAGGGGGGAAAAAATGCTAAAGTGATCATAATTATAAGGGCTGGATCCACTGCGGAGTTTACCAGTGGTGACGTGTGGGCTCCGCCCCCAGCTCTGAAGTTGAAGCCAGGGAACCAACTACCACAGGTCCCTTGAGGCATGGGACCCAGAATGCAGGGCAGCCTCTCGGGTGGTGACCTGTGTGTGCACACAGGGTCCCCTGCTCAGCAGGGCGCATGTGAGCCCTAATGAGCTGTTGTTGTTTGGAAATTCTTGTGCTTTGTACGAGATGTCTGGTGGGATGATGTGGCATGCTTGCCTGTCGAAAAGTCACCTCCAATCTGCCCACTTTGCCCCGAGGCACACCTGCAGGCAAGGTCCCTTAGCTCAGTCTCAGCAAGCCACCTGCTGGGGGCTCTCCAAGACTTAGATTTTTTTTTAAAGATTTATCTATTTATTTGACAGGCAGAGTCACAGAGAGGCAGAGGCAGAAAGAGAGAGAGAGACAGAGAGAGAGAGAGGTCTTCTATCTGCTGGTTCACTCCCCAGATGGCCACAACAGCCAGAGCTTTGCCAATCTGAAGCCAGGAGCCAAGAGCTTCCTCCAGGTCTCCCACGCAGGTGCAGGGGCCCAAGGACTCAGGGGGCCATCGTCTACTGTTTTCTCAGGCCACAGCAGAGAGCTAGTTCAGAAGTGGAGCAGCCAGGACTTGAACAGGTGCCCATACAGGTTGTCAGCACTGCAGATGGCAGCCTTACCTGCTATGCCACAGCACCGGCCCCTACAAAAACTTAGATTTAAAAGGAATGTGGCATGTCTATGCAGAGTGTGTCTTTGTCCAGATCCAATGATGTTCTAACACAAATGACCAAGGACCTGCCGATTCCTTTCTTATTCTCAGAGCATGGTTGTCTTAGCCACCATTTATGCAGAAAAGGATGACGTGAAGGAGGAGGAGGCCGGGAAGCCTGCAGCTCTTACTTCATCGTTTGTGAACCAAAGGCAGACAGCATACAGGAACGAGAGCACATCAAGAAGTCAAGTCATGGGGTCAGGGCTCTGGTGCAGGGGGGTAAGCTGCCGCCTGCAGTGCCAGCATCTCATATGGGCTGCAGTTGGAGCCCCAGCTGCTCCACTTCTAATCCAGCTTCCTGCTAGTGCACCTGGGAAAGCAGCAGAAGATGGCCCCAGTGCAATGCCCCTGCACCCATATGAGGAATCTAGCTTCTGATCTCAGCTGGCCCCAGCCCTGCCATCATGGCCATTAGGGAGTGAATCAGCAGCTAAAAGACCTCTTTCTTCTCTCTCCCTCTGCCTCTCTCTCTGTAACTCTGCCTTCCAAATAAAAAAAATCTTTAAAAAAAAAAAAAGTCAATTGAAACAGCTAAGTCAGTTTTGTGCTGCATTTCCACTCTTTTAATAAAAAGGAAAGACAAATGCATGCTCAAGCTATGAGATACAAACTGTACAGTGCTTACAATTCTGCACATGAATCAAATGTTCTTCAGTTTGCATATGAAGCCAATATTGCATGATTTAAAGATGCATGGTGGGGCCAGCACTATGGCATAGCAGGTAAAGTCATTTGAGTCTCGGCTGCTCCACTTCCGATCCAGCTCTCTGCTGTGGCCTGGGAAAGCAGTAGAAGATGGCCCAAGTCCTTGGGCCCCTGCACCCATGTGGGAGACCTGGAAGAAGCTCTTGGCTCCTGGCTTCGGATTGGTGCAGCTCTGGCCATTGAGGCCATCTAGGGAGTGAACCAGCGGATGGAAGACCTCTCTGTCTCTCTCCCCACCTCCCCCTCTCTCCTCCTCTCTCCCCCTCTCTGTAACTCTGCCTTTCAAAATAATAAATAAATAAATCTTTTTAAAAAAAGATGAATGATAATATTCACGCTAATAATTTAAATCTTTATTTTTCTTTTTAGAATGTCAAATAGCAAATCAAAACACCAGGTCGGTGGCCCCCGTGTGGCGTAATAGGTAAAGCTGCTGCCAGCAACATACGGGTGCCAGCTGATGCCCTGGTTGTTCCATTTTTGGCCCAGTTCTCTGCAAATGAGCTGGGAAAGCAGTGGAGGACAGCCCAAGTCCTTGGACCCCTGCAACCATGTGGGAGACCCAGAAGAAGCTCCTGGTTCCTGGCTTTGGCCTGGTCCAGTCCTGGCTGCTGCAGGGAGTGAATCAGCAGATGGACGATTCTCTCTCTCTCTCTCTCTCTCTCTCTCTCTCTCTCTCTCTAGCTCAGACTTTCAAAATAAGTAAATAAATGTTTAAAATAAATATATACCATCTTTTATTTATTTAATTTTTTTTTGACAGGCAGAGTGGACAGTGAGATAGAGAGACAGAGAGAAAGGTCTTCCTTTGCCGTTGGTTCACCCTCCAATGGCCGCCGCGGCCGGCGCACTGCGCTGATCCGATGGCAGGAGCCAGGTACTTATCCTGGTCTCCCATGGGGTGCAGGGCCCAAGTACTCGGGCCATCCTCCACTGCACTCCCGGGCCACAGCAGAGAGCTGGCCTGGAAGAGGGGCAACCGGGACAGAATCCGGTGCCCCGACCGGGACTAGAACCCGGTGTGCCGGCGCCGCAAGGCGGAGGATTAGCCTAGTGAGCCATGGTGCCGGCTTAAAATAAATATATACCATCTTAAAAAAAATACCCAGAAAAGTGGAGAGGGAGACCATGAAGGGAAACACACGTTGGTTCCTCTCATGGCGCTTCCTGTGAGTTCTGAACCAAGGGTCCTCATCCTCACTTTGCCCCCAACCCTACTAATGATGTGGCTGTCAATGCAGGACGGAAACATGGCTGCACCACGGCTGGCTCAGCTGTGCAGCAGGTGCTGTGTCCAGGGTTCGTGACACACTCTCCTCAGCTCTCTGCCCTGCTGGCACTAATTTGTGCTCACTTCTAAACAGCTGAACAAACAGATTTATTCGGAATTCCCAAACAGAGCTCCTAGCTCGGATTCATCTCTAGCTCCTAAAGCACTTAGCAGAAAGCTCACTATCTGTTAACTCCCCAAGGATATGAAGCAACTCACACATGAAACCAGTCTCTACTGAAGAGATCCGAAACCTCTCTCCCCAGGCCTCCCCTCGTATGAGCTCAGAGGAGCTTTCCAGATAAAAATCTGAAGACACAAACAGAAAGTGACCTGTGTGTTGCTATAGAAAGCAAGTTTTAGGTAACTCAGTGTTAGGCTCAAGTGGTGCATGCAAAAAGAAATATTAACCTGCAGAATTTTCAAGAGATAGGCCCTGGGTAATTGATCTTTTTTTATTAAAGATTTATTTATTTATTTGACAAGTAGAGTTGAGAGAGAGAGAGAAGAGAGAGAAGAGAGTCTTCCATCTACTGGTTTACTTCTCAAATGGCTGCAATGACCAGGGTTGGGCCAGATCAAAGCCAGGAGCCAGGAGCTTCTTCCAGGTCTCCCAAGTGGGTGCAAGGGCCCAGGCACTTGACCATCTTCCACTCTTTCCCAGGTGTAATAGCAGGGAACTGGATCAGAAGTGGAGCAGCTGGGACTTGAACTGGCGCCCATATGGGATGCTGGCTCTGTAGGCTTAACAAGCTGCGCCAGAGTGCCAGCGCCCACCAGTAAAATGTCTAAGAGGTAACAAGCGCTGTATGAGGTGAATCAATGTAGAACCTTTAAGTGATGGGGTAGTGTGGTGTAGCAGGTTAAGCCACTACCTGCAGTGCTGGCATCCCCTATGAGAGTGCCAATTCAAGTCCTGGCTGCTTTACTTTCTATCCAGATCCAGCTATGTGCCTGGGAAGGATAGCCCAAGTGCTTGTCCCCTGTCACCCACATGGGAGACCCAGATGCTTCAATCTGGCCAGCCCTGGCTGTTGAAACCTTTTTGGGTTTTGCACCAGTGAAGGGGAGATCGTTATCACTCTCTCTCTCTCTCTCTCTCTCTCCTTCTCCTCCTCCTCTCTGTCGCTCTGCCTTCAAAATAAATAAAGAAATCTTGTTTTACCAAAAGAATCTGTGAGAACTTTCAAACAGCTATTAAAGAAGGACATTCCATAACGATCAAAGGATAGACCAGTCAATAGATACAATTATAAACACATACGCACCTAACAACAGAGCTTCACAATTCACAAAGCAGAACTATCAAAATTCAAAGGAGAAATAGACAATGATTGGGGATTTCAAGACCCCACTTTTAAATAATGAATAAAACAACTGGAAGAGGATCAACAATGATACAGAAGGCTTGGACAAATGGTGCTTGGGAAATCAGATCTCTGAATGCAGAAGATTGAAACAAGAGGCTACCTTACACCCTACCCAAAAATCAACTCACAATGGATTCGTGATCTAAATTTAAGACCTGAAACCATAATTTACTAAAGGAAAATATGGAAAAACTGCTGCAAGACATTGGCCTTGGCAAAGACTTCTTGGAAAAGAGCCCAGAAGCTTCTGTACAACAAAGGAAGCACTCGACAAAGTAAAGAAGCAACCAATAGAATGGGAGAAAACATCTGTAAATTAATCATCCAGTAAAGTATTGATAGCCAGAATATACAAGGAGTCAAGAAACTCCACAACAACAAAGCAATCCAGTTAAGAAATGGGCAAAGGATATGAACAGGCATCTTTCAAGGGATGAAATATGAATGGCCAACAGACAAGTGAAAAATGCCCAGGATCACTAGCCATTAGGGAAACGCAAGTAAAAATCACAATGAGGTATCACCTCATGCTGTTAGAATGGCCATTATCCAAAAATCAAAAATAACAAATGCTGGCAAGGACATTGAGGAAAAGGTACCCTAGTACACTGTTGGTGGGAAGGCAAATTATGGAAAAAAGTTTGGGATTCCTCAGAAAAATAAAAACAGATCTTTTCTATGAGCCGGTTACTCCACTCCTGAGAATATAACCAAAGGAAATGAAATCACCATAAGAATCTGTACTCCCATGTTGATAGCAGCTCAATTCACAACAGCCAAGATATGAAATCAACCTAGATGTCCATACCTTGATGACTGGATAAAGAACATATGATATACATAAATAAATATATATGATCAAATATTATTCAGCCATAGAAAGGAACGAAACCCTGGTATTTGCAACAAAATGGATGCGGTTGAAAATCATTATGTCGTGAAATAAGCCAGATCCCAAACGATAAATACTCCATGTTTTCTCCTATTTGCAATAGCTACTAAATAGAGTACAAAAATTGTGTGGCTATCAGATCAGTTGGTATATAGTTATAAATACTGCTTCACCAATCCACATCACGTAAAAAACCATATAATCTTCTTTTCCATTGTAAAAGAAATGGAGGGAAGCAGGGGAACAGTGAGGACTCCTGGGGTACTAATGATGCTTTGTTAATCTGGGTATTGTTTATGAGTGTGATCAGGGGACAAAAACACATTTATCTGTACACTTATGTGCATTTCTTGGTATGTACACTTGAAGTATGTATACTGTATTTCGATAAAATGTTTTTTAAAAAAGAATTAAAGGGGCCAGCACTGTGGTGTAGTGAGCCAAGCCTCTGCCTGCAGCGTTGGCATCCCATATGGGTGCCAGTTTGTGTCCCAGCTGCTCCTCTTCCTATCTATCTCTCTGCTATGGCTTGAGAAAGCAGTGGAAGATGGCCCAAGTGTTTGGGACCCTACACCTGCACCAAGGACCCAGAAGAAGCTACGGGCTCCTGGCTTTGGATCGTCCCAGCTCCAGCCATTGCAGCCATTTGAGGAGTAAACCAATAGGTGGAAGACCTTTCTCTCCATCTCTCCCTCTCTCTTTCTATAGGTCTCCCTCCTAAATAAATATCTTTTTTAAAAAAATTATAAGAATTATACAGAAATACTATGAAAAAAGTATGGCAAATAACTGGATAAATGAAAGAAATGGAAAAATTCCTATAAAGACCCAAACTACTAAAACTGTCTTAAGAAGAAATAAAAATTCTGAATATACTAAAACAAGTTAAGATATTGAAAGAGTAATGTAAAACCTTCCCCCAAAGTAAACCCCAGGACCAGATAACTTCCATTATCAATTTCTTCACTTCAAACATTTAATGAAGAATTCACATAAGTCTTTCACATATTTTTCTGGAAATAGAAGCAGAAGTAACATTTCCTAATTAATTTGAAGAGTTTAGTATTTCCACAATACCAAACCAAGGCTAACAGAAGAAAAAAAAACAGACTTCGTGAATATGGACACAACAATTCTCAATGAAATCCTAGGATGATAAATGCAGCAACATTTAAAAAGGAGTATTACAGCAATCCATGGAACACGTTAAGACTCATCCCAGGAATACAGGGTAAGTTCAACACAGGAACATTAACCAACATTAACACACTATGTTCGCAGAAGATGGGTGCTACACACTGCGAGCTTTCTCCCCAAATTCCTATGCTGCAAGGTGAAGGTTGGTTCCAGCGGCTGGGATGCCACCTAGAATGTCTGCATATCATACCAGAGAGCCTGGGTTTGAGTCTCGGCTCTGCCTTTGATTCCAACTTCCAGGTAATGCCCAGCCTGAATGGCATTAGACAGTGGCTCAACTACTTGGGTCCCTGCCACCCACATGGGAGACCTTGAATCCCATTCTCAGTTCCTGGCTACAGCCTGGCCCATCCTCAGCTGTTGCAGGCATTTGGGGAGTGGAGGAGCAGAAGTCATGGGTGGAGGGGGGGAGAACCTTGCTCACTTTCTCTCTCTCTCTCTCTCTCTCTCTGCCTCTCAAATTGTTTATTCTGTTTAAAATCTGAACCCCTAGAGAAAACCAGCAGATGGAAGATCTCTCTGCCTCTGTCTAACTCTGCCTTTCAAATAAATAAATATTGAAAAATATATAGAAGAATTTTAAAAAACTGAACCCTTAAAGTGGCGGCACCAGGATGCGGGGCACTTAAGACGTGAACACGTCACAAGGGTGAAACCGCTGCTTCAGACCTCAGGAAGTGTTTGTGCAGCTTAAAATGGGAAGTGGGTACAGGGGGAATGGGTTTTGAGAGCCCACCTGGAAAAGGTCTATGTTGCTATGAATGCACCGCACCTCTGAAGGCAATTCTTCTAGACATCAGAAAAAGAGGGGAGAGAAAGCTTCTGTCTTAGCAAATACCTGCACCATCCCGAATGGAATCCTTGTGGGAAAGCAGCAGGAATGCATTCGGACAAAGCCTGAGGCAGAAGTGAGGAACCTGCCACTGGACAATGAGAAAAGCGGCAAAGAACTTGGCTGAACTGTGCTCATGGCATGTCTTCTGTGCCGGGTAGAGCTTGTGAGTGATAAAATAAGATCTTTAGCTGGAGAGATTTCTAAGCAAAGAATCGAATGAACAGCTTGGTCCCTTCCAACTGCTTATAGTAAAATACAAGAGAGAAATGATTCGAAGTTGAAATGAAGCAAAAAGCAACCAGAACACAAAGATTTGAAAAATTCCCAGTCAATCCATACTATTTTAAAAAGAGAGAGAGAGAGAGAAAGTATGTTTGGGAAAACAACTCAAGGCCAATAAATTATTTGCATAAGGAGATTAAAATGGACCAGCCATATCAACCAAAGCTAGGTAATATAGGGCACTTCTAAAAGTTTATGAAAAAATTGTACTGAGAGAAATTTATTTTGGTGCGAAGAGTTTTGATCTCTAAGCATAGATTTTAAGATTTACTTATTTATTTGAGAGGCTGAGAGAGAGAGAAAGAAAGAGAGAAATGTCTTCCATCTACTGGTTTACTCCCCAAATGGCTGCAACAGTGGAGCTGGGAAGATCTGAAGCCAGGAGCCAGGAGCTTCTTCCTGGTCTCCCATGCGGGTGCAGGGGCCAAAGGACTTGGGCCATCTTCTACTGCTTTCCCAGGCCATCAGCAGAAAGTAGGACCAGAAATAGAGCAGCCAGGACTTGAACAAGCACCCATATGGGATGCAGGCACCACAGCCAGAAGCTTAACCTACCACGCCACAGCACCAGCCCCCATGCACAGTTTTTCATAATATGCATATCCATGAGCTTTCTGAAGGCCCCTCATACTCATCAGGACAATGGAAGAATGACCGCAAAGTAATTCAGCATAAACAGGCCTGGGGGTGGTATGGCTGCTTCCACCTTGCTTTTAAAAGGTGAAGCTGGCCGGCGCCGCGGCTCACTAGGCTAATCCTCCACCTGCGGCGCCAGCACACCGGGTTCTAGCCCCGGTCCAGGCACCGGATTCTGTCCCGGTTGCCCCTTTTCCAGGCCAGCTCTCTGCTGTGGCCAGGGAGTACAGTGGAGGATGGCCCAAGTGCTTGGGCCCTGCACCCCATGGGAGACCAGGAGAAGCACCTGGCTCCTGGCTTTGGATCAGTGTGGTGTGCCAGCCATTGGAGGGTGAACCAACGGCAAAAGGAAGACCTCTCTCTCTCACTGTCCACTCTGCCTGTCAAAAATAAAAATAAAAAATTTTTAAAAAAAGTGAAGCTGCCTATAACAAGAGCTACAAGGCCCCCAGAGCAGCCACAGAGCTGCAGGCATGAGACTTCCGCTTAGCAGAGCTGCAGGGCTCTGGCAGAAGGCAGCTAGAGATGAGAGACCCACTATGGGGTGGTCCTGCTGTGCTATGGGAGCTGCACTGCCACCCCAGTGAGCCAGGAAGGTGGAACATCAAGCAAGGAGGACTGTGCTGGAGTTGTTTTTTTAAAAGATTTATTTATGCATTCATTCATTTATTTATTTATTTGAAAGGCAGATTTACATAGAGAGGCAGAGGCAGAGAGAAAGAGAGAGAGAGGTCTTCCATCCGCTGGTTCACTCCTCAGATGGCCACAATGGCCAGAGCTGCACCAATCCGGAGCCAGAAGCTTCTTCTGGGTTGCCTATGTGGGTGCAGGGTCCCAAGGAGCTGGGCCATCTTCTACTGCTTTCCCAGGCCACAGCAGAGAACTGGATCAGAAGTGGAGCAGCCAGGACTCAAACCGGTGCCCATACAGGAATGCCAGTACTGCAGGCAGGGGCTTTACCCACTACGCCATAGCACTGGCCCCTGTGTTTGAGTTTTAAGGCTTATTGTTCATCCTGTTAAGTTTGCACTTGCTCTGAAACCCATTAACCCTCACATCTGTCTTATTTTGCTCTTGGAGTAGAACTGTCCACCATGGCTTGTCCCATCACGGTAATTTGGAAACACATAATGTGTGTGGTGTCACAGGTTGCAGCTGGAGTGCAAGGTGCCTCAGGATGAATCACATCTTGAGTCTCTCCTGTATCTGATTCGAATGAGATCTGGATGAAATCTTAGACTTCAGACTTTAAGGCTGATGCTGGAATACATTAAGACTGTTGGAGCTATTTGGGTTGAAGAAATATTTTGTGTATGAGAAAAACATGAATTTTGGAGAGTTAGAGGCCGCATGCTACAGAGCCTTTGTGTTCTCCCAAAATTCCTATGTTGAACTCCTAACCCCCCATACAATGGGATCTGAAGGTGGGTGTTGCTGTGGATTCATTTCTGGGAGGAGGAGCATGGTGGGGGCAAGAGGTGTGGAGTCACCACACAGACCCCGGGAGTCGGGTGAAAATAGGCCTGAGGCAAGCAGCCTGCAGACTCATTTATTTCAGTTGCTACAGCAGCTTATATAGTCAAGGCAGCCAATCCAGTCAAGGGGGGTCTATGCCCTAACCAATCACACCCTGTTGCCAGGCAGTTTCCAAAGCCATCCAATCACAGCCTGTTGCCAGGCAGACTCCACTGCCACGTGGTTTCTGAAACGATCCAATCGCAGCCTGTTGCCAGGCAGTTTCTGTTGCCAGTGGCCATCTTGGCATGGCCTTCTCATTCCACCACAGGTGGGCCTTTGGGTGTGATTAGGTCATGAGGGCAGAATCCTCATAAACAGTGCCCCTTATACAAGAGACCCAGAGAGCAGTCTTGCTCCCTTTTGCTGTAAGAGAGGTGTTTATTAACCAGGAAACAGGCACTCAGAGACACTGTGGCTGCCAGGGTCTTGATGTTAGACTTGCATCCTCCACAGCCATGAGAAAGTCTTGTTCAAGTGTAGCAACCTGAAACGGGCTAACTCTGGGGGAGCAGACACCTGACCATCTCAATACATGCAGAAAAAGCATCTGACAAAATCTGACCCCCCACCACAATAAGAACACTGAACAAGCTAGGAACAGGAGAAATCCACCTCAACCTGTGAAAGTCTTCTATGGAAAAAAAAGTTATCATCATAGTTCATGCAGACTGAAAACTTTCCCCTAACATCAGGAATGAGGCCAGAAGAGTGGACAACTCTTCCTCCTTCTATTCTATATTGTACTAGAGGGTCTCGCCAGGGAAATTAGGCAAGAAAGCTAGATAAAAGGCATCCAGAATGAGAAGGAACAAGTAAAGCTATATCCATTCACCATATACATCATCTTGTATCTAGATGATCTTAAGGAATACACACACACACACAAACACACACACACATACACAAATGAGCACAGGGGCTGGCACTATGGCATAGAGGGTAAAGCCACTGACTGTAGTGCCAGCATCCCATATGAGCACCAGTTCAAGTCCAGCCTGTTCTACTTGTGAACCAGCTTTCTGCTGTGGTCTTTGAAAGCAGTGGAGGATGGACCAAGTCCTTGGGCCCCTGCACCCATGTGGGAGACCTGGAGGAAGCTCCTGGCTTCTGGCTTCGGATCTGCCCAGCTCCAGCCATTGTGGCCATATGGGGAGTGAGCCAGTGGATAGAGGACCTCTCTCTCTCTCCTCTCTTTCTCTCTCTCTTTCTCACTATCTCTGCCCCGGCCTCTCTGTAACTCTGCCTTTCAAATAAATATTTTAAAAAAAATTAGCACAAAGAATTCAACAAGAACTCCTGAGCTATCTGAAAATTAAATTACAGAAAAAATTTTCTTTACCAAAACACCAAGAATAATAACATTATTTAGGTATAAATTTAACAAAATACAAGCAAAGCTAGTACATAGAAAAGCTGAAAGGTTAACAGAAAACCTAAATAAAAGAAAAGATATCATTGTCTTGGGTTGCAAGATTTAACATTATTAAAATGGTATTACTTTCCAAATTTGATTTACAGATTTAATATAGTCCTTATCAAAATCTCAGCTGGATGTTACACAGAAATTAATGAGCTTATCCTAAAATGTATATAGAAATGCAAGTCATCTGGAATAACCAAGATGATTTCTAAAGAGTAGAAAAGGGACCAGCAATGTGGCACAGCGGTTCAGGCCTCCTGCCAACATCCCATAACGGAGTGGGTGTCGGAGTGCTGGTTCCAGACCCATCTAATCCACTTCCTATTCGGCTTCCTGCTGGTGTGCCTGGGAAAGCAGCAGAAAATGGACCAGGTGCTTGGGCCCCTGCACCCGTGTGAGAGACTAGCAGAGACCTCCAGTATCCTGGCCTTAGCCTGGCCCAGATCTGGCTGCTGCAGCAATCTGGGGAGTGAACCATCAGATGTAAGATCTCCCTACTGTCTCTCCCTCTCCATCACTCTGCTTTTCAAAATAAATAAATATTCTGCCAGGGATGGTGAACCTTGTTTTTGTTTTTGTTTTTGTTTTTTTTTTTTTTTTTTTTTTTTTTTACCAAGGGCCATGTGGTTATTTATAACATCATCCCTGGGGCTGTACAGAATTATCAATTTAAAAATTAGCCTGCTGCAGATTTATTGAATTTCGAGTCTCCCCTGCAGCTGCCTTGGCAGGGGTCAGCCCAAATGATTCATGGGTCTTATACGGACCAGGGGCCAGAGATTCCTCACCCTGTAACAATTCATTAAAGAAGAACACAAAGAACGAGGACTCACACGTTCCCACTGTAAACTTCCTGTGTGCAGTAAGGGCATCGGCCATACACAGATAAGTGAGAAAGATCTCAGAGTCCAGATGTACACCCATGCATCTAGGTAAACTGTTTTTTTTGTTTGTTTGTTTGTTTGTGTTTTTTTTTTTTTTTTTTTTGGACGGTGAAAGAGAGAGACAGAGAAAAAGGTCTTCCTTCTGTTGGTTCACCCCTGATAATCCAAAGCCAGGAGCCAGGTGCTTCTCCTGGTCTCCCATGCGGGTGGGTGCAGGGCCCAAGCACTTGGGCCATCCTCCACTGCCCTCCCAGGCCACAGCAGAGAGCTGGACTGGAAGAGGAGCAACCGGGACAGAACCAGCACCCCAACCGGGACTAGAACCCAGGGTGCTGGCGCCACAGGTGGAGGATTAGCCAAGTTAGCTGTGGCGCCAGCTGGTAAACTGGTTTTTTATAAGAATAACCAGACCATTCAATGAGTAAAGAATGATCTTTTATTGTTTTATAGAAAGCTTTTTTTAATAAATATAAATTTCATAAGAATAACTTTTGGATTATAGTGGTTCTTCCCCCCATAACCACCCTCCCACCCCCAAACCATCCCACCTCCTACTCCTTCTCCCATGCCATTCTTCATTAATATTCATTTTTAATTATCTTTATATACAGATCAACTCTAAGTAACGATTTCAACAGACTGCACCCACACAGACACACAAAGTATAAAGTACTGTTTGAATACTAGTTTTACCATTAATTCGCATAGTACAACACATTAAGGGCAGAGATCCTACATGGGAAGCAAGTGCACAATGACTCCTGTTGTTGATTTAACAATTGACACTCTTATTTATGACATCAGTAATCACCCGAGACTCCTGTCATGAGCTGCCAAGGCTATGGAAGCCTCTTGAGTTCACAAACTCTGACCTTATTTACACAAGGCCACAATCAAAGTGGAAGTTCTCTCTTCTCTTCAGAGAAAGGTATCTCCTTCTTCGATGGTCCCTTCTTTCCACTGGGGTCTCACTCACAGAGATCTTTAATGTAGGTCATTTTTTGCCACAGTGTCTTGGTTTTCCATGCCTTGAAATGCTCTCATGGACTTTTTAGCCAGATCTGTATGCCTTAAGGGCTGATGCTGAGGCCAGAGTGCTGTTCAGGGCATTTGTCAAAAGAATGATATTTTAACAAGTGTTTTTGGAACAGCTGGCTAGCTCTGTCTACGTGGAAAAGGATAAAAAGTTGAGCCACTACCTCAAACCATATAAAAATTAACTCGATTTTGATCAAGGACCTATGTAATCAGAGTTAAAGTCAGTTTAAGTCTGATCACTCATGTTGGGGTGAGCATCCACTAGCTCCCCTGTTATGCAAGGATTTAGTGCATAGATTTTTTTTTGCATAGATTCCCCTCCCTCAGAACGCTGCACTCCCTCTGGTTAAAATCAAGCAGGTAGTCTTCATCACCTAGGAGTCACTGCTGTGTGTTAAGGCCTTAACACCCTCACAGCTCTGGGCTCAGAAACAACATCCCCAGTGGCAGTGAGGGGCTAACAAAGCTGTGCTTGCAGGCTGCAGGGCTAGGAGCAGAGGGCAGCCCTGCTGGCTCCCAGGCTTCCTCCTCCATCATCACGTGCAATATCACAGAAAAGCAATATCCTTGGCCATCCATAGCACCACTTACCAACACCTTAGGGTGCCAGAAGTTAACACTGGTGATTCAGGAAGTGGGGTGTGCTTGATAAAAGCTCCTCGCCCAGAAACACCTTGGGATGTAGAGAAATTGGACACAGCTGGTGCAGGTTAGGTAGGTAGCCAGTTCGGATAGGCCAGTGGTCTGTAGCCCCTCTGTCCCCATCAGGGCCCTCTGCAGGGCCGGCTCCACCCCCACTCACTCTTTCTTTAGCTGGAGAGAGGCTGAATCCCACAAAGGCAGCTGTCAGCTGTGTGACTGTGCTACAAAGCCTCATGCGGCCATCAGACCCAGAGGGAAACATTCTCTTTCCTCCTATACCATGAGTCTGCCCCATGCGGGGTGCTGGGTCTCAGCTGGCCCTCAGTAAGGAGCAACACCTGCTATTTTCAAGGGAAGAGGGTAGATGTTGAAACAAGAGAAGTGGGGATCAACCTCAGGCAGATAGAACAGTGAGGGAGGAAGGCAGAGTTAGGCTGCCCTGGCCTGTGCCGGGCAGTGCCACACAGAACACGCGTGGAACACACAGCAGCAGCCAGCTCCACGGCCAATGACCAACACAAGCAGTGACCACCTCCACGGCCTTTGCTTTTAGGTGCTGGGTGCCAGACTTTGAGAGATTCCTTTTCTTTCTCTTTTAAGCAATTATGACACTGTATTAGGGTTTTTTTTTTTTCTTATTTTGCTTTTTGCTTTTGACATATAGCTCAATACGTCAGGAGATCCTTGCCAGAAAATAAATCCATAGTTGTTTTCATGACAGCAAATTGCATGCCAACAAGTGACATTTAAATGCTGAATTTTAATGGCCTGTCAGGAGAAGTGAAATGTATTTTTTAAAAATGTAATACGTGCGAGAACAGCGTGTCTGCCCGTGAACTGACGCTGCTGGTAGCAGACAAGAACGGTAAAAACAAAGCAAATGTGTACTGTCCCTGGATGTACACATTTATGTCACAGAAGAAAAGCTGCACAAGGAAGTCCCATTTACCCTTTCTTCCTCCTGCGGACATTCCCAGAGGCAAAGTGAGCCTCTCCATCATGGAGACCAACACCACTCTCCACGAAGTGGCTTTCGTAAAGATAAGAGGAGGAGACAGAAAACCAGCTCTGCCACACGCAGACTTCAAAGGTTCTGAACACCTTCCTCTCCAAACATCCCCCCCACCCAGCAGGCTAACCACGTTGACTATTACAGCTTCTTCCCTCAAGACATAGAATCCGCCACTACCCCCAGGACGCCAGCCTCAGCTGAAGCTGCCGTCATCAAAGCCAGAAATCCGAAAGGCCCAGAGAAAAAAGAGTTAAGTAGACAATAAAAATTGAGTGAAATTTTTTAAAGATTTGTTTATTTATTTGAAAGGCAGAATTACAGAGAGGCAGAGAAAGAGAGAGAGAGAGAGATAGCAATATCTTCCATCCGATGGGTCACTCTCCAGCTGGACCTGCACTGATCCAAAGCCAGGAGCCAGGAGCTTCTTCCAGGTCTCCCATGCAGGTGCAGGGGTCCAAGGACTTGGGCCATCTTGTACTGCTTTCCCAGGCCATAACAGAGAGCTGGTCAGAAGTGGAGCAGCTAGGACTTGAACTGGTGCCCATATGGGATGCCGGCACTGCAGGTGGCGGCTTTAACCCACTGAGGCATAGTGCTGGCCCTGGGAATTCTTCAAAAAGTTTTAATGATACAGCACTGTTGTAGAGAACTGTGCTAGACTGAGGGGTCACAAAGTGGTGCAGGTGTGTGTGAGCACACATGTGTGTACATGTCTGTTCACATGTTTGCATGCATCTGTTGCTGTATGTGAATGTGCACCTGCATGTCCTTGTGTGTGCAAGTATGTGGCTATGTGTGCATGTACCATGTGGATGCAGGTGCATGTACTTATGAGTGTGTGTGCGCAGGTGTATACAGTGAGCACATGTGCACACCTGTATCGTGTGTACCTGTAAGTATGTGTTGGCAGAGGTGGGGGTGAGTACAAAGGACCTAAAGGGGCCAGCGTTGTGATATAGCAGGTGAAGCTGCTGCCTGCCACACCAGAATCCCAAACAGGTACCAGTTGAAGTGCCAGCTGCTCCACTTCCAATTCATCTCCCTGCTGATGTGCCTGAGGGCACTTGGGCCCCTGCACCCACGTGGGAGACCCAAAGAAGCTCCTGGCTCCTGGCTTCGGCCTGGGCCAGCCCTGGCAGTTGCAGCCACCTGGGGAGAGAACCAGCCAATGGAAGCCAGCTAGCTAGATAGTTCTCTCTCTCTCTCTCTGTGCGTGCGTGTGTGTGTGTGTGTGTGTTTCTTCCTCTCTCTCTCTCTTTGTAACTATGCCTTTCAAATAAAAAATAAATAAATCTTTTTTTTTTTTAAATAAGGACCTAAAAATGGAGGCCATTCTAGGATTAACATCTGCTAAAGCATTCCAGAATCTAAACCACACCCAAATTATTCACCTTCTTCCACTGCAGTGGATCCGGACCTCGCCCATCGCTACACACAACCTGTGGGGAGCAACTCGGACTAGACTAAGTTACTGGAATTAAGACTTATTCTATGCATCTGCTCTCCCACAATATGGCGCTGGGAGAGGAGGCAACAGCTTCTACACAGCTGCCTCTCACCAACTTGACAAGCTGCAGGAGCTGCTCCTGATTGGAGGAGAGCAGCGTACTCGGCGTGTGGGTAGCAGAGTTGGGATTGGTGGAAGAGGACTATAAAGGAGGAGAGAGACAACATGCACCAGGAACATCTAAGGGGAACAACTGAGGAACATCTGAGCAGCCCCCGAGAGAGCCGGCCGGCGGTGTGCCGCTCCCCCGCGGAAGTGGGGAATGTGGCAGGGGGAACCGCCCTTCCACGGAGGTGGAAGGGTCGGTAGCCAACCCGGGAAGAACCAGCAGCAAACCCGGGGAGGGCCAAGCAGACAAAAGAACAGCGCAGGGTCCTGTGTCGTTCCCCCACGAAGACGGGGAGCAACACAACCGCCCCTCCTCCCGGCCTCCTCCATCACCCACACGGGCAACACTCAGGCATCTTCCAGCTGGAAGCATCCCTGGCCCCAGGTGCAGGAGCAGGGCTGAGACACACCCCTGATCCACAGTGACCAAAGGGGTCGCCTGTGCTCACTGAAAATGCAGACCAAGGGCCCCCAGGCAAACTCATGTTCAGAACCCAACTGGGAGGAGACCCGTGGTTCTGCCATTTCCTCAAGTTTGTAACCCAGGAAACAGAGCCCACTGGTGACTGGAGGCAGCCCCAGAATCCGGAGCTCACAGCATGCATGTCCTACCTGCCATAATGCACACCCGTGGACACTCAGCCAAAGCCTACGCCGGCGGGAGATTCGGAGCGGGCCTGGCCTCCTGTCTTTGTTTTCCAGAGTAAGTGCCACAAACGTAGGAGCAGTGAAAGCTCTCGGGCTTGTGGTGAATGTCAAGAGGATGCATTGTCTCTGGGCAGGTGCTGAGCGAAGTCATAAAGAGGCTGCCCTGGCCACTCCTGCCTCGGCCTGTGCGGGCTCAGGCCACCTCCATGGTGCTCTGGCTCAGAGCTCAGGATGAATGGGGCCAAGCCAAATCCATGAATAGCCTGGAAGAAAGGTTGGATCCAGGATGACTTCATTGTGGAACGATTTCAAAAAATTAAAATGACATTGTTATTTTGGCCAAGAGAAAACGGAGTATTCACTCCACTTCTCTCCCCTTCTCAGCTCCTTTGGGAAAAAGAAGTGAGACAGGAATAAAAGGACAGTGATGTGGCTCCAACTCCTTCCACAAAGAACACACTGGACCTACTGCCAGTCTTCACACTCCCCAGCTGGACATCGGTTTAGCCCACGGAGCCCAACCCTGAACTGTGTCAGCAGCGCAGCCCTGCTCCTCAGAACTTGAGGTTTGCACCAGGGAGGAGTGTTGAAGTTCACTTCCAGCCTAAGCTGTGGGAATGTGGGCAAATTTAACACGGGACCATGAGAGGGGCCTGAGAGAGCACAGACCATGTTCTCTCTAAGTTCATGATCAATGTTAAGTTGCTATCTTTTTTTTTTTTTTTTTTTTGACAGGCAGAGTGGACAGTGAGAGAGGTAGAGACAGAGAGAAAGGTCTTCCTTTTCCGTTGGTTCACACCCCAGTGGCCGCTGTGGCCGGCGCACTGCGCTGATCCGAAGGCAGGAGCCAGGTGCTTCTCCTGGTCTCCCATGCGGGTGCAGGGCCCAAGCACTTGGGCCATCCTCCACTGCACTCCCGGGCCAGAGCAGAGAGCTGGACTGGAAGAGGAGCAACCAGGACAGAATCTGGTGCCCCGACCGGGACTAGAACCTGAGGTGCCAGTGCCACAGGCGGAGGATTAGCCTATTGAGCCACGGCGCCAGCCAAGTTGCTATCATTTTTAAACAGCTTGTTATAATCAAGAGACACTTTTTGCAGGCCTCATGGTAACCACAATAATAAATATTATAAGCACACTCAAAATAAGGAAACACACTATTAGACAAAATCACCACAAAGACTGACAGAGGGGGAGAAAGAAAGTACAATCAAACTAGAAAACAAGTAACAAAATGGTAGAAATAAGATCTTATCCATCAATTCTTACCTCAAATATAAATAGATTAAATTCTCAACTGAAAGACATAGAGTGAAGTAGAGTGGATTGGGGAAAAAAAGAAGACCCAACTATATACTCCTTACGATAAATTCACTTCATCTCAAAGGACATGTGTAGACTTAATGTAGAGAAATGGAAAAAGATATTCCATGTAAACAGAATCCAAAACAAAGTAAACATAATCAAACTTATATCAGGTAAATCAATTTACATCGACGGTAGTTAGAAGAGACAGGAAAAGTCACTGTATACCGACAAAGGACCAATTCAATAGGAAATAACAACTGTAAATACATATGTATACAATATCAAGGTATCTAAATACATTAAGTTAATACTGATAGATATAAAGAGAGAGATATGTTCTAATAAAACAATAGCAGGAGACTTTAACACACCACTTTCAGCAATGAACAGATTATCCAGAAAGAAAACCAACAAAGAAACTGTAGGATTAAGCTACAGCCTAAACACAATGGACCTAACAAGGCATCCACAGAACATTTCACCTAGAGGGGCAGGATATACATTCTTCTCAGAAGTGCATAGAACAAGTTTGTGTCCTTGCTCAGCAACCAGCTGAGTGGAGACTCCTGACTCTGATGGGGAGAACAGGCAGGGGGCTGGGTGCTCGTGACTATGGGAGGCTTGTGTGCTGGGACTGTAAAAACACCTGACGGTGTATGAGAGGATTCATGGTGTGGCTGGGACTTTGGACAGTCACTGTAGGAGACTCCACACGCTCAGGGCTTCCTGGTTCCCTGGTGAGAGACGTTGCTGGGGGATCAGCTTACAATGAGAACTGCACAGATCCTTTGTGTGGTCCTTGGGGTAGAGTGGACGAATATTATATCTACTGTGGCTAGCGCTCAGGTACTGGTCTCCTTTGAGGACAGAAACTCAGCTGAGCAGAATAAACCTCCCTTCTGATTAAAAAAGAGAGAGAGAGATTTCCCACACCAACCTGGGTGTGTCACCTTAGGCAAGCCCTTCACCTTGGAGAACTGAACAGAGCTCTCTGGCCACAACCACTACAAGCCTCTATATATTCACTGAAAGCAGACACTCCACTTATCTACAGAGTCATAGTACAAAGATAAAAGCCACCATGACAAAGAAAAACAACAACAACAAAGAAGAAGAAACCAACGAGTATCTCCACAAATGCCAAATAACAAACACCAATTCTAGAAACAAGAATAAGGAAGACAACATGAAGCCCCAATAGAACACAACACTTCAATACTAGATTGTGAAGATGAGGAGATTGAAGAAATGTCAGAAATAGAATTAAAAAATTGATCATAAGATTACATAGAAGTAACCAGAAGCAAATGCACAAACTACTGAAATTCATACAGGACATGAAAGAAAATTTCTCCCACGAGACTGAGATCTTAAAGAGAAATCAAAATGAAATGAAGAATTCAATAGAACATATACAAAATGCAGTGGAAAGCCTTAACAACAGAATCGGTGAAGCAGAAGAAAGAATATCCAATTTAAAGTGATCATATAAATAGGATCAAGGGTCTGGGAATAATAATAGATAGAATTAAAAAGGAGAGAATGTTCCAACATGGGAAGCAGTCCACACAGCAGACTCATAGAATCCTCAAAGAAGGATGTATTTTTCTCTGAAGGGAGGAGAGAACTTCTACTTTGCTTATGGCCCTGTCCAAACACTGACAGAGTTTGTGGATTCAAAAGGCTTCCATAGCCTAGGCAGCTCATGTCAAGAGCCTCAGGCGATCACTGACGTCATATGTAAGAGTGTTAATTGTTAAATTAACAACAGGAGTCACTGTGCACTAACTTCTCATAAAGCCTCTGTCCTTAATGAGTTATATTATGAGAATTAACAGTAAAACTTGTTCTCAGTTTTTTGTTGTGTGCATATGTGTGCAAATTGTTAAAATCTTTACTTAGTGTAGAGTTGGTCGTACAAAGTTAATTGAAAATGAAGCTTAATAGAGGAAGGGACTGGGGAGGGGAGAGGGAAGAGGAGAAGGGGTGAGAGTATGGGTGGGAGGGTGAGTATGGTGGGAAGAATAACTATATTCCAAGGGCCAGTGCCATGGCTCACTGGTTAATTCTCCGCCTGCGGTGCCAACAACCCATAAGGGTGCTGGGTTCTAGTCCCAGTTGCTCCTCTTCTAGTCCAGCTCTCTGCTCTGGCCCAGGAGGGCAGTGGAGGATGGCCCAAGTGCTTGGGCTCCTGCACCTGCATGGGAGACCAGGACGAAGCACCTGGCTCCTGGCTTTGGATCCGCACAGTGCCCATAGTGGCCATTTGGGGAGTGAACCAACAGAAGGAAGATCTTTCTCTCTGTCTCTCTCTTTCACTGTCTATAACTCTACCTGTCAAATAAATTTTTAAAAAAAGAATAACTATATTCCTAAAGTTGTACTTATGAAACTTGTATTCCTTAAAAAATTAATTAAAAAATAAATAAAGCCATAAGAAAAGAAGTGTATAGAACATTCTCCAAGATACATCATATGGTGGCCACAAAACAAGTCTCAATACATTTTTAAAAATGAAGTCATACCTTCTCTGACTACAATGCAAATAACTAGAAATCAATAAGAACAAAAATTTAAAAATTATAAATACATAAAAATTAAATAGCATATTCTTGAAAAACCACTGGATCAAAGAAGAGACTAAAAAGGAAGCTTGAAGTTTTCTTAAAATAAATGAAAATGGAGACACAAAAGACCAAAGCATATGGGACACAGCAAAGGCAGCACTAAAAGGAAGTCTATAGCAATCGATAACTACAGCAACAACAAAAACCAGAAAGACATCAAATAAACAGCCTACCATTAAACCTCAAGGAACTAGAAGAGTAAGAAAAAAATCAACTCAAAATTAGTAAATAAAAAGACAACCATGGCAGAAAAAAACTAGAGACCAAAATATATAAAATGTCAATGAAATGAATCATTGGTTTTTTTTTATACATAATCATTAACTAGGCTAACCAAGAAAAAAGCAGAGAAGATACAAGTGAATAACATCACAGGTGAAAAAAAAGACATTACAACTTACATCATAGAATACAATGGATCATTAGGGACTATTATAAGCAAAAGAAATAATTAGTGTAGTGAAGAGACAACCTATAGAACGGGAGAAAAAATTTACAAACCATTCCTCTGACAAAAGATTAAACCCAGAATATATAAGTAACTCAGACAACTCAATAGCAACTCATAAATCATCATCATCATCAAATTAAACATCAGCAGATGACCTAAATAAACACTTCTCTAATGAAGAATGGGAAGGGCCAATAGATATATTTAAAAATGTTCAATGTCATTAGCCATCAGGGAAATGCAAATGAAATCCACAAATATGAGACCACCTCACCCTAGTTAGAATGGCTATTATCAGACAGAAAACAAGTAAAATACCTAGTTAGGGTGCAGAGAGAGGATCTTTAATACACTGTTGGAGGGAGTATAGATTAGTATAGCTATTGTGGAAAACTGTATGGCGATCCCTTAAAAACTTAAAAACTGACCTGCCCTATGACCCAGCAAGCCCCCTACTAGGCATGTATCTAAACAAAGTGAAGTCATTATGTTGAAAAAACATCTGTTCTGCTGTTTTACTATAACACTATTCACAGTAGGCAACACACGGAGTCACGCTAGATGTCCATCAGTGGAAGAATGCATAAAGAAAATGTTATGTAATAGAACATTATTCAACCATAAGGGAGAATGACAATCTGTCATTTGTGACAACATGGATGAAACTGGAGGATATTATGTTAAGTGAAATAGGTCAGGCAGAGAAAAAGAAATACATTGTTTTCTTACTTATATATGGAAGTTAAAATGTTGCTGTAAGTAAGAACAGTGTTACCAGAGGCTGGAAAGGTGTGGGGGAAGGATGGACATACAGTGGTTAACAGGCCCAGGGGTGCAGGAGAAGTTACTCCATATTGACATCTATATCTACACTGCATGTTTATCCACATCATTTAAATCTCTATCTTTCCTCATCTATCTACCTATCTACCTATCACCTCTTTGTCTTTCAGTCACATCTGTCTACCTAGTTCCTCTTAATACATTTTAGTGTTTTAAGCCAAATTAAAAAAAAAAAAAAAAGTACAATTGGCCAGCGCCGTGGCTCAATAGGCTAATCCTCCGCCTGAGATGCCAGCACCTGGGTTCTAGTCCCGGTCGGGGCGCTGGATTCTGTCCCGGTCGCCCCTCTTCCAGGCCAGCTCTCTGCTGTGGCCAGGGAGTGCAGTGGAGGATGGCCCAAGTGCTTGGGCCCTGCACCCCATGGGAGACCAGGAGAAGCACCTGGCTCCTGGCTTCGGATCAGCGCGGTGCGCCAGCCGCAGCAGCTATTGGGGGGTGAACCAACGGCAAAGGAAGACCTTTCTCTCTGTCTCTCTCTCTCACTGTCCACTCTACCTGTCAAAAACAAAAACAAAAACAAAAAAAAGTACAATTGATCCAAAGAGCAATTCGTAAGCCTACGTCTTAGGGTTCCCCCGAGAGACAGAATCAATGGTATGGTTGGAGGTAGAGGGAGAGGAAAAGGGAAAGGAAGAGAGACAGTGATAGAAAGGACTTAGGGACACTGACCCACAAAATTGTACAGGCCATTTTGGCCATGATAGGCTGGAGACCCTGGGATGCCAGCAGCAAGACGCATTCCAAGTCAGAACCAGAGAAGTCCACAGGACAGCTCTCAGTCTGAGGTTGAAGAATGAGGACCTGGGAACACTGGTGCGAATCCAAAGGCCAGAGATCCCGGAGTTCTGATGTCCAAGGGGAGGAGAAGTTTGTCCCAGCTCCGGAAGAGAAAATTCACCTTTCCTTTGCCTTTTTGTTCCATCTAAGCCTCCAGCCAATCGGATGATCCCCGCCTACAGTGGAGGACAGATCTCCCCCATTCAGACCACCACCTCACATGCTGATCCCTTCACAGACACACTCAGAGATAACACTTTACCAGCAATCCAAATATCCATTAATGCAGTTGATACCCAAAAGTAATCAACACACCACATTCTGAGGTCGAGTTAGAATGCACTTGCAGTCATTTTGAACTGTAAGGTGTGGAGCCAGTACCAGTACCAAGGCACCCATCCATTGCCTGCATGTCGTTCAATTTTATTTAGCTTTCAGTTGCATGTAATTATAAAGTGTACTCGGTCTCCTATTTTTTTTTTTATTAAGAGGGGAGAGGAAGCAGATGGAAATGAAGTTCCATCTGCTTGAGAGACCCCAGGACTATCAAATGTGTGACCTACGTGGTCCCCACATGACCGACCCACACCTGCTTGCTTACCGCCCCCCCAAAAATCACAGTCCAGAAATAACAAGCCTTGGCAGTCCTCTGTAGCTTCCCCTACGTCTGAGTGGAGCCTCAGTTAAGACCCGGGGAAGTGACATATGAAAAACTCTGTGCATCAGTCAACAGGTTTTTTTTTTCCCCTCTGTGTCTTATTTTACTGAAAAAACACCCAGGTTCTGACTCCTAAGCCCGTGGTGCCAAAACAATGATAGTGACGGAGTCTGGTGTCTGTCGCAAGCTGTAGCCTTGATATGACATGCTGCCGGAGAGTGCTAAATGCCTATGGGTGTGAGAGATTTGAACACCCCATTTCAAACCCACACCAAGGTTTCATGGCATAGACTCCTATCAAGGGAGGCAATATGTTACAGTGTATTACCATCATCATCATCATCGCTGTCATTTTAAGGCAAGAACTAGAGAACATGCTTGTCTCTTGGAAAACAGTTGTTTTTCTGGCATTCGACTTTCTATACAGCACTCACCAACTTGGAAAAAACTTTGCAGTGTCCCCATGAAAAGTAATAGGCACGTAATCCTATGAGTATTAAGTCAATTGAAAATAGATCTTAGTAAAAAGTAAGAATGGGAATAGGAGAGGGAGTGGGGAAAGGGGTGGGAGGGTGAGTATGATGGGAAAAATCACTATGTGCCTAAAGCTGTACTTATGAAATACACGAAGTTTGTATTGCTTAAATAAAAGGTTTCTGAAGTAAAAAATATATATATATATAACTGGAAAAAGAAAATTAATAGGCACAAATGATCTACATATTAGCTCTCAGTAAGTACAAATGGATTATCAAAATTAATATTGAATATCTGGGAAATATATTTAAAAATTTTTTAAACATTTTCAATACATTTTACCTTCGTGACAACACTATTTTAATATCTCCATTCACCAAATGGAAAAATTGAGCCTCAAAGTTTAGGAACTTCCCTCCCTATTCACATCCACCCTTGCAAGAGAGTCTGGAGTTGCCTACAAAACACAACATACTCTTACCATGTTCCAGCCATCAGACTCCTTTTCATTTACTCAAATGAATTGAAAATGCATGTCTGCAAAAACCTGAGCAGATATTTGCACCACCTTGATTCATAGTTGCTACAACTCGCAAGCAAACAAGGCACCCTTCAAATGGAGACTGTGGTGCCTAGAGACATGGGAATATTATTCAGGGGTAAAAAGAAACAAGGAAAAGACATGGAGGAAACTTAAATGTGTGTTGTCAAGTGAAAGAAATCAGGACTGGTGTTGTAGCACAGTGAGTTAAGCCTCCACCTGAGATGCTGGCATCCCATAAGAGTGCTGGTTCGAGTCCCAGTTGCTCCATTTCACTGCTAATGCACCTGGGATAGCAGCATAACATGGCCCAAGTGCTTGATTGGGCCCCTGCTGCCCACATGGGAGACCCCAATGGAGTTCCTGGCTCCTGGATTCAGCCTGGCCCCATTCTTGCCAGAGTAAACCAGAAGATGGGAGACAACCTCCCCCCCATCCTGCCTTTCAAATAAATAAGTGTCTTTAAAAAGTCAACTCTGGGGGCTGGTGCCACAGCGCAGTGGGTTGATCCTCCAAGTACCAGCTGCTCCACTTCCGATCCAGCTCTCTGGTATGGCCTGGGGAAGCAGTAGAGGATGGCCCAAGTCATTGGGTCCCTGCACCCACATGGGAGACCCAGAAGAAGCTCCTGCTTAGGATTGGCAAAGCTCTGGCCACTGTGGCCAGTTGGGGAGTGAACCAGCAGATAGAAGACTCTCTCTCTCTCTCTCTCTCTCTCTCTCCCTCCCTCCCTCCTTCCCTCCCTCCCTCTGCCTCTCTATAACTCTGCCTTTCAAATAAATAAATCTTTTTTAAAAAGTCTATCTGAAAAGGCTATGGGATGAATGATTCCAACTATATGACATCCTGGAAAAGGCAAAACTATGGAGACACTGAAAAGTTTAGTCACTGCTAGGGGCTGGGGAGGGTGGAGAATGAACATGCAATGGTAACAGATACAAGTCCCTGGAACATTTATTCAAACAGAACCCACAGAACGTGCAAAACCAAGAGTGAGCCCTATTGTGAACTACAGACTTTAGTTACTAATGGATGCATTTTGGCTCATCCACCGCAAACTCCACCACACCAGCACAGATGTGAATAAAAGGGGGAACTGTTGGGATGAGGAGCACATGTCAGCTCTCTACCTGCTGCTCAACTTCTTACAAATTTAAAATTGTTCTAAAAATAAAATCTATTAAGTAAAAAAACCACTTGTCCCATTTTTAACAACTTCATAAGTGTTCATTGAACATCAATTGAGTAAGTGACTGAATTTCAATGCAAACTGAACTCCATCTTTTGTTACAGCTATAGCATTGATTAAAAAGGAGTGAGATCCTGAAAACTGGTATGGGGACATATGGGCAGACCCT